>NC_138558.1:10559965-11049965 GCF_964273705.1 Natrix helvetica
GCATTCTCATGTAGTCAACATTCAGTCGCTTGACAACAGATTCATATTTATGACGGTTGCAGTGTCCTCGGGGTCAGATTCGACCTTCTGAACGAGGAAAGTCAATGGGGAAGCCAGATTCAATGAGTTACTTAACTTATCCACGGCAGTGAGTCACTTAACAACTGTGGCAAGAAAGGATCGTAAGATGGGGCAAAACTGATCAAATGTCTCGGTTAACAATGGAAACGTTGGGCTCGGTTGTTGTCATAAATCGAGGACTATCTGTATAAGTAAAGAGTGGGGAATCTCTGAGATGAATTGGCGCATTTCTAACTCAAAGAACGAAACGGTGGTATTGTATGGGATCCTTTTTCTCCTGGAGGAATCTCCATACACTGGTTTTAGCTCATGTTAAAATAGAAGTCGTAGCAAACTCATCCTGGGTCAGTTTTAGGGATTAAAACTCTATTCCGGCAGGGAAGGTACCTGGAAGCAGAGGAGTTTCTTGTGTAAACGGTTTGCAGAAACACTCTTGAGTTTCGATATCTTTAAAAAACGATTTCTCAGAACTGTCCATTTTAGAAGGCATGGAAGACCTGCTGTAAGTGATTAAAAATAGTAAGTGGAGGTGGGAAAGACAGTTCATGGGCAAATGAGTAAATCCTTTTTAAAACAAAAATTAAAAGCAAAGCATAGCCATGGGTTTACGTTTATTTTTAAAAACGCTTCTCCTAGGCATTTGGTCTATTTTTTTCCCCTCAAGTATAAATTGGATCCTGAGAAATTATTACATGCTAGAAACTTTGCAGGCTGCTGATAAGGTTGCCCTGCTGAAGACATTTAACAGGCATTGAATGAAAGTTCATTGAGACATCAGGATCTGCGGATCTCTTTTGCTTCTTGCTCCAGTGAACTCTAAAGGGATTTGGTGAATGATTTGGCAGCTGGACCAAGTCCAGAGTCTGCGCTCGTTTCAAAATCTCTATTCAGATATTTTCCCTGCCTTACGATACCCTGCGCCACCACCCAAAAAATTCCTACCTGCTCAGTTGAGAAAGTTATTTTTGCAACGTGTATTTGAAATCTGCAAGATAGTAGCCAAGTCTCCAATCAATCAAAACAGAGCCGGAAGAGAACTTGGAGGTTTTCTAGTCCAACCCCCTGCTCAAGCAGGAGACCCCATACAATTTCAGATAAGTGAATATCCAGTCTCTTAAAAACCTCCAGTGATGAAGCACCCACAATGTCTGAAGGCAAAGCTGTTCCCACTGGTTAATTGTTATCTTCTCCTTAATTCTTCTCTTAATTCTTAGTTAATTCTTCTCTTCTCTAAAATTGTCTCTTAACAGCACTACTTAATGTTTTAATTGTTTTAATATATTCCCGTAGAGCATTAGGTGCCTTAAAAGCTGTTGGAGTAGTATAAAAATGTAAAGCAGGGGTTGAAACTATTCTAACAAACATGTAGGTATAAATAATAATAAGAAAAAATCAATAAAAGTTCCACTTTGCACCTATTAAGCCTTTCTGACGTAAGGGTTCACCTTTCTAACCCAATCCTGCATACGCTTACTTGGAAATAAAATCTGCCTAGCTGGGCATTTTAGTTAGAAGTAATCAGTTGGCTTATTAATCTAATTAAGCACACAATCATACAATGCAGAATAGACATAGCTGTCACCAGTGGTTTTACTTCATGTGAAGCAAAAAATTATATTGCTTCTGAGCAGGAAAATCAGTCTGATAATTTATATTCCTTCTGAATTATTTTTTTGTCTGTTTCATTAAACAGCCCATTACAGAGAGGGTAAAAGTAATTTGTTCCTCTTTATATTTGGTCTCCATGATGTAAAAAGATGTTGAGACTCTAGAAAGAGTGCAGAGAAGAGCAACAAAGATGATTAGGGGACTGGGGGCTAAAACAGCTGTCATAGGAAAATTCTAATAGGAAACAAAGGCAACAACACAAGCGATAATTCTTACTTTGAGATCAGAGGTTTATTGTTTCTAATAATTTGGAACATTAGAAATGAATAGATATAAAAGATATAATAGCAGTAATACACTGCATTAACAAATCATTGCAGTGGGGCAATGAGAAATGGCAAGTCCTACAAGGACTTTGCTATAAATCAAAGAGCTGTGAGCTGATCTTGAACCCTTATCCTTTATACTGTTCTCCTAACCTCATACATGCTTCACAAGTTCACTAACTCACTTTTCATGAACACCAGTGTACATTACTTTCAATTCCTCATTTCCAACTGTTTCATTCTTCCTGTTTTAAACGAATCCATACAAGTGCATATTTTGCAAAAAAAACATATTTCACACTTAGCAACGGTTCAGCAGAATTACAAATATTGCTGGTAAAGTTTGAAATCATCCTAGCTTCTTCTGGGGCCTTCTATTACCCACAGGACTAATTGAATCTAATAGAACAATAGGCTATATTTTTTAAATTCTCATACATATGAGGAACAGTTGCTGGAATTGGGTAGGTCTAGTTTAATGAAAAGAAAGACCAGGGGTGACATGATAGCATTCTTCCAATATCTCAGGCGCTGCCACAAAGAAGAGGGAGTCAAGCTATTCTCCAAAGCACCTGAGGGCAGGACAAGAAGCAATGGCTGGAAACTAATCAAGGAGAGAAGCAACTTGGAACTGAGGACAGAACAATTAATCAGTGGAACAACTTTTCTCCAGAAGTTGTGAATGCTCCAACACTGGAAGTTTTTAAGAAGATGTTGGATAACCAGTTGTCTGAAGTGGTTTAGGGTTTCCTGCCTAAGCAGGGGGTTGGACTAGAAGACCTCCCAGGTCCCTTCCAACGCTGTTATTCTATTCTAGTCTATATGCTCTTTTTAAATTTATTTTTATAAATAAAAGATTTATTTTTAAATTTATAAGTTTATGCTCAGAATTGTATAGGTCTGAATCAATTCTACAAACCAAATTTAGTGTAGGGGTTATGATGCTGGCCTGGAAACCAGGAGACTCTGAGTTGTAGTCCTACATTAGGCGTGAAAACCAGCTGGGTGACTTTGGACCATACACACACACACACACACACACACACACACTATATCCATCACCACAACTTATTTATAAAATACAATAAAGGGAGATGAAAAATCTAAAAAAAAAAACCTAAACATCTGAGAAATGCAAAATCTTACTTATGTGAAAATCAGTGTCATTAGTTAGCCAATCTCTGATTAATATTCTGCAAGTCTTTTCCTGCAATCTGAAATCTAATTACAAAATTGCAATGAGATCCAGTAGTATTTCATACTGTTCTATTAGCATATTTACTGGGCCTACAAGTCAGTTTTATGTGCATCTGTTGCTTAGTTAAAGAAATAAATGCAGTAGGCTACTGAATATGCAGTTAACCATAAGTTATTTTCAGCATGCCTCTAAAAACATATAGCTCTGTTTGGAATAATTGTAAGTTTGATGTGGTCTGGAAAAAATTCTACTGCAAGCTTTACAGGGGATTTAGCTAACCCCTAGATAAACTGCTGAAAATATTACTCTTTTTGTTTTTTTGCACAATATATTTCGGGACCAAGGCATTCTTATAGAGATAGAAGTTGTTTTTTAGCAAAAGGATCTAGGCACGAACTCACATGGAATACCGAAGATAATTGACATCTCAGAATTGTTGGATCTTCAAGTTACCCTCAAATTTTATTCTGCTGCTCTATGTTAACTATCAATCTCTTAGCGTTGATATGTAAACGAAGTAATTCTGATGTCTTAGATCCGTGATGACCTATGGCACACAGAGACATTTGTTAGGGCATGCAAGGCGTTGCATACAGAATGTGCGCGCTGGCCAGCTGACTTCGGCCTTCATTTTCGGCCATTTTCACCCTCTGGAGGATTCAGGCGGCTTCCCTGAAGCCTCCAGAGGGCAAAAGACAACCCAATGCGCAAACCAGAAGTTTGGGAACGGTCTTTCTGGTTTGCGCATTGGGCCGTTTTTCTCCCTCTGGAGGGCCTCTGGGACAGGCAGGGGAGGCTGTTTTCGCCCTCCCCAGGCTCCTAGAAAGCCTCTGGAGCCTGGGAAGGGAGAAAAATGGGTCAACCGCGGGCCAAAAGTGGGATTGCGCTTGCATGCGCTGGGTCTCGCATGCATGTGCGGGGGTCATGCGCATAGAATTATGGGTGTGGGCATGCTTACGCACAACCCCTCCCTGTGCTCCCCCTGCTTTTGGCACGCGATGGGGAAAAGATTAGCCATCACGGTCTTAGACCATTTTTAAAAAATCAGCACTGTTTGTTTCAGCAGGACGAAACGAATCCTCATCAATTCTAGATCTGATTTGAGGAGAGAGAAACTGTTTGGAGACCAGGGTGTTTTTTCTTTGTAGGACAGGGCAGGGCAATTAATTTCCCCAATTTTTTCCCACCTAACAAACTCGACCTGTTATGCAGGGCCGAACCAATTAGGCCATGAAGCTGCAGAGGTATGCATGCATGCATGCACATATGTAAATTGTGGGGTGGGGATAACAGTTGGCTTCAAAATAAAAGCAATGCAGTTGTATTGCGTGCATTTCACTTCTAATTGCCGATTGACCTCACATGGGCCAAAGAGGGGCAGCCAAAGGGCCAGATGCGGCCCAGGGGCCATAAAAGCTCTTGCCTAGGTATATTTCTAACACATCTCCAGGGCATTGAATTCTCCCATCACCAAAACTGAATTTGGCATGCTGGGTTTGCTGGCAGCTGAATAAATAATGCAGCACACATTGCATCTCTCCTATGTGCAACTCTGAAATAGTCTATCGCAGTGATGGCTAAGCTTTTTGTCATCGCGTGCCAAAAGCATGTGCCTGCGTACCCATAATGCAATGCGTGCATGACAACCCCCATGTGACCCTGGCATGCATGTACATCCCCTCATGTACACCCCGCACATGCACGTGTGACCCCCGCACTCTCCCTGCCCCCTGTTGCATGTGTGCATGACCCCCCCAGCACATCCATGCATGACCCACACGCATGCACAGCAGAAACCTGAAAACCAGCTGGCCATTGGGAGGCTCGTGCACATGCGCAGTGGAGCTGAGTTGGGGCAACGGCTCGTGTGGCCGGAGAGAGGACTCTGTCTGCCACCTGTGGCACGCGTGCCATAGGTTTGCCATCTCAGGCCTGTAGCTCAGGGGTGTCAAAGTCAGATCCGGCCCACGGGGCTGCCCTGGAAACAGCAAAGGAGCGGCCCACGGTGCCCCTGCCAGCAAAAACAGAGCTCGGGAGGACTGTGTGTGGCCCTCCTGAGCTCCGTTTTCACTGGCAGACGGTTGCAGGAGGCTGCAGCAGCTGAAAACGGAGCTTGTCCGTCCGTTTTCACTAGCAGAGAGCTTGGGCCATCACAGGTGCCCCCGACATGAATGATGTTGAGCTGGCTACGCCAGTGGTGGGTTTCAGGCAGTACACCCCGGTACGGGCATACCGGTGCCTACCCGGAGCACCGGGTACCGTTCTGGTACAGTTGTCCGGAGGGCCCAGCCGCCCACCTGAGCTCCTTACCTATATTAGAATTCTTTGGCGCTTCTCCACATGCAGTGTACGGCACCTGCGCAATGCTCCGCCGAGCAGCTGGAGTGTCGCGGAAGCTTGTGGAGGCGTCGCAAGAGATAAGGAAGCATGTGCACGCTCCGCGCATTCATGTGGTGGATGCTGGGCCCCTTTGCAACTATATCAGTTGTAATGGGATCCGGAACCCACCACTGGGCCACCCTGGCACCCCCAGGGGTCAAGCACAACTCTGATGTATCCCTCAATGAAATCGAGTTTGCCCCCCCCCCCCCGCTATAGCTCCTAAAAGCTTACAATATTCATAATTATTTCTTTCAGTGGAATGGTCAAAATGACTGCGTACAAAAGAAACAAATCTACTCCCAAAGAGCAACCTGCGACTGCTTCTTTCCCTCTTTCGGTGTCTTTCTAATTTTTAACTTAGAGGGATTTTTCTTCCCCGTTGATATTTTCTACGAAATCTGATGCCGCTTTGCTTGCTGACTACGTAGGTTCATTCAGCGAGAACTTCCACTGTGCCCAGTTATGCTTATCCACAATATGTACATACAACGGCAGGCATAGAGTTATTTTCTTAGCCGTTGAAATCAAAAGGAGGGAGGGTGTTTTGTCAAATTGGCTTGTTGACCACTGTAGCTATTGACTTAGTTGTAAATGCCGTGTTTCCCTGAAAATAAGACAGGGTCTTATTTTGTTTTGGAACCCCCCCCCCAAATAAGCACTTGGCTTTATTTTTGGAGAGGTCTTATTATTTTTGAGGTGCAGGAGGCGGCGAGCGTGGTCACCTCGTGGCTGCTGCTGTATTGCAATATTTTCACTGAGGGCTTATTTTCAGGGGAGGGCTTATTTTAGCGCATGCACTCAAAAGCCCGATTGGGCTTATTATTCGGGGAGGTCTTATTTTCAGGGAAACCGGGTAACCTGCTGATGCACCATGAAATAAATTACTGCATGTTTTGCTGACTAGATTCTGACCTTAACGCACTTCCAGTCAAAATCTATAGCTAAGTTAAAAATCTGTAGAGATTCTCAGTCATCCAGTTCATGGTTGCCTCAAAGATGCTTTTTCAGGAGGCAACTGGACTTCCTTGTTTTTTTTTCTTTGAAGACGTTTGGCTTCTCATCCAAGAAGCTTCTTCAGCTCTGACAGATACTCCTCTGAATGAATAATCCTTCCATTCCCCACTTCTTCAGCTGTCAGAGCAATTTGCTTCTGTGTGCAACAATATGCAGTTGGTGGTTTGGATGGGTCAAAAGATAGTCCTCCATTTAGTCCTCCAAGAGCTGTAGTGGCGCAGTGGCTAGAGTGCAGTACTGCAGGCTACTTCTGCTGCCTGTCGGCTGCCTGCAATTTGGCAGTTCGAATCTCACCAGGCTCAAGGGTGACTCAGCCTTCCATTCTTCCGAGGTGGGTAATACAAGGACCCAAATTGTTGGGAGCAAGAGGCTGACTCTGAACTGCTTAGAGAGGGCTGTAAAAGGATTACAAAGCGGTATATAAGTCTATTGCTAGTAAGGTGGAAAGTCCTATTACTTTGTTAAGCAAGTTAACATCGGAAGGGAGGGAGGGAAAGAGATAGTTGGTGGCAATAGGCTGACTGTAAACCGCTTAGAGAGGGCTGTAAAGCACTGTGAAGCGGTATATAAGTCTAAGTGCTATTTCTAAGTGCGAAGGAGGGAGAGAGAGAGGAAGGAAGGAAGGAAGGAAGGAAGGAAGGAAGGAAGGAAGGAAGGAAGGAAGGAAGGAAGGAAGGAAGGAAGGAAGGAAGGAAGGAAGGAAGGTGTGGTGGATGAGTTAGAATGCAGTGTTGCAGACTAACTCTGCCCACTGCCAGGAGTTTGATCCTGACCAGCTCAAAGTTGACTCAGCCTTCCATCAGTGATTCTGAGGTAGGTAAAACGAGGACCCAAATTGTTGGGGGCAAGAGGCTGACTCTGTAAACTGCTTAGAGAGGGCTGTAAAAGCACTATGAAGCGGTATATAAGTCTAAGTGCTATTGCTATTTACAAACACAATTGGGGCCAGAATTTCTATGACTAAAGCAAAGCCCAATTTTACAACCATTTCTGCCACTGTTCTTAAACGAATAACTGCCCTTATTAAGTCATAGCCACTGGGGCTTCCCCAATTAAGTCTTAAATCATACACTTGTTTTTAATTTAATATTCTAGACCTTTTGAACGATGAACACGTGTGGTCCAAAAAAAACCCGAGGGATTACATAGGGATTGTGTGTCAGTGGGACAGTTCAGTTATTTGCAATCTGAAAAATCCTTTTGCATTGAATTGTCCTTAAGTCTCAAATCATCAAAAGGGTTAATATCACTTTATAAGGCCTTGGATAAGGCCACACTTGGAATACGGCATTCAGTTTTGGTCGCCACGATGTAAAAATGATGTGGAGACTCTAGAAAGAGTGCAGAGAAGAGCAACAAAGAGGACTAGGGGACTGGAGACAAACATATGAAGAACAGTTGCAGGAACTGGGTATGTCTAGCTTAAGAGAAAGAAGGACTAGGGGAGACATGATAGCAGTCTTCCAATATCTCAAGGGCTGCCACAAAGAAGAGGGAGTGAAACTATTCTCCAAGGCACCCAAAGGAAGGACAAGAAGCAATGGGTGGAAACTAATCAAGGAGAGAAGCAACTTAGAACTGAGGAGAAACTTCCTGACAGTTAGAACAATTAATCAGTGGAACAGCTTGCCTCCAGAAGTTGTGAATGCCCCAACACTGGAAGTCTTTAAGAAGATGTTGGATAGCCATCTGTCTGAAACGGTATAGGGTTTCCTTCCTAGGCAGGGGGTTGGACTAGAAGACCTCCAAAGTCCCTTCCAACTCTGCTATTGTATTGTATTGTATTATATTGTATCACTTTCGGTGGATGGAGACATTTTAGGTAAGATTCCTCCCACTCACAGATGGGAATCGCAATTTCAGCTATGAGTTTCATTAAATACAAGGAAGCAGCTATGCATAGGTAGTCCTTGAGTTACAACAGTTCATTTAGTGATCGTTCAAAGTTACAAAGGCACTGAAAAAAGTGACCTAGGACCATTTTTCACACTTACGACGATTGCAAAATCCCCACGGTCACATGATTTGCATTCAGAGTCTTGACAACTGACTCATGTTTATGACGGTTGCAGTGCCCTGGAGTCATGTGGCCCCTTTTTGCGACCTTCGAACAGGCAAAGTCAATGGGGAAGCCAGATTCACTTAACAACAATATAAAAACTGCAGTGATTCACTTAATAAATGTGGTGAAAAAAGTCATAAAATGAGGCAAAACTCATTTTGACAAATTAACAACATAAATTTTGGGCTCAATTGCAGTCGTATGTTGAGGACTGCCTTTATACCATGATAGCCATCTGGGTCCAGAGTCCAGGATTATTTAATTTTAATAGAAGTAAGGGACATGGTGGCTCAGTGGCTAAGACGCTGAGCTTGTTGATCAGAAGGGTCTGCAGTTCAGCAGTTCGAATCCCTAGCGCCGCGTAACGGAGTGAGCTCCTGTTACTTGTCTCAGCTTCTGCCAACTTAGCAGTTCAAAAACATGTAAAAATGCAAGTAGAAAAATAGGGACAACATTTGGTGGGAAGGAAACAGCGTTCCGTGCGCCTTCGGTGTTGAGTCATGCCAGCCACATGACCACGGAGACATCTTCAGACAGCGCTGGCTCTTCGGCTTTGAAATAGAGATGAGCACCTCCCCCTAGAGTCGGGAACGACTAGCACATATGTGCAATAGGAACCTTTACTAATAGAAGTATTTTGGTCACGTAAAGGTGTGGACAGTGGTCAGAGTCATTCCAGGCAAAGTATTGTGTGCTTCATTTTAATGGGTAGTTTGTAAGAATCTCCTAAGATAGTAATTTCCCTGTTCACCACTGGTGAGTCAGAATTGCCCCAAACAACCAGGCGAAGTTATTTTTAAAAGCTAAAAAAACAGTTGCTGCTTCCTCCCCCTCCCCCCCCCCCGTTGCCGTAATTGATAATTACATGCACAATTAACGTAGGAAGAGATGCATACGGATTCTAAGTTACGCTGGTTGGGAATTCCTACAGCCTGTTACATCCAGAGGCCAAACGCTTAGGGAGTTGTGTAATTGTTGCAAGCTTAGTTCTGCTTGCTCTGAAAACGACTACAGGTAGTCCAGGGATGAGATTCAAATTCTTTTACTAGCAGTTCTGTGGGCGTGGCGTGGCTTTGTGGGCATGGCTTTGTGGGCGTAGCAGGGGAAGGATACTGCAAAATCCCCATTCCCTCCCCACTCCTGGGAAAAGGTTACTGCAAAATCCTCATTCCCTTCCCACCTCCTAACCTGCTTTCCAGCTCCATTCTCCTGTCCAGGGCAACAACAGAAGATCAACTGGGTGGGAAAAACCGGGAAGCTTTCAGATTCAGGTTTCCCCAGATGTTCCAACATGGCTCTCTTCATAAATTGGAACTTTGAGGAATCTTTTGCCTTGGACTCTGATTTACTTTTGGATGCTATTTGGAACCCTGACACCTCTACAGACAACCTGGATGAAGTTGTCCTGAAGATTTGAACAGAGGGGGATCCATGTTCAGGACCAACCTATAAAGAACGGTTATAGGAACCGGGCCTGGCTAGTTTAGTGAAGAGAAGGACCAGGGTAGACATGATAGCAGTTTTCCAGTATTTGAGGGGATGCCACAGAGAGGAGGGGGATCAAGCTATTTTCCAAAGCACCTGAAGGGGACCAGACAAGGAATAATGGATGAAACTGATGAAGGAGAGATTCAACCTGGAGATTCGGGGAAATTTTCTGGCAGTGAGAACAATCAACTAGTGGAACAGAAGTTTCCTTGGGAAGTTGTGGGAGCTTCATCACTGGAAGTTTTCAAGAAGAGACTGAACTTGCCACCTGTCAGAAATGGTTGGGCAGGGGGTTGGACTAGATGGCCTACAAGGTCCCTTCCAAGTCTGTTATTCTGAATTGAACCTCAACTAGCCCCCTCTCTCTCCTTCCCTCCCTCTCTCTTTCTCTTTCTCTCTCTCTCTCCTTCCTTCCCTCCCCAACCTACAGCATTGTTGTTCTACAGAAACCTATCAGAGACTCCTATATAAACTCCCCTGAGCTCCTAATGAAAGGTGGGACAGAAATCAAGAAAATTAAATATAATTAATTAAATACGGGGGAGGGGAGCATTCTTTTACCTGGAGACAAATCCTGTGTGTGTTTATTTAGAAGCAAAATCTCAAGAAATTTCATTCTAGAATTACTGCCCTGAAGTTACTTCTTTGTACGAAGGAAAGCCTTTCAGGCAAATCCAAAGCAATTGAAGTTCAGCTGAATGAGAACAAAGGTGGAATATACGTCAATTAAAAAACAAAAACAAATAAAGGAAACAGTCATAACTCTCACTTGAAAAGTGATGAGATCTAAGCCCAAATTGATACCATAGTAAAAGTGAAACGTGTTTGTGTTTCACCTTTCCCTAGGCTGTGCCTACGGTAATTGCCTCGCTAAATACACCCATTTTAAAGTTCCCCAGATTGAGAAATACTAATATATATCATGTAGTGTAATATAAATTTATACTGTGTAATCATGTGATAAAAGGGACGCGGTGGCTAAGACGCTGAGCTTGTCGATCAGATTGATCAGCAGTTCGGCGGGTCGAATCCCTAGCACCGCGTAACAGAGTGAGCTCCCATTACTTGCCCCAGCTTCTGCCAACTTAGCAGTTCGAAAGGATGTAGAAATGCAAGTAGAAAAATAGGGACCACCTTTGGTGGGAAGGTAACAGTGCTCCGTGTGCCTGTTTTTTGATCGTTTTTGCCCCTCCCGTCCCAGAAGCACTCTACAAGCCTCCTAAAGGCTATGCATGCCCTTTTTTTTGACAAAAAAACAACCCCATTTTCGCAAAAAACGAGCCATTTTTGGGGAGGTCTGCAGAGTGCAAAAACTTTTTTTTTTAATTTGCCTCTTCAAAATCTTGCTGCGTCTTATACTCCGGTACGTCTTATACTCTGAAAAATACGATCCTTTTCACACTTAACGCCTCCCCAAGGTCATGTGATCAAAATACAGAGGCTTGGCAACTGGCATGTATTTACGACGGTTGCAGTGTCCGGGGGTCATGTGATCCCCTTTTGCGACCTTCTGATCAGTAAAGGCAACGGCGAAGCCAGATTCACTTAAGAGCTGTGTTACTAAACCGCTGCAGTGATTCACTTAACAACAGTGGCTAGAAAGGTGGTAAAATGGGAGAAAATTCGCTCAATATCTACCTTGCTTAGCAACAGAAAATTTGTGGTCGTAAGTGGAGAACTATCTGTACACGCCTTCTACACAATTGCCTTGCTGTGAGAGCTGTCCAAATTGGAGTCAATAAGTACAGGTAATCCTCAATTTACAACAGTTCATTTAGTGACGGTTGGAAGTTAAACCCAGCACTGAAAAAATGTGACTTATGACCATTTTTCCAGGCTACGATCTCTGCAGCATCCCCCATAATCATGTGATCAAAATTCAGATGCTTGGAAGTTGGTTCATATTTATGACCATTGCTGTGTCCCAAGGTCACGTGATCACCTTTTTCGACCTTCTGACAAGCAGAGTCAACGGGGAAACCAGTTTCACTTAACAACCATGTTACTAACTTATCAAGTGCATTAATTCACTTAACAACTGTGGCAAGAAATGTTGTAAAATGGGGCAAGACTCCAAGACTAACACAGATTTCACTTAACAAACATAAATTTTGGGCTCAACTGTGGTCATAAGTCGAGGACTACCTGTAGTAGTAAATCTATATTTATCTATATTTATGTATTTATATTGTTGTTTTAATATGACTGTACACCGCCCCGAGTCCCTTCTGGGAGAGGGCGTGGTTTATAAATTAAAAGTAAAGTAAAAAAGTAGTAGTAACATTCCTGTTTTCTTTTTTTTGATCCCTTCAAAGTATAAAAGAATTTTGGGAACAGACATTTATATCTGCTGACAATTGTTGTTGTTGCTACTGCTGTTATTATTATTATACGATTGTATCACAGCAGCCAGTTGTTTCGCCGGATTTGGCATTGATTACTAGTCGGGCCCCACCCAGGGGCCTAGGACGTCGTAACGTATTTTCGTAATATACGTGCAGATCCAAGCAGTGCGGCCTTTTGCATTTGACTGATGGTGATTTTGTCAAGTTTTAACTGTTTTAAATGTAATTCCAGTGCTTTTGGAATAGCACCCAGTGTGCCGATTACCACTGGAATTACCACTGCTGGTTTGTGCCATAATTGTTGAATTTCAATTTTTAGGTCCTGGTATTTCGCGATTTTTTCATGTTCCTTCTCATTGACCCTGCTATTATTATTATTATTATTATTATTATTATTATTATTATTATTATTATTATTATTATTATTATTATTATTATTGCTTCAACAGAATTGTATCACAGCGGCCAGTTGTTTCGCCGGATTTGGCATTAATTACTAGTCGGGCCCCACCCAGGGGCCTAGGACGTCGTAACGTATTTTCGTAATATACGTGCAGATCCAAGCTGTGCGGCCTTTTGCATTTGACTGATGGTGATTTTGTCAAGTTTTAACTGTTTTAAATGTAATTCCAGTGCTTTTGGAATAGCACCCAGTGTGCCGATTACCACTGGAATTACCACTGCTGATTTGTGCCATAATCGTTGAATTTCAATGTTTAGGTCCTGGTATTTCACGATTTTTTCATGTTCCTTCTCCTCCACCCTGCTATCGCCTGGTATTGTGATGTCTATGATTGTAACCTTCTTTTTCTCAACCAGTGTGATGTCTGGTGTGTTATGCGCTAGTATTTTGTCTGTTTGTATACGAAAATCCCACAGGATCTTGACCATCTGATTTTCGGTGACTTTTTCAGGCTTATGTTCCCACCAGTTTGTTGTTGTTTTAATATATTATTATACGGTTGTATCACAGCGGCCAGTTGATTTGCCGGATTTGGCATTGATTACTAGTCGGGCCCCACCCATATTATTATTATTATTATTATTATTATTATTATTATTATTATTATTATTATTATCATCATCATCATCATCATCGTCGTCGTTGTTATTTAGTTTGTCAAACATGTAGAAGATAGTGGGTATAAATATAAACATGGATATAAACGAAAGAAATAAATACAAATAAATAGGGACAGTAGGACAGCGACGGTAGGAACGCTGGTGCGCTTATTCACGCCCCCTTTATGGACCCCTTAAGAATGGGGTGAGATCCACGGCAGACAGTTTGAGGTTGAAGCTGTTTGAGGGTTTGAGGATGTAACAACGGAGTCAGGTAGAGCATTCCAGGCGTTGACCACTCTGTTGCTGAAGTCGTATTTTCTGCAATCGAGTTTGAAGCGGTTTACCTTGAGTTTGTATCGATTGTTTGAAGCTGAAGTAGTCATTGACAGGCAGGATGTAGTAGCAGACAATTTTGTGTACTCTGCTTCGGTCCGACCGCAGGCGGTGTAGTTCCAGATTGTCCAAGCCCAAAATTTTGAGCCTGCTGGCGTAAGGGATTCTATTGTGAGCAGAGGAGTGTTAATTTCACATTTAAGTGGGGGGAGCGGAATCCAAAGTATATACTCAGATGGGTTTTCCCCCACAACTTTTTACGCTTTTCCTAACTTCACTTTTGACAGCTGGTGTTGAGCAAGGTTTTAATGTGGGGTGGGGGTGGGGGGCACAAAGGCTTAAATAAATGTTGATTTAAATCTTTTAAAGTTAAGTCTTAATGGTTGGTGGCCCAAAAAAATGGTCCATGGTGAAAAGGTCACTGATTAAATTTATTTATTTTATTTAGTTAGTTAGTTAGTTTGTCAAACACGTACAAGATAACCGGCATAAGTATAAACATGGACATGAACAAAGGAAATGAGTACAAATATTAAATCGCTGATTTGTTGTAACTTCTAGGAATTCTACTGTCAGGTTAGTTAACAAACCAGAATAACAATAAGCTAGGATCTCGAGTTTTGTCTTGACAAAAAGACTCCCTGTCTGGATGAATGCAATGCCATTGATAGAAAATGCACAGACCCACACCACTCAAGGGAAGCTATTTTGCTTCCTTTGGGGAAAGTTGATTAAAAGGTATTTATTATTCTAAAGCTAAGATATCTTTGGATAGAAGCCCATAGCTGCATTCTTCAGTTTGCATATATTCCGTTTCCTTGCCTGTGGGTGGCAGAAGTCTTGCAAACATACAGTTCACTTACCCTTTCCTTTTTTTTAACTTCGTGATTCTTTTTCAGTTCAAGTACCGAAAAAATAGAAAAATAACTGTAAAGTTTTTCAAATGCTGGGGGATACACGCAAGAGATTTAACCAATAAGGTGATGTCTTTCCTGTCACTTAAGATGTGACAGCACATTTTTCAAATTGTTACAGACTGAAAGTATATTTGATGTAATACCTTAAATCATATAGCTTTAAATCGGTAGCTTTTTCTAAGGTCATGTTTTCTTCTTCTTCTTTTTTAATGAAACATATAGGATATGGATGGCTCAAAAAAAAAAAAAGCTATTTCTCAGATATATTGTGACCTTGAATTCCAAGCTTTGCAGACTCTTCTGACAAGTTATCAGTAACCCAAAGCTGCTTACTCCAGGTAAAAAAAATGTGAGCCCATCTGAATCCCAGCAGAAGTCAATCATTCTAGAGCAGGGGTGTCAAACTGAAGGCTTGGGGGATGGATCTGGCCCACGAGGTGCTTAAATCTGGCCCGTGGGACCAAAGATCTGGCTGGCGCGTGACTCTGAAAGTGAAAACAGAGCTTGGTTGGGCTGAGGAAGGAAGGAAGGAAGGAAGGAAGGAAGGAAGGAAGGAAGGAAGGAAGGAAGGAAGGAAGATTATAATGAGAGGGAGGGAGGATATGAAAGAAGTCCTGTCTTAGCACTCAGCCACCATAGGTGCCTCTGACACGAGTGGTGTCAATCTGGCCACGCCCACCCTGGCCACACCCACCCCACTCATGCGTACCCCACCCACCCTGGTCCCTCTGAGGTCAAACACAACCTTGATGTGGCCCTCAGTGAAATCACGTTTGACACCCCTGTTCTAGAGAGAAAATACCCTAAAATTGTAAGACTCGGATTGCAGACAGCTCAACAGTAAATTAAATCAGTGTTTATGCTGGCTGGGAAATTCTGGGAGTTGAAGTTGACCCACCGTAAAGTTTCCAAGGTTGGGGAACAACAAGGAAACAAACACTGAATTGCAGTTGCCTATGGATATAATGTCGAGAAATGGTTTTTTAATTGGCTTTAATTGATCTTTAATGATAAATTGCACCGATTGTTTAGTTTTTGCTTTGATTGTCGTTCCACCCAGAATCACATGCAAGTGAGATGGGTGGTGGCATTGCCCGGGATAGTTTTTCCTAGCCTCATATAATCAGCGCATACCTACAAATGTAAATGCAAATATAGCACAGTGGGTGTGTGACAGAACATGTTATATACACATCGTGCCAAAGAGCAAGCATTGGCTAAAGGAATATGACAGGGGTGTCCAAACTTGGGAACTTTAAGACTTGTGAACTTCAACTCCCAGAATTCCCCAGCCAGCATCTTAAAGTTCCCAAGTTTGGACACCCCTGGAATATGAGAATGCTCATAGCACAAGCAATGCTTGCTGGCTTGTGTTTTTTTTTTTAACAAGAGTGTCGAAGTTGCATTGTTCAAGGTTAGGATAGTTTTTTGGGTTAGTTTGTTCTGGCAACTTGACACTAAACAAAACTTATCTCAACCTCTTTCCCACCAAAAGTATTGGCTTGAAATTCACCTAGCAGCTGGGAAATTTGATTTCTATTGCAACGTTTATATTAGGTTAATTCTACTGTGGTATATGATTTCAGTCCACTTTGGGGCAGAAGAGTTTTATTTTTTTAACCTTGAATGGATGTTTCCTGCATGCCAAGTTTAAAAAGTGTGAAATGGCTCTTAGAATGTGCGGGGAGGCAATTCTCTAAAACCTGCAGAAAACATTCATATTGTTCTCCATTTTGGTTTTCATCGGTATAAATTCCAGGTAGTTCTCAAGTTATGACCACAATTGAGCCCAATTTTTTTTTTACTGAGACAATTGTTAAGTGAGTCTTGTTCCATTTTTCGACTTTTCTTACCAGAGTTGTTAAGTCAATCACTGCAGTTGTCCGGTTAGTAACACCGTTGTTAAGTGAATCTGGTTTCCCCATTGAGTTTGCTCAAAAGGGATCACATGACCTGTGTGGTCCTAACTATGAGTCAGTTGTCAAGCAACTTAATTTTGATCATGTGACCACAAGGATGCTGCAACGGTTGTAAGCGTGAAAAACGGTCGTAAGTCATTTTTCAGTGCCGTTGTAACTTCAAATGGTCACTAAATGAGCTATTGTTAAGTTGAGGATTATCTGTATTTTTAGAGAATGGAGGAAAGGAAAAGAACAGAGGATGGGGGAGAGAGAAAGAAAAGAAAAAAATGTGAGCATTTCCTTTGTACAGTTTAGACTTAAAACACAGAACTCAGATATTTAATCTAATCTTCCAGATAACTGATTTTTTTTTGGCACATCTTTATGGTGCCAGGTACATTGATTACCTGAATGTTCTTGCTAACACTGTCTTATGCCCTGGGATGTCAAACCACTTAGTAGGGCTGTTTTACTATTATCCTTCTCATCTTTCCTATTGCCTATTCCTTTCGTATCTTATGACTATAGCTTTGTTGTTTGTATCTTATGATTTATGTTGATTGCTTTTATTTAGTATCTTAAGACTATCACTGAGTGTTGTATCTTATGATTTATGATTATTGTATTTTATGATTGTGATCAGGATTTATCACTTGTTGCTTATATGTACACTGAAAGTTTATGTAATGGAGACAAATTCCATGTGCGTCCAATCATACTTGGCCAATAAAGAATTCTCTTTTCTCTGCTCTGCTCTGCTCTGCTCTGCTCCACTCTGCTATTCTATTCTATTCTATTCTATTCTATTCCATTCCATTCCATTCCATTCCAGATAAAAGCAATTAATTTTTTTACCACGCACTTGCAAACTAAGAAACCATTACAATTTCTTTTTTCTATAAGGAAGATTTCCTCCACTCCCTGTTTAAAATAGCATCTGGCATTTTTTTCCCCTCAACGTTAGCAACTTTAAGATGAGTGGGCTTCCACTCGCAGAATTCCCCAGCACGCTGGTTGGGAAATTCCAGGAGTTGAAGTCCACGCCTAAATTTGCTAAAGTTGAGGAACACTGTAGATTGCAGAGGACATTAGATTATTCACTCATTAATAGATTGCCTAAGATTACCCATTAATAGAGGGTTTGCATTGCTGGTTTAACCTAGCTGAGATACATGACTACAGCTTAAGCTCAATGAATATGCTGGTTATAAATTATCGGGAACGAAGATTAATGCATTTGACAGGAAAGGTAGCATGAAAAACTTCTGATCATCTCTTGCCCACTGGTGTTGGAAGTGTCCTCTTGAACTTCATATCTCTAGCTGGCCCTGTCATTAGAAAAATGAAGAACTGAAGCATTAAGCTCTACATATAACTTGATAAATAGGCTTAGCAACTTTTCTCAAGAGCACAAAGAATGTAGGTATAATCTTGGGGAGGATAAGAAGTCTTCAGTTATGGAACAGTAACAATAATATTCTCAGCAAGATGTTGGAAGAAATGTCCATTTGGGCTCAGTTCCAAGTGGTGAAAAAGACACTGGAAACATGGTGGCTGCTTAGAAAGATGGTTTAATGGTGGACAGGATCACATGCTACAAGATCTTGGGCGAAGAAAAAATGGGCAGAGGTGCTGAGAGTGCCCAGGTTTTATGCCCTCTCTGGGCTTTTGAATTGGAGCTTGTATTCTGATTACTTTCAGGCTCCCATGGGGCCATGCAGGGGCAACCTGGCTGTCCTGAGTCCCAAGCTTGGTTGACTCCTGCTGGGTGATGATGTAATGAAAGGGCTTTGGGATTCCTGTTATGGGTCTGCCTGAAGGAGGTAGATCTTTGTTATGTAGAATAGACTGGCTCAGGCCCTAATGGCCCATTGACAAGGGGGCGGAGTTTCTGCCTCCCTTTCAGGGGGAAATATTCTGCCCTTTTAATACTTCCTAAAATATTTCATTTTTCTTGGAAAAATTAGGTGGGTGCTAACTTCCTACAGTGTACTATTACGTTTTTAAGATAGCATGTCCGAAAAGTAGAATTTTATTCTGCCAAGTAATAATTTAGCTTGGCTAATGCTATTATTTGGAAATAAACTTAAGTACTGTATAGATCAGGGGTGTCCAAACTTGGGAACTTTAAGACTTGTGGACTTCTACTCCCAGAATTCCCCAGCCAGCATGGCTGGCTGGGGAATTCTGGGAGTTGAAGTCCACAAGTCTTAAAGTTCCCAAGTTTGGACACCCCTGGTATAGATGTTCCCTTAAATGAGACGTGAGAATGGTTACAGTTAAATGTACAAGAGCATAACCTTTGCATTGAAAAACCAGTTGAATGCGGGAGAGAAAAGTTAATTATTTTGATTGCTTAACAATAACTCCATGACCCTTAAAAGTTTTGTTTCTGAACCATATTAGCCAACAAGGGTGTCTTATTTGAGCTGGGCTTCTTCTTTTGCTTTCTTTTGTTTTTCTTTTAAGGAGCAATGAAAAGAAAACAACACTTTTTGTACCCGTGAGTACCGTGGCTTTGTTTTTAGAAATTATGTTTTGTACCTTAATTATTATAAGGAAAAAGGGATATTGTCGTAGATTCCTATTTAAAAGGGTTTTTTTTTTAACATGAGATATAATTACGCCAAGTAAGTGAGCAGTCTGATTTTATTTGTAATGTTCATTATAACATTTCTTCATTCTCTCTTGCTCTGCAAACGGAGTCATTTTAAAAAAAAATATTGCAATACCAGCATCAATCTTCTAATAATTTGGTTTGACAAAATGGTTCAGGAAGAATTGTTTTGTTGTGGTAATCAACATGCTAAAAAAAAAGTAATTTCCTATCTTAGGGTTCAATTTGAAGAATCTTTCATTTTCATTATTGGCATTATTGGCTTTATGTTATGTTCCACGAATGTATTACACATATATGCCGTATGTCTGACTTGAATATTCAGATATGTAGTGGGCAAAGAATGTTAGCAATTCTATGAAAGTCTGACCATATCCATCCATCATTCGGTCATCGCCTTGACACTTCTCCGTCTCAATTGAGGAGGGACAGCCTTATAAACAAGAAATGTTTACTATGTGGTGGTGGGGGGGAAATCCCCAAAAGGAAGGGAAAGTGGTGGATGTACTAAAGGAGTGATGTGCTTGTAGTAAGTTACACGGTTTTAACATTGCTGGATATAAAGAACGAGATCAAATTGAGTCTTGTAACACCTTTGCTAACTGACAGATTTTATTAAAAATGTACTCACTGCAGCTTACAATAGCTGATGCCTTCTAATAAAATTTGTTAAGCAAAACAGCACTATCAGACTCCTGATTTTTGGCTAGCATAGATTAACTCCTGCAGTATAAATAAAAGGAAAAAGGTTCTGTGTTTATGGGAGCAATTGTCAGTACATCTAATCCACCAGGTTGACCGAATTTCCAAAAAACACTCCTAGCTGAAAACCCTGGAAAACAGTGACATCTGTTGTTAAAGATCAGTACATTTTAAACTCTTCTGGAGCTTCAAAACAGCTGCAGCCTTCATCTTATTTGTATGTCATGGTCTGTTTTTGTTTGCAATTTGTGGTAAACAGAATTGGAAATGTAACTCTCCCTGAGTGGGCTTTCATTCAAGATAGTGTTTGCGGATGGTTTCCAGGAAATCCAAAGGTCAAGACTTCTAAGTAGGAAAGAGGGGATGTTTGTATGATGCTCACTTCACTGAAATATTACAGGAAGAGTTAGTGCCACTTTATATTGTTTTGGTAAATGCATCCAGTTTTGGTCACTATGATGCATAAAAAAAAGATGTGAAGACACTAGAAAGGGTGCAGGGAAGAATAACAAAGATGATTAGGGGTTGTTGTGAAGTCGTGTCCGACCCATCATGACCCCATGGACAACATTCCTCCAGGCCCGTGATGGTGAACCTATGGATGTGTGCCACAGGTGGCACCCGGAGCCATTTGTTAGAGCATGAGAGGCATTGCCCTGGCAGCTCCAGCTGAGTTCAGCCTTCATTTTCGGCCGCTTTTGGCCCTCCGGAGGCTTCCCTGAAGCCTCTGGAGGGCGAAAAACAGCCCAACACACAAACCGGAAGTTCGGTAACGGACTTCTGGTTTGTGCGTTGGATCATTTTTCTCCGGTGGGTTTTATATTTTGTTACTAACGGTTCACCGCGGGCTTGCCCGCTCACTTAATGGGCGTAAACACCCTGTCCACGCGTGCGCTCAGCCTTCTGCGCATGCGCTTTGCTCACGCACGTGACTTCCGCACATGCGCCCAGCTTCAAAAACGTGCCTAACTAGGACAGCATAGAGCGGGAGTGGGTGAGCAGGCCCACCCGTGATTTCCGCTACCGGTTCGGGAGAACGGGTCTGAACCGGCTGAATACCACCTCTGGAATGATAGCCCTGTATCCTTTTCATAGTTTTAATTGTGCCCATTTTTATTGGGTCTCTGCTGTTTACTTTGTTGCTTTTGTAGCATGTTTTCACAATGTAATTCCTTTTTTTTTAAACAAAGAACTGTAAATAGGATGGAAGTGTGCAACAAAAATATCTTTAGCAAATTAATCTCTGTGCACAGCAGTGTTTAAGAGAACTTGTTGAGTGCTTTTTTGGTGCAAAGGAAAACTTGCATCCTTAATTTAGGCCTGGACTTGCCTGTAGTTACTGATGTAACTAATGTTGGCTTAATATTGGTTGTATTTATGTATCTTTACTGGGGAGCTCAGCAGTCTCTCCCTGTACTGTTCCATCATGCGAGGTTTCTAGTCTATCCATTCATATGCTTTTTTTTTTCTACAATTGATGAGAAACAGAACAGTCTGTTGACAATTGCCTATCAATCCCATTTTTTCATTGTCTTGTTTTTCTGAGTAATTCAGGGGTGAAATGCTACCGGTTTGGCTCGGTTCGCCTGAACCAGTAGGAAAAAAATGCTTTAAAAAGTTTTTAAAAATTCCAGCGATCAGCTGTGCTGTGCAATCATCAGAATTTTTTTTTTACTTTTTAAAGCATTTTTTTACTACCTATTTGCCCGAACCAGTAGTAAAAAGTGCCTAAAAAGTTTTTTTTTTAAAGTGCCGATGATTAGCTCTGTGACAATCAGCTGTGCCTGATTGTCTCTGAGGTTCCTGTTTGTTGCAGGGGCCAATTTTGTGTGAAGTCCAGCTGCTTTTACATTGTGTATGAGTCAGTGGTGCAGCTTTTGTGTTATTTTTGTGTAAAGTGTGATAGTTGCTTTTTGAGCTGTGACTCTGTGAGGTTCCTGCTTCTTGCAAGGGCCATTTTGCGTGAAGTCCAGCTGTTTTTACATTGTGTGTGAGTCAGTTGTACCGCCAGGCCCACCCGATCACATGTCCACCAAGCCCCACCCACCCAGTCACATGACCACCAAAGCCACGCCACCAAGCCATGCCCACAAAACTGGTAGGGAACAATTTTAAATTTCACCACTGGAGTAATTCTCCCGAATCTCCTTCTCCCAGGTTTCTTAGAAGACTTACCAGAGATCTGAAATGAGTCACTTCTAAAAACACTCCAGATATTAGTCTAAACCAGTGGGTCCCAACCTTCCTAATGCCGCGACCCTTTAATACAGTTCCTCATGTTGTGGTGACCCCCAACCATAAAATTATTTTATGTTTTCTGTATTTTTTCGAAAATATGTGTTTTCCTATGGTCTTAGGCGACCCCTGTGAAAGGGTCATTCGACCCCCAAAGGGGTCGCGACCCACAGGCTGAGAACCGCTGGTCTAACTGGTCTAAACCCTTAGGGATCCTACCTATTTTAGAGCAATGGAAGAAAATACGGATCTTTCTGTATATCTTTCTGTATTTAAGCCCAGGTGTCCATTCATTGGATCAGTGGAATGTTGAGATTGACTTTCCAAGCGCAAAGCCTAAATTAATTGTCTTGGTATTTACAGATCTAAGCAGATATGATCATTTGGGAATCTAATATTCTGAATGTGCAGGCATACGCAGACCGAGCTAGCAGAGAATGAAATGAGTTGAGGTAGAGAATTGAAAGTTTTTTGGTCCATCCTTGTCATTCCATTGTCTGTCTGTAGGTGTCCTCGCTTTCCCTATTTCTAAAGCCAGGAGCTGCTCGTTTTCACACGGAGAATCAAAAGACAAAAACTTGTTGATAATATTAAATGTCTAGAACAGTGATTCCCAAAGTGTGCGCCGCGGCTCCCTGGGGAGCCGCGCTATCGTCATAAGGGTGCCGCGAAATATTCAATTAATACCTGCGCCCGCTGGGTCTAACGCTGACGTCCCTCTCGGGCTTTGGAGGGAAGCTTCTGCAAAAGCCCGGGCATGACAAGTCTCCCAGGCTGAAATTTGCCGAGCTGTACGTGCGCGCCTGTTTTCCACGGTGTGGAGCAGCGGCGAGATTCTGGGCGGCGAGCGATGATTCCGGGGGGCATCAGTGGGGGGGGGGGCAGGGTCCCCCTCGTGTTCCTCATCTTCCCGGATGGCCCCTGGAATCATTGCTCGCCGCGCAGAATCTCGCCGCTGCTCCACGCCGTGGAAAACAGGCGCGTGCGCACAGCTCGGCAAATTAAAGCCTGGGAGACTTGTTGCCACTCGCCTTTGCAGAAGCTTCCCTCCGAAGCGTTCCGAGGGAGGGCTGTAAACTTCCCTCCGAAGTCTTGGGAAGTTCTGAGGAGCCCCCCAAGGCAAAACGCCGCTGCCAGGTAGCTAAAAGTACGTCTCTGATACGTCTCTGTCAGTCTCTCTCTGATTCCCTCTCTCACTCCCTCTCTCTGTTCCTCTCTCTGTCTGTCTCACTCACACACACACACACACTGTGGTGACCACAGTGTGTGTGTGTGTGTGAGTGAGACAGACAGACAGAGAGAGGAACAGAGAGAGGGAGTGAGGGAGGGAATCAGAGAGAGACTGACAGACAGACAGACAGACACACACACACACACACACAGAGGGGGAGGGAGGGAGAGAAAGATAGACAGACAGAGAGAGACACACACACAGAGTGAGTGATTAAGTGAATGAGTGAGAGACAGACACACCCACATACACAGAGTGACAGAGAGAGAGGAAGGGAGGGGAGAGAGACAGAGGGAGAGACAGAGACACACACACACACAGAGTGAGTGAGTGAGAGACAGACAGACACACACACACACACAGAGTGACAGAGATGGGGGAAGGAGGAGAGAGAGACAGAGATACAGAGAGAGAGACAGACAGATAGACACCCAGAGAAAATGACAGAGGGAGACAGAGAGGGAGGGAGGGAGAGAGAGACAAAGAGCCAGAGAGAGAGAGAGAAAGAAAAAGAAAAAAAGAAAGAAAGTGGGAGAGAGAGATGAAAGAAAGAAAGAAAAACAACATATGACCACAATTGAGCCCAAAATTTTGATTGCTAAGCAAGAGCGGCTCTCCAAATAAATTTCAATCGTGGTTTTGGCGAGATTTGGCTCAGTTGAAAAAAAAGGTTGCCCACCACTGGGCTAGTGTGGTGGTTAAGTTACTTTTCAAAAGCTATTTTTCTGATCCAAGATTTGAGAAGTTGTGCAGCGAACAACAAGCCCATCCATCCCATTAATAATTTTAAATCATTAAACGATGTTCAATAAATTGTGAATTTAAAGCTCGTGTTTAATTTATTTTTCAATTAACCTAACCTTAACGAACTAAAAAGTAGATTTCCAAATCTTTAAAAAGTCAAAAATTAAAAAAAAATCGGATGTACCTATTAAGGGAGCTGCGGAAAAAATCCGAAGTGTTATGGGAGCCGCAAACCGAAAAAGATTGGGAACCTCTGGTCTAGAACCTTAGCTAGAGGTTCTCCCAAACCCCTGAGAACCCCCCCAGCAGCCCACCTTCGAGTTTGAGTTCCTATATACAATTGAAAATAGTTTTTCTTTCAGAAGCTAGCTTGGTTTACCACTCTCTCTGTTGGTGCATAGCAAGGGATTGGGGCAGAAACTGGGCCAAAATTCGGTGAGCCGATTTATTCAACGCAATGAAAGAAATGGGAAAGAGAAGGACGGGCTTCTTGGGACTCACCTAATGCTAATTTCGTTTTGCTTTTTGTTTTTCTAGGGATTCTTGGCAACAAAGAGGTGTACCTTTTTAACCTCACCTCCCTCACGAAGTCTGAAAATATCTTGTCGGCCCTGTTGCATTACTACGTTGGAGACCTCCAGAACGGCAGCATCCACTGCCCTCAACCCAACCTCTGTTCTTCTCCGGGCCCCAGAAAATCGGACCTACAGATCAAGCTTTTGCTGTTGAGTTCCCCGTCCTCAGCAAACCAATCCCGAACCCTGGGGTGTTACTTGGTCAACATCTCCGCCGCTTTGCAAGAAGACCATTTGTGGCAATGCAAGAACGTTACTCAGGACTTGAGGCGGGCAAAGGAGCACAACCACCTTATGATCGGGGTCCAGCTGGCCTCCCTTGGCCAACCTCCATGGAAGAGCCTGCATCTCAGCTACGAGCCGTACATCCTGGTCTACGCCAACGACTCCGCCATTGCGGAACCAGAGAGCGTGGTTTCTAGTTTGCAAGGCCATTGGAGTCCACCGCCTGGGACTTTCCCCAAATTGGATAGCCGGTCGATCAACGACCTTGGTGGGCAGCGGCCCAAGCGCTCCACCAGTTTTCTTCTGCCCTTGCAGAACAACGAGCTGCCGGGAGCCGAGTATCAGTACAGCGAGGACGAAGGATGGGAGGAGAGGAAGCACTACAAAACCCTGCAGCCACGACTGGCCGAAAGGTCGAAGGGTAAGAAGAAGCCCAGAAAACACAGCCATCAGAAGAGCCAGACGCTCCAGTTTGACGAGCAGACCCTGAAAAAGGCGAGGCGGAAGCAGTGGAATGAACCTAGATCTTGCTCAAGGCGCTATCTCAAAGTAGATTTTGCAGATATAGGCTGGAGCGAATGGATCATTTCTCCTAAAGCTTTTGATGCTTATTATTGCTCAGGTGAATGCCAGTTCCCTATTCCAAAGGTACCGTATCTCTATTTTTCTTTATCTTTCTTCCTCCTCTTCTTCTTTTTTTTTTAGGAAAAAAAGGCTTTTTTACTTTGCCGCTGGGTGCAATACAAAGAAAACCTCCTCTTTTAACACTCCAAATGCGGTTTTGCTGAAAAGCCAACAATAAAAAAACAAACCATCTTGCTTGTTATTAAACTACAGTACACCATGCAGGAAATGGGCCATTGACTAGATAGATAGGATAAACAGAAATCTCTTTTTAAAGCCCGCTGCTGTCATAACTAAGGACAAAGCCAAAACGGGTGGATGCGGGGTTATAAAAGAAAAATTACCAGGGGTGAAAATGCATCAGATTTTACAGTAAATCCCAAGACACTGTCAATTTCGTGCTGCATAATAACGATGCCTCAACTCTTAAAATGCCTATTTGGTTAATCACTCCTAATCCCATCCCCTGGGTGCCAGTTTCTAAAAATATGTTTAATTCTTTGGGAAAGTTGCAGCTTTTGTTGTGACCTGCCAGCAGCCAGAGAAACTGGCAGCAGATTGGGACAGTGAGGAGGTTGGGGAGGAACATGGGCCAGTCCTGGAGTCTGGGGAAGGCTCTGACGAGGGCTCTGTGTCGGAGGCAGAGAGGGGGCCAGGGCCGTACGCCAGTTATCAGCTGCCTTCGGAGTCAGACATCAGTGAGGCAGAAGAACAGCTGGAGCCTGTTCCCAGTGTGCGCATGCGCAGAGTTGCCAGATGAAGGGAACAGCTAAAGAACAGGGGCTGACTTGGGAGTAAGGCCACAGGTGGACGATGAATGGCCCCTCCCAGAGGAAATAAAAGAGGAGTGAAAAGAGAGTGGAGTTTGCAAGAGACAATTAGTTCACTTAATTGGTTCGTGACTCTCTGAGACTCCTTGCCAAGTTTTGCAGATATCGGCCTGGCAGCTCTCCAAGCCAGATAAGTTCTGTGATTGTAAATCCTCCCTTGAAAGACTTTGCAGGATGTGAATGTTCAGAATTCACAGGGAATTAATAAAAGGGGTTTTGGTCGGGACCAGGAGTTTGCTTCATGCGGAAAAATAAATGCTCTATTGATTTAGGGTGCCACAAGCCATGAGCATCCAGAGGGCTAAATTGCAGCACCAACTTTCAGCGGTTTATATTATGCACAATAGATCAGTCAAATCCTTTGACTCGATGCCATGCAGATTCTCCCATATCCCAAGGGCTTGCTGTCCTTCCACTTCCTCCAATGTCAACAAGACTCTGCCAATGAAAAGTCCAGAGACGTTTCTTGAAACGCATTAATAATTCTCCCAATTAGAAAGCAAACAAAGGAAATACTCCGCAAGTCAAAAAACCAGACCCATCTGATAACATGCAGGATTAGCATGGTGCAAGGAAGCTCTTTAAAGAAAACACAGATAGTAGTTCTCAACTTACAACCCTTTGTTTAGTGACTGCACTGAAAAACAAACTGACTCATGGCCATTTTTCACACTTATGACCTTTGCAATCAAGACTTGGATGCTTGGCAACTGGTTCATATTTATGTTGGTTGCAGCGTCCTGGGGGGAGGTCATGCGATCCCCTTTTGCGACCTTCTGACAAGCAAAGTCAATGGGGAAGCCAGAGTCACTTAACAAACATGTTACTCAATTAACAACCATAGTGATTCACTCAACAAACATGGCAAAAAAAGGTCATAAAATGGGGCAAAACTCATTGAACAACTGCTTTGCTTAGCAGTGGAAATTTGGGGCTCAGTTGTGGTCATAATTCGAGGACTACCTGTATTCAGATGATCTCAAATGCATCCAGCAAGCAACACCAGGATGATGTTGAGATGGTATTAATGGATCAGCTTTGAATACTCCTAAAATAGCATAGCAATAGCACTTAGACTTATATATCGCTTCACAGTGCTTTTACAGCCCCCTCTAAGCGGTTTACAGAGTCAGCCTATTGCCCCCAACAATCTGGGTCCTCATTTTACCCACTTCGGAAGGATGGAAGGCTGAGTCAACCTTGAGCCTGGTGAGATTCGAACTGCCAAATTGCAAGGCAGTTCAACGGAAATAGCCTACAACACTGCACTCTAACCACTGTGCCACCGTGGGTTTTTTTTGAGCACTGCACGTCTGGGTCATTATTTTCATACAAGGCCAAAATTAAGCAGATTTTACAAGTCGTGCTTTTCAAAAATACTTTAAAATCAGGAATGCATTCAAATCACAATAGCATTCATTTAACTCTGATGAGATTCTCAGATGCATTCAAACTATCTTCATACATTCCTGTAGGAACTGATTTGTCTGAAAGGACATTTAAGACATCTGCATAATATGAGCATTGTGCCAACCATTTAAAATACACAATCAAGCAACTGCTTTGCGTAGACAGTTGTACACCAGGAATGCACAACTAGTTTTGGAGCATGTGTAATCTTTGGGGAGTATGACTTAAGGAAAGGCAATCAAAATGTGATGTCATCTGAAGAAGAGTCTGTTAGGGTTCTAACGGATGCCCTAATTAAATCATGAGCCTCAAGCCAAACTTCCAAAGAAATCCAGTTATCTATTAGGAGCTTCATGTTGCCACCCCATGTAATTTACGCCTCCATCATGACCCTGTTTCCCCCCTCCCCCCAGGGTGTGTCATCAATCACATTCGGCAACAGAACAATTTCACCGGTTGTAGAGATCACTCCTCTCCGGCCGCTGTTGGTAACCTTGGGAGACAGCCTTGAGAGAGATAAGTCTGGAATGTGCATCTGTCTTTGGCTGCCGTGCTGTTTCTTCGGTTTCCCATCCACCTTGCCTAGGGCAACTCAAGAGCAGATCATGGATACTTTGTGAATTGACAGAGTACACCAGATGCCGTTCAAATTGTATTAAAGTAATACAAGTCACAATTTGGTGGGAACATTTGGAGGTTATTTGTAGCCTCACATTAGGCCGTATTTCTACATATTGGTATTTGCCATGGTGGTTAACGTTTGGATTATGCCAGTGCTTTAGATGTTCCTTTCCTTCCCCAGATCCACATATTCAACCAGACACTTCCATGCAAGGGTGCACTGAGAATGTATAGCAGGGGTGTCAAACTCAAGGCCCGGGGACTGGATCTGGACCACAGGGTGCTTAGATGTGGCCCGCGGGGGCTGCGCTGGAAACAGCGAAGGACAGGCTCATGATGCCTCTGCCAGCGAAAACAGAGTTTTGTTTTCACTGGCAGAGGCTTGCAGGAGGCCGTCACAGCTGAAAACGGAGCTTGGGAGCCTGTTTTCACTGGTAGAGCGTTTGGGCCACCACAGGCATTCCCGACATGAGTGATGTTGGGATGGCCACGCACACACCTGCCACCCCCCCCCCCCCCGAGGTCAAACACAACCCTGATGTGGCACTCAATGAAACCGAGTTTGACACCCCGGATGTATAAAGGTAAAGGTTCCCCTCGCACATATGTGCTAGTCGTTCCCTACTCTAGGGGGTGGTGCTCATCTCCATGTCAAAGCTGAAGATCCAGCGCTCTCCGTGATCATGTGGCTGGCATGACTAAATGCTGATGGCACACCCAATGCTGTTACCTTCCCACCATAGGTGGTTTCTATTTTTCTACTGCATTTTTACATGCTTTCAAACTGCTAGGTTGGCAGAAGCTGGGACAAGAAACAGGAGCTCACTCCATTACGCGGCGCTAGGGATTCGAACCGCCAAACTGCTGACCTTCCTGATCAACAAGCTCAGCATTTTAGCTACAGAGCCACTGCGTCCCTCCCTGATGTAGAGTCACCAGTATATATATATATATATTCAATTTAACTGCAGGCTTGCTGAATGTTAATGAATATTAGGCTCCGTGCACAGAACAGCCATGCAAAACTTCAGATACCGTTTGAAAGAGAGCCTCTGCTATGCAGGCAGGTATCTTAATGAGGGGTTGACAGGCTGCGTTTGCACTCCAGCATGTTCTGAAAAACGGCTTCCAAATTGCAGCACATGTGAGAGGCAGCGTTTGGAAGCTGAGCGGCACGAGGAGTTTTCCACCTGAACGGCCTCCTGTGGCACCCTTCTGGCCACTGCTTCGTATTTATGACAATTGTAGTGTCCCGGGGTTACGTGATCCCCTTTTGCGACCTTCTGACAAGCAAAATCAATGGGGAAGCCTGATTTACTTAACAACCTTGCTACTAACTTAACCACTGCAGTACAATACAATACAATAGCAGAGTTGGAAGGGACCTTGGAGGTCTTCTAGTCCAACCCCCTGCCTAGGTAGGAAGCCTTATACCGTTTCAGACAAATGGCTATCCAACATCTTCTTAAAGACTTCCAGTGTTGGGGCATTCACAACTTCTGGAGGCAAGCTGTTCCACTGATTAATTGTTCTAACTGTCAGGAAATTTCTCCTCAGTTCTAAGTTGCTTCTCTCTTTGATTAGTTTTCACCCATTGCTTCTTGTTCTACCCTCAGGTGCCTTGGAGAATAGTTTGACTCCCTCTTCTTTGTGGCAACCCCTGAGATATTGGAACACTGCTATCATGTCTCCCCTAGTCCTTCTTTCTATTAAACTAAACATACCCAGTTCCTGCAACCGTTCTTCATATGTTTTAGTCTCCAGTCCCCTAATCATCTTTGTTGCTCTTCTCTGCACTCTTTCTAGAGTCTCCACATCTTTTCTACATCGTGGTGACCAAAACTGGATGCCGTATTCCGTTATGGTGTGGGTACGCGCACCCTTTCGGCACGTGAGGACAAAAAGCTTAGCCGTCACTGTTATAGAACAATCCTTCTTGAGCATCTAGGAATCAAACTAGACTCGGGTGTTTATGTGTACAGATAATCCTTGACTCACAACCACAATCGAGGTTGTTGAAGAAGGGAAAAAGAAAGAAAAGGCATTGACTTCCAACTCCCTTTGGTAATAGTAGTTTAAAGAAAAAAAAGGGAGGTTGCAATACAAAGAAAATCCTCTCTTTTAACACTTCAAATGTGGCATCCGTCCCATCTCCTCCCCCACCCCCACGGCCGGCACATGGAGTTCAACTACAAGGCTTATCTGGCCTTCCAAGAAATCCAGTTATACACCCCTGTGTTCTGACCTAGGCTTCCTGATACAGTAAAAAGCACACGCTTAGTCCCCAAAACCCTCTTTTCATTTCAAAGGGTGTGAATTCACAGCCCCGTAATGAGTCCCAAATAGTTGGAAAGAGTCCTACAGTAGGCTGCCAAAGTCTTTCAGGATAAGGCTGATAAGCACCCACCTTTATCTTCCTCGAAACGCTGCCAAAGACCTACCGGTAATTGGCAATTAGCTTGGCAAGGCCACATGGAGCAAAGAGTCAAAACAGAGCTCCTGAAGGTAAACTGACCAGCATGAACCAAGTTCCTTCCAGCAAAGGCTCCCGTGCCTTTGCTCCTCCTTTATGTCCTATAGGAAGGGCCAATCACCTCCCGAGTCGACCCTGTTCCTTAGCTGCTCCCTTCTCCTGGCAGCTCTGCGCACGCGCACACTAGGAGCAGGCTCCAGCTGTTCTTCTGCCCCACTGATGTCCAACTCAGCCGTCCACTGATAACTGTCAGACAGCCCTGGCCCCAATCTCTGCCTCCGACACAGAGCCCTCATCAGAGCCTTCCCCAGACTCCAAGACTGGTCCATGTTCCTCCCCAACCTCCTCACTGTCCAAATCTGCTTCCAGCTCTACTGGCCACTGGTGAACCACAACATCCTGTACTAGACGGTAGTAGGAGACCGCTGAGTTTGAATGGTGGGGAAGGCAAGATTTTCAGTTTTGAGTGTCTACCTTTAGGACGACTCTTTGCTCAGGGCTAGATGGACAGTTGCCTTGGAAATAATTTCCCCCAGCTTGCATGGCCTTGTGACATCAGGATGTCTGTCTGAATATTTACTGACATTTGTTTTATTTTCCTCCGCCATTTTACGACCTTTCACGAAGCCTTCAAGGCAGCTACCAATTATTTTTAACAACTCGGTCATTGAGAATATTACATAATAACAAAATCAGACAAACCAAAACATAACCAGTACTGTCATGGCAGTTCACTCAAGCAGACGATTGTCACATTTCCCAAAACCATTTTTCTGCTGCCAATTTCTCCTTTTATTTGCACTTCCCCCCAAATTGCGTTTATGGTGGTTTTCCCCAGGAAACGGCAGTGTTTATAAAGACGAGTCCGTTGTCAAGCATCTGAATTTTGGTAACTTTTGATGCTGTAAAGATTGTAAGTTTCAGCTTGGTCCTCAATTACTTTTTTCAGTGCCGCTGTAACTCTGAAGAGTCACTAAACAAACTCTTGTCAGTCGAGGACTATCTATAATCCTGATTTTTCGAGCCTGACACAATTTGAAATTTTGAATTTCTTTAGGAATTTCAAATTCTTCCTTAATACAGTATCCTGTTTCCCCGAAAATAAGACCTCCCTGGATAATAAGCGGGCTTTTGAGCGCATGCGCTAAAATAAGCCCTCCCCAAAAATAAGCTCTCCCTGAAAATATTGCAACACAGCAGCAGCCATGAGGTGACCATGCTCGCCGCCTCCTGCACCTCAAAAATAATAAGTCCTCCCCGAAAATAAGGCCAAGCGTTTATTTCGGGGGTCAAAAGAAAATAAGGCCCTATTTTCGGGGAAACACAGTAATTTGCTACATTTCACTTTATTATATATTATTTTATTATTTATTTATTTATTATTCACACTTATAGACCGCCCCCTCTCCCGGAGAGGACTCGGGGCGGTGTACAGTCACTAAAATACGTTGTAAAATACATACATAAACAGTTAAATAATTAAATACGTAGGTGAAGGAGGTTGTGAGACTGTAATAGAATAATAAATATAATACGTTAAAAGCCTATTAAAACCCCAAACCCAATTAAAATAAATGAATCCCGGGAGGTAAAACTAAGAAAGTGCCAGGCCAGCTGATTGAAATAGGTGAGTCTTTAACTTTTGCCGGAAGGAACGGAGGTCGGTGGTAGTTCGAATGTCTGGGGGGAGGTCATTCCAGAGGGTTGGGCCCATCACAGAGAAGGATCTACTCCTAGGTGTCGCCCGCTGGCATTGCCTAGCAGACGGCACCAGGAGGAGCCCCTCCCTGTGTGAGCGGATAGGTCGCAGGGACGTGTGTGGTAGGATGCGATCCTGCAGATAACTAGGTCCTCTGCCATGGAGCGCTTTAAAGATGGTGATCAATACCTTGAAACGCACCCGAAAGGCCACAGGTAGCCAGTGCAGCTCGCGCAGGAGAGGTGTTACGTGGGAGTAACGGGTACTTCCCATAATAACCCGCGCGGCTGCGTTCTGAACTAGCTGCAGTCTCCGGATGCGTCCCAAGGGAAGCCCCATGTAGAGGGCATTGCAGTAGTCCAGGCGAGACGTCACCAGCGCATGAGTGACCGTGCGCAGGGCACTCCGGTCCAGTAGGGGGCGCAATTGGCGCACCAGGCGAACCTGGTGGAATGCCCCCCTTGCCACGGCTGCCACATGGTCCTCCATTGACAGCCGGGCATCAAGGAGGACACCCAAATTGCGCGCCCGCTCCACAGGGGGCAACTGTTCGCCCCCTATGGCCAGCGATGGAGTCAGCTGGCTGAACCGAGGTGCCGGCAACCACAGCCACTCGGTCTTGGAGGGGTTGAGTCTGAGTCTGTTGTCCCCCATCCAGACCCCGACGGCTTCCAAACACCGGGACATCACTTCGACAGCCTCGTTGGGGTGGTTTGGGGTTGAAATATACAGCTGAGTATCATCAGCGTAGAGATGGTACTCAACCCCAAAACCACGGATGATCTCACCCAGCGGCTTCACATATGCGCTGAACAGGAGAGGCGAGAGGACCGACCCCTGTGGCACCCCACAAGTGAGTGGCCTCAGGGACGACCTCTGTCCCCCTGTCAACACACATTGCTTCCGGTTGGAGAGGTAGGAGCCGAACCACCGCAAAACGGTGCCTCCGACTCCCATCCCCTCCAACCGGCGCAATAGGATACCATGGTCGATGGTATCAAAAGCCGCCGAGAGGTCTAATAGGACCAGGATAGAGGAGCAACCCCTATCTCTGGCCCTCCAGAGATCATCGACCAACGCGACCAAGGCTGTCTCGGTGCTGTGCCCGGGTCGGAAGCCGGACTGGCGTGGGTCTAGATAGTCGGATTCGTCTAGGTGTCGCGGGAACTGCTGCGCCACCACATTCTCAACAACCTTCGCCACGAAGGGGAGGTTGGAGACTGGACGATAGTTAGCTAGCTCCATTGGGTCGAGCGAAGGCCTCTTGAGCAAGGGTCTCACCACCGCCTCTTTCAAGGCGGTTGGTAAGTATCCCTCACCCAGTGATGCGCTCACCAGGCCCAGGAGCCAGCCTCGTGTCACCTCCCAGGCTGCCAGTACCAGCCAGGAGGGGCACGGGTCCGTTAAACAAGTGGTGGGTCGCAGCCGTCCACGCAACCTGTCCAAATCCTCGGGGGCAACAGAGTCAAACTCCTCCCAGAATGGTCTCTCAAGACTCGCTGTTGGCGGCTCGTCTGGTCCACTGACGGAGGTCCATCCGCTCCGGATCTGATCGATTTTGTCCTGAAGATATTCCCCAAACTCCTCTGCTCTACCCTGTAAGGGTGTCTCCCGCGCCCTCTGCGATAAAAGGGAGCGAGTCACCCTAAACAGGGCGGCAGGGCGGTTATCCGCGGACGCAATAAGAGCAGCACAATGCCTACGTTTGGCCGCTCTTATTGCCACAAGGTAAGTCCGCAAATAGGCTCTTACCTGTGTTCGGTCAGATTCGGAGCGTGAGGACCTCCACCTGCTCTCTAGACGTCTCCTGTGGCGCTTCATCACCCTAAGCTCCTCAGTGAACCAAGGAGCCCGGGTGGGTCGATGCCGCAGGAGAGGTCGCAAAGGCGCAACCCGGTCCAAGGCCCCAGTCGTCGCCCTATTCCAGGCAGTCACTAGGTCCTTGGAGCGGGAGCGGGACAAGGCTACAGGAATTGGCCCAAGCTCCGTCTGGAATCTATCAGATTCCATCAGGCGCCTGGGGCGGTACCAGTTTATAGAGTCTGGTTCCGCCTCCTCGCGGTGGGGGATAGCGCCAGGGAAGTCCAGCCGGAGGGATGAGTGGTCTGACCATGACAGGGGCGTGATGACTAAATCCCCTATTCCCAGATCACTCGTCCACTGTTCAGATACAAAAATGAGGTCCAGTGTGTGGCCCCCTTCGTGAGTGGGGCCCTGCACTAATTGGGTCAGGTCCATGGCCGTCATGGAAGCCATGAACTCCCGGGCCACCTCGGAAGCCGCTCCCATTGACAGCAAGTTGAAGTCCCCCATGACCAAGAGTCTGGGAGTCTCAACTGCCGTCGCTGAGATTAGCTCGAGGAGCTCGGGCAGGGCTGCTGATGCATAGCGAGGAGCCAAGTATACAATCAGCAAGCCCCACTGCCTCCCTGGGCCCCAGTTCACACCAAGGGACTCACACCCGGGTATCTGAGGGACAGTGAACTCCCTCCCTTAGTTCTGTTATTTATTTTATTACAACAACCTCCCCTTTTAAAAACATGTTTGTATTAAATAAACTACTTTGTTAATAAGCACATTAGTTCAAGCTTCCAAATATATTTTGCAAATAATAGCAATCCAGTTTTTTTCATCCCATCTGTTCCGACGGCATTAGTCATCTGCAGTTATAATGACAATTTATTTACACAAAATCTTGGTCAGTGAGATGCGATTTGAGGCAAGCACGGGCAACCAAGCAAATTGCTGCTTTACAAATCTATACGAATTTTGCTTTTTTAGGAGGCCAACTGGCATGTCACATTATTGTGACTTTGTAAATAACAGCAAAAAAAAAAGCTCCAGGCAGAGAATTTCTAATTATTTTTCCGCCGTAGTAGGCTTCTTTCAATATAATAAAAGGCAATTTGCTTTCAAAACGTCCTTTTAAAGAAGAGGATTTTCTGAGAAATTCCTGAAGAATTAGCGTAGTGCTCTTGGGATAAAGACAAGTTAATTAAGTAGGTAGAACTGTGATGGCGAACCTATGTCCCGTAGTGGCACCTTTTCAGCGGGAGCTTCGCACGCGCTCCCTTCCCTTAATTCATCACTGAGTTAGAACAATTCATCAGCAGAACGACTTGCCTCCAGAAGTTGTGAATGCTCCCAACACTGCAGGTTTTGAAGAAGAGATTGAACAACTGTTTGTCTGAAATGGCGTAGGGTTTCCTGCCTGAGCAGAGGGTTGGACTAGAAGACCTCCAAGCGCCCTTCCGACTCTGATATTTTGTTCCGTTCCGTAAATCTATAAACATCCTGTTTTCATTGTTTCTTCCATAATCTGCAAATTCTGGCTTCTCAACTCTTTAATGAAATCTCAGGAGAGAAAATTCTTCCGGGGGCGGGGGTGGGGGGGAGTATTCTCAGCAGAAGGTTTGAAAGAGAAAAGTTAAAACCATATCCAAATGATATTTCGAGAGCGGCTGTGCATCTCTCCTGGGTGTCAAAGTTTTTCTAACTTTCTGAACGACCATAAAAACCCACCCATCAGTCCGTGACACCCCAAAAGGGATATGGATTGATTTTTGGGATAGGGGGCTAACTGGGCATAAGGGGAATTATAAGTGGGAATAGAAGGAGGCAAATGCTACCATTACAGGTAGTCCTCATCCTATGACCGCAATGGAGTGCAGAATTTCTGTCGTTAAGCAAGACAGTTTTGCCCCATTTTATGACCTTTCTTATCATAGTTGTCAAGTGAGTCGTTACAGTTGTTAAGTGAGTAACACGTTTGTTAAGTGAACCTGGCTTTCTCATCGATTTTGCTGCTCATAATCAGGCCCGCCACGTTTTCCACTGTGGGAAAATGGGAGAGGGGATTTTATGGTGATATGTAGTCAAAGCAACATTCTTTTCTCAGAGAGTCAAGGACACCTCACCCTGCAGCTGCGATAGTGTGACTGGGAGGCATCTCCTGTTTTGGAAGGTGCCTGATAGGACCACGTGATGGAGATCTGGGGGCTGGGCAGGGACTTGAACCTTCATTTGGGTGGGGAAAACCTGGAAACTTTCAGATTCGGGTTTTCCCAGATGTGCCAATATGACATCTCTAATAAACTGGATCTTTGAGGAATCTCAAGCCTTGGAGTCGTCTTGCGTTGGGGGTGTTCCTTGGAACCCTGGCATTGTGGTTGTTAAGTGATTCACTGCAGTTTTTAAGTGAATCTGGCTTCCCCATTGACTTTCCTTGTCAGAAGGTCGCATAGGGGATGACATGACCCCCCGGGACGCTGCAACGGTCATATGTACCAATTGCCAACGATCATTAAGTCATTTTTTTTCAACGCTGTTGTAATGTTGAACTAAACAAGCTGTTGTAAATCAAGGGTTACCTGTAGACATCAGCCCACTTCATTGCTGTGAAGTACTAGGTGTTTGAGGGACGTGGTGGCTCAGTGGCTAAGACGCTGAGCTTATCAATCAGAAACGTCAGCAGTTTGGCAGTTCGGATCCCTAGCGCCGCGTAACTGAGTGAGCTCCCGTTACTTGTCCCAGCTTCTGCCAACCTAACAGTTCGAAAGCAGGTAAAAAATGCAAGTAGAAAAATAGGGACCATCTTTGGTGGGAAGGTAACAGCATTCCATGCTCCTTTGGTGTTTAGTCATGCCAGCCACATGACCATGGAGACGTCTTCGGACAGCGCTGGCTCTTCGGCTTTGAAACAGAGATGAGCACCGCTCCCTAGAGCCGGGAACGACTAGCACGCATGTGCAAGGGGAGGGAACCTTTACCTTTACTAGGTGTTTTGTCCCTATTGTTGGTCCTGAATTGAGTTTTCGTATTTATCCTCTTTTCTGCAGGCCCTGAAGCCCTCCAACCATGCAACCATTCAGAGCATCGTGAGAGCCGTAGGCGTTGTCTCTGGCATCCCGGAGCCTTGCTGTGTCCCAGACAAAATGTCCTCCCTCAGCATTTTATTCTTTGATGAAAACAAAAACGTGGTACTCAAAGTGTATCCAAACATGACCGTGGAATCCTGTGCCTGCAGATAACATTCCTCCTTCCTCCTTCATTGCTTCATACACCTCTCCTCTTTCCCTTTACCAAAGCATATTGTTGCCCAGTTTTACGAACGGAGAAGTAAACAAGAGCGGAGAAGGAACATGGAATCAGTTTCCCCCAAGAGTGATTTTCCTACTGTGAGCCTTGGGGAAGGACATTTGGAAAGCTCACCACAGGGGTAAATAATGGAGGAGGTCTCCGTGATGGTGGTGGTGGTGGTGGTGGTGGAAAGATAGGTAGGAAAATGAGAACTGGAGAGAATTCCAACAGGAGTTGGAAGATGAGCAGGAAAACACAATCTATGTTTGATGCTGCGTTTGAAGAGCATTCAACTCAAGCTGCTGCTTTCCCCAATCCATTCTTCCAGAATGTAATGGTGAAGGAGATTTAATATACGTATTGTGCTTTTGAAGCTTTCTACTTTAGGCGATAAGAAGACTCCAAACATACCATAAGCTAGTAAGAACCTACTTCCCATATTTCAAAGATTCAAATAGTCTTTTTTTTAAAAAAATCTAACCTGTTGGTTTCCCTGGCATAACATCAGTGGTGAAATTCAATTTTTTTTTTACTACCAGTTCTGTGGGCGTGGCTTGGTGGAGGTGGCAGGGGAAGGATACTGCAAAATCTCCATTCCCTCCCCACTCCAGGGGAAGGATACTGCAAAATCTCCATTCCTTCCCCACTCCAGGGAAGGATACTGCAAAATCTCCATTCCTTCCCCACTCCAGGGGAAGGATATTGCAAAATTCCCATTCCCTCTCCACTCCAGGGGAAGGATACTGCAAAATCTCCATTCCCTCCCCACTCCAGGGGAAGGATACTGCAAAATCTCCATTCCTTCCCCACTCCAGGGGAAGGAAACTGCAAAATCTCCATTCCCATCCCACTCCAGGGGAAGGATATTGCAAAATTCCCATTCCCTCTCCACTCCAGGGGAAGGATACTGCAAAATCTCCATTCCTTCCCCACTCCAGGGGAAGGATACTGCAAAATCTCCATTCCTTCCCCACTCCAGGGGAAGGAAACTGCAAAATCTCCATTCCCATCCCACTCCAGGGGAAGGAAACTGCAAAATCTCCAACCCCAACCCATTCCAGGGGAAGGAAACTGCAAAATCTCCATTCCCACCCCATTCCAGGGGAAGGATATTGCAAAATCTCCATTCTCAACCCACTCCAGAGGAAGAATACTGCAAAATCTCCATTCCCAACCCACCCCCCGAGAGGAAGAATACTGCAAAATCTCCATTCCCAACCCACTCCAGGGGAAGGAAACTGCAAAATCTCCATTCTCAACCCACTCCACGGGAAGGAAACTGCAAAATCTCCATTCCCACCCTATTCTGGGGCCAGCCAGAGGTGGTATTTGCCGGTTCCCTGAACTACTCAAAATTTCCGCTACCGGTTCTCCAGAACCTGCTGAATTTCACCCCTGCATAACATGCCAGTAGAGTTCAGTTCTACCCCTCACAAAAGCAAGGGCTCTCATTCTTAACATTAAAGACTTTTTTATCTGAAAGCAGAAATACATTTCTGGTGCATATTGAGATACCGTGCACCTCTGTTTGCTATAAAAACTTGAATCTCGATCTCAGTACTGAATACCTGAAAGAATTGATGAAGGGGGACAGAGCTTTAAATTTTAGTTTGCCAGTCCATTATGGTAGCCTATAATGGCAATAGCCATTTCACAATGGGAATTGTGTAGCACGCTTTTACATTTTCAGGATATTATGGGGCAGGGAATCAAGATGGCAGCCATGGCCACAGGATTGAGGCTGCCATTTTAACTTTTTATTACCTTGCTATAGAGAACCTGATATAATAGTCACTCTGTGAGGGAGACTGATAGTTTGTAAATGTGATATACATTGGGATGCTCCATTTCAACATGTTGTCTGAACCCTGTCGCTGGAGTTTGTGAAGATGGTCTGGGGCTATATAAGCTTGGTGAACTGTGATGTATTTAATGAACTATAGTTAAACCATGGCTTAGCAAGATGCACGGATCTATTTCAGTGTGAAAATGGAATTGCCCCTGTTAATTAGAGGCAGCTGGGCCAATATACAGAATCCATGTTTGTTGCAGAAAGGATGACAGCCAAGAGGGCAGCCACCATAGAAGCATAGCTATTAGAAGCAAGCAGCCATCACTTGTCATGAAAAGCCAAAGCCAGTAGCTTTGTGGTTTGCCACACATATTACAAGCATCTCCCAAGACTGCTTACATTCCCAGGAACGACCAGATAAAGATTCAAAGATTTGGGGGGAGGTCAAACTTGCACGCTTGCAGCTGTGAAAGGATTCCAAGGCTAAGCCCTCCCTTGACTCCTCCTTCCAAACTAACAGGCAATTTTCCAGCACTTGTCCTCTTCTTTACATGCATCGTGCATGTAAAACACATTTAAAAGGGGTGGGGAGGGCTTCAAACTTGTCCTAACAGCCATCTTGACATTTTTTACACAGACACACACACCTCAATGACACCACGCATAACTATGTAGAACATAGATCTTGGGTCTTCAAACTTGGCATCTTTAAGACTTGTTGACTTCTGGCTGAGGAACTCTGGGAGTTGAAGTCCACAAGTCTTAAAGTTGCCAGGTTTGCAGGCCCTTGCCCTAAATACAATACAATAATACAATAGTAGAGTTGGAAGGGACCTTGGAGGTCTTCTAGTCCAACCCCCTGCCTAGGCAGGAAACTCTATACCGTTTCAGTCAAATAGCTATCCAACATCTTCTTAAAGGCTTCCAGTGTTGGGGCATTCACAACTTCTGGAGGCAAGCTGTTCCACTGATTAATTGTTCTAACTGTCAGGAAATTTCTCCTCAGTTCTAAGTTGCTTCTCTCCTTGATTAGTTTCCACCCATTGCTTCTTGTTCTACCCTCAGGTGCCTTGGAGAATAGCTTGACTCCCTCTTCTTTGTGGCAACCCCTGAGATATTGGAACAATGCTATCATGTCTCCCCTAGTCCTTCTTTCTATTAAACTAAACATACCCAGTTCCTGCAACCGTTCTTCATATGTTTTAGTCTCCAGTCCCCTCATCATCTTTGTTGCTCTTCTCTGCACTCTCTCCAGAGTCTCCACATCTTTTCTACATCGTGGTGACCAAAACGGAATGCCGTATTCCAAGTGTAGCCTTACCAAGGCATTATAAAGTGGTATTAACACTTCACGTGATCTTGATTCTATCCCTCTGTTGATGCAGCCTAGAACTGTGTTGGCTTTTTTGGCAGCTGCTGCACACTGCTGGCTCATATTTAAATGGTTGTCCACTAGGACTCCAAGATCCCTTTCACAGTTACTACTACTGAGCAAGGTATCATCTATATCAGATCATTTGGAAAGATTAGGATCTGGGTTCAAATCTACCACTGCATCTTCTGCATCTTACAGGAGATGGAAAGTGCCTTCCATACTCTGCCAAAAGCCTGGGACAATTTTCTTGCATTCAGGCAAAACTCAAGCAGTGCAAATGGGGCTTTTCAGCTTTAATTTCTAGAGAAATTAAATTTCTAGAGTAAGTTGCAGACTCAAAAGGTTGAATACTGTCTTAACAAACAGACAATTCATTTGTGGTTAATCTTACCGCCTCCTTGTCTATGTAAAATGTATATAAATAATGAAATAAGACTTTTGTACATTTTTTTTTCGTTTAGGAATAAATGCTTGTACAGTTGGCATCAGTATAGTTTTTAAAAAGCCAAAGGATATTTGTATATGGAAAGAAGCTTCTATCAATGCATTTAATTTATTTTTAATGCATATGTTAATTTCTGCATTTTAGTCCTCTTAAAACACACAGCAATTTTTATATTGATTTTGAAAATTTATCTATCGATCTATCTATCTATCTATATATATATATCTGCCTTCAAAAGTAAATGTGTATGTCCCAGATCACAAACAAGGATATTTACACTACTAATATATAAGCTTTCTGATTTATTTGTTTCTCTCCTTTAATTAAGGACGCTTTTTTTCCCCCCACTGCATATTATTGTGTAAAAGGTTATGTTTTTTAAAAAAAGCATAGCATGAAGTTTAGGATTCTTGTTTATTTTCTAGTAATCATAAAAAATATTTGTGAAAAAAATCACTGCAGCCCCCAGTTGTTAAAAAAAGGAATGTGGACGTATATTTTTATGTGTTTCTAAGCTACCTAATTCACACTTCCTGGGCATATACTGGTAGTCCTTGACTTATGACCACATGAATTGAAATTTCTGTTGCTAAGCAAGACAATCATTAAGTGAGTTTTATGCACCGTTTTATGACTTTTCTCGCCCCAGTTAAGTGAATCACTGCAGGAGTTAAGTTAGTAGTATGGTTGTTAAGTGAATTTCCCATTAACTACTCAGAAGGTCGTAAAAGGTGATCAAAGGACCCTGGGACACTCCAAACATAAATACATGCCAATTCCCAAGTGTCTGAATTTTAATCCCCTGATCATTGGGATGCTGCAATGGTCATAACCAGTGGTAGTATTCTACTGGTTTGGACCGGATCGCCCGAACCGGTAGGGGAAATCGTGGGTGGCCCCGCCCACTCGCCCCGGCTCTACGGCATCCCATTTAGGCCCTTTTTTTCACCAAAAGCACATGCGTGCGAGGTTGTGCACATGCGTGGAGGTGGCGTGTGCGAGCAAAGCGATCACACACTCACACATGGTCACATTTGTGAACCGGTAAGGAAGGTAAGTGAATCCTACCCCTGGTCATAACTGTGAAAAATGGTCATAGGTCATTTTTTTTCAGTGCAGTTGTAACTTTTCAAATAATCATTAAACGTATGCTTGTAAGTCAAGGATTGCCTATACGTAGAATTGGAACAGTATTTTGAAACATTTGTAATTTTGCATTCTGATTCTCTACTACACGTTCTTGTCCATTCTAACCATAGGACTGGGGCCAGGCCCTCCCAATCTTGACCTCACTTCACCGCCCTGATGTGGTGGTGGGGAAATAGGCAGAAAGTAGTTGTAACCACTTCTCCTTCAACTCCTGAATGAAAGCCAGAGGGGAAATCAAAATTTAAAAAGAAGAAAACACTATAGCAATGCAGATATCAGAAGCCACATAAACATGAAAACTATAACATAAATAGTGTCTCTGTGTGTGTTTGTGTGTGTGTGTATCTGCATACATGTTTGCCAACTATATATTTGCATATATAGAAACAAGAAGTGCAAAATAATGCATGACTTTTCTATATACCCTTTTTAAAAAAAATATCTCAAATTTCCAGAATACCAGGATAGAATTATTTTAAAGTGGGGGGGAAAGTAGAACCTGGGTGCAAGTGAAATGGATTGGTTTTTCCACGCCCAGTGAAACACACCATAAAGATTTACTTGGTGAATTTACTAGAGTGGCACTTGGTGCAATTTATTGAGCTCAGTTCACACTCGATTCATCCTTATTACTCTATCCCTTTTCCTGGATTTGTAAATGAGGGTTTCCTTCCTCTGGTTAGTTGGTTGGTATTTAACTACTGGGAACAGGCCTGGAATAAATAACAATGGCACTTAGACTTATATACCGCTTCACAGTGCTTTGCAGCCCTCTCTTAAGCGGTTTACAGAGTCAGCCTCTTGCCTCCAACCAGGGTGGATAAAAATCAATGATTTTTTAAATTTTAAAAATGTTTTTTTTTTAAAAATTAAATTTGATTTTTTAATTTTTTTTATCAAATTTATTTTAATAAAATGCTTTGGAGTAAAATATCTATCTAAAGAAAGTTTTCTATTTAAGATACATTAATAATGTAGTTTATTCAGCATGAAATGCAGCTCACTTATGTAGCAATGAGGCTGTGTATTCTGCAATATTGGGACTGTCGGTGAGTCAATGGCGGGTCAGAGCAGGAGCTGCTGCGGGACAAAGATGACAGGTTGCTCTTTAAAAATTATGATTTAAATCGAGCTGATTTCAATCATGCCTTTTTGCTAGTGATTTAAATTGTGATTTAAATCGACTTGATTTAAATCAAATCCATCCTGCCCCCAACAGTCTGTTTCCTCATTTTACCCACCTCGGAAGGATGGAAGGCTGAGTCAACCTAGAGCCTGGTGAGATTCGAACTGCCAAATTGCAGGCAGCCGGCAGTCAGCAGAAGTAGCCCTGCAGTACTGCACTCTAACCACTGCGCCCCTGTGACTCACAAAGAAACAGTTGGTTTAGTTTGTCTGAGTTGTAGGGACTAAGAAAAAAGCATTTCCATTTACATGAGGAAAACCAGAGATTGCTTGATGCATGCATACATACATACATACATACATACATACATACATACATACATACATAGGTAAGTACATGAGTTCAGTTTTCCAGAGCTAAATGGAGCTGGTTCAATTCTTTTTGAAGATAAGGTAACTAAGATCTTCAAAACTTTACACCTCTTAAAGGATCGTTCTCTTCATTTGCCAAGTATCGTTGCCAGTTAGGTATGTCAAAATATCTTCACCCAAAACTCCACATTTTCCACAAACACATCCTTTTCTTTTGGCCCAGATTTCACTCATTTTCACTCTAGATTCGGAAGCGCTGAAAACAGTGTTACCACTATAACCAAAGAGATGGCCTGATATTTTTTCCCTCTCAGAATTTTTTGTAAAAACCAAAACAGTTTAGATCCAATTTGATGAAAGAGAATTTGCTTTCATTTTTTTTTTTAAAGAGGAAGATAATCTAAGACGGTCTCAAGAGTGAAGGGAGGATTTCCTGTATATAATTAGTGTTGAGTCAGGCTAAGGGTGTGAATGTCCAACTCTCCCTTCTTGGCAACAACCTGCTTCGTGTCTAATAATTAAATCCAGGCAGAAGATCTCATCTGAGAAATCTTGCAAGACTTTCGAGGACTGATGACTCATACCTGTTTGCACTCTAATCTCGGTATCCTGCATGGGATCTAGTACAATTAAATCCAAGCAGGGTTTCTCACCTGAGAAATCCTATCAGACCTTCAATTGCTGATTCATTCTTGTTTGCCCACCCCTGTATCTAGAATGCACATTGGTAGCCCAGATGCTCACTTTAATTTCCTCCCTCCCTCCCTCTCCCTCCTTTCCTTCCCTCCCTCTCTCATTTTTGTTCCTTTCTTTCCTTAAGGCCTGAGCCAGTCTATTCTACATATCAAAGATCTACCTCCTTCAGACAGAACCATAATAGGAACCCCAAATTACAACATCAACCATCAAGGCTCAACCAAACATGGACTCAAAGACAGCCTGCAATATTAGCTAAGACCCCGCCCCCTGGGCGTCTGACAACCAATCTGGATGCATTTCTTGCACAGGAAACAGAGAGGTGGGGCCAAACAGAGAGTATAAAAAACCCAGGAACTCTCAGCAAGCTCTTCTCTCTTTTTTCTTCTTCACCCAACATCTGGAAGCATGTGATCCCCCTTTTCTACTCAGGACCTCAAGCCATGTGATCCTGGCCACCATTAAACCATCTTTCCAAGCAGCCTCCGTGCTTCCAGTGTCTTTTCCCCCCACTTGGAACTGAACCCAGAGGGACGTTTCCTCCAACAAGCTCCCGGGTGATGGGATTAGCCCTCACTCAAGATCCAAACCAGGACAAAGCCATTAAGCCATAATAGGAATTGTCCAATACCCTTTCAGAACACAAGCTCCTTCATTGCATCACCCAGCACAGTTCAACCAAGCTTATTTCAGACAAACCCCTAGGATTTGCACATGACCCTTACAGCAACCAATAGGATACATTTCTTACACAGGAACAGGAAGCTATAGGGCAGTGACGGCTAACCTTTTTGCCAAAAGCGGGGGAGCGCAGGGGGTCATATGTGTGTGTGCCCACACCCATAATTCTATATGCCCCCCGTGCAGGCGCACGTGACCCTCCGCGCTCCCAGTTTTCCGACTTCCAGGTTGCCCGTGACTTGGTGGGCGTGGCTTGGTGGGCGTGGTTTGGTGGACGTGGCAGTGGAAGGATACTGCAAAATCTCCGTTCCCTCCCAATCAGCTGAGACTCGGGAGGCAGAGAATAGATGGGGGCGGGGCCAATCAGAGGTGGCATTTGTCGGTTCTCCGAACTACTCAAAATTTCCGCTACCGGTTCTTCAGAACTGGTCAGAACCTGCTGATGCCACCTCTGGCTTTCAAAAACATTGGTTTAAAAGCCAAGCTATCGTGTTTTTTCATACTATTCAGCTAAGAGGAAAACCTCCATGGACAGATTAGTCCAGGCAATGGTTTAGTCTGGCTGCCACAGAACTAAAATAATAGTTCCTCTAAGTAACTGCTTCTCATTCAGAATTCTAAAGAGTCTTCTTTGTGGAAGTAACATCCTATTGATTTTAATGGAATTACCACTTTACTCTAGGAATATTTTAGTGGGAAAATACACTGGTTTCTCTTCAGATCGTATAACTCTTTCGCCTTTTTAGTGGAAAAAGAGGAAAACTGAAAGATAGGGATTCTTCAGAGTTCACATACAATTCCTGTATTGTTTTCACTGGAGGTAAAGTGTTTCACACATTTTCTTGTGCTTCTAAAAACCTTCATACCCAATAGTCCAATATTCTCCCTCCAGTGGAGCTAAAATGTTAACCAAGAGTGGATTTATCTTTCGAAGTAATTTAGAAGAAGATCTTAGAATCATGGGGCTGGAAGGGACCTTGGAGGTCTTCTAGTCCAACTGCCTTGCCTGAGGCAGGAGTCCTTATAACATCTGGGACAAATGGTTGTCCAATCGTTTCTTGAAAACCTCCAGTGATAAGAGCCCTCACAACTTCTGGACACCACTGATTGTGATCGGGTGTTACCAAACTGCTATAAGGCACACAGATTATAGATTAACAGAGTTGTAAAGGGACCTTGTAGGTCATCTAGTCCAACCCCCACCCCTAAGCAGGACACCCTACACCATTTCTGACAGATGGCAGTCCAATCTCTTTTGAAAGTCTCAAGTGATGAAACTCCCCCAACTTCCAAAGGCAACTTCTGTTCCATGGGTTGATTGTTCTCACTGCCAGGAAATTCCTCCTTATTTCCAGGTTGAATCTCTCCTTGATCAGTTTCCATCCATTATTCCTTTCCTGGCCTTCAGGTGCTTTGGAAAATAGCTTGACCCCCTTCCTCTCTGTAGCAGCCCCTCCAATATTGGAAGACTTCTATCATGTCTCCCCTGGTCCTTCTCTTCACTAGACTAGCCATGCCTGATTCCTGCAACTGTTCTTGGTATGTTTTATCCTCCAGTCCCATCATCATCCTAGTTGCTCTTCTCTGCACTTTTTCTAGAGTCTCAACATCTTTTTTTTATAGCGTGGTGTCCAAAACTGGATGCAGTACTCTAGGTGTGGTCCTACTAAGGCTTTCTAGAGTGGTATTAGTACTTCCCAGATAGGTTGTCTTCAACTTAGACTGGTGGTTTAGTGATTGTTTAAAGTTATGAGACTTCCCCAGGGCTACCTAAAGCTGGATTTCAATTTCTGATGGCCCCTGCTCCAATGATCACGTGACTGCTCAACAGCCAGTCCGCTTTATGTCCTGTGGTCATGTGACTCCAATTTATGACATTTTTGGGGTCAGATTTTTTTTTCTATTTCCGTTTTCTGCCAAAGAAGCATCCTTTGCAATGGATTTGCTTAACAAAGACTTCCAAAGGGGGTTGTAAAATGGGTCAGAGTCATGTGATGACCTGCTTAATGACCAGCACAATTTACCACCATAATTCTGGCCACAATTGCAGTCATAAATCGAGGACTAGCCACATCTTGTCTTCCCTTTTTTTTTCCATGAAAGTGCGTGGGAAGCTTGACCGAACGCCTATCCACCATATGGTGAAAGACTGTTCACCCATTCTCAGCCCTGGGTTTCCCTTACCTTTTCGTCTCCATTAATTTGCAGGAAAGTTCCCACTGATGTCAGCACATCTGGAGGAGATAGCAATGTGCCAGGGTTGCCTTCCTCTATATGACAACATTGGGGGGAGGGGAAAAAAAACCACCCAACGAAATGCAAGATGTTGTAGAACAGATTTATTTATGCGCACAAAGAAATCAATGCATTTGATAGATATTAAAAGGGACAAGGGCTGTCTTTTGCTCTCTACGCTGTGCAGTAAAACGTGCCTTCCTGTGCTCGTTAAAAATACCCTCAAACCTACATGAATGAAGATTGCATTTACATACAAATAAATAGAGGGAAAAGCACTTCGTTGTTTTAAAAAAATATTTTACAGCCTTTACATTTCGAAAAGTTCCAAAAACAGGGCAAAAAACTAGAGATGTCTTGGTGACAATGTGCAGTCTTTGGTATAACTAATGGGTGCCAGTCGGCGTCTAGAGAGTTCCTTTAAATCAAAATAAAGAGGCTTCTGCAGCCTTGCAGACGCTGCTGAAGCCCGTTTCCATTAGGCCGAGACAGTATGACAAATGGTCGCTTGGGAAAACCATCCCTACTTGGGAGAATCTAAATAAAACCGAATTACATCGGATGGAAACGCCGTTTACATTCAACCAGCAGAGGTGCTTTGCAGCCCAATCACCTGAGATCATTTACCTGGAGATACCCTTTCTGTAAAAGTGCAGAATTCCCCCCCTCCCCTCCCCCCACTATTATAATAGATCAGGAAGGACCCATTTATTTGATCGATCATAAAGTGTTCGCTAGGCATATGAAAGATCCAAGATGCTTCATTTCCTTAGCATCTCCATGGAGAGCAGGGGTGACAAACTCAAGGCCTGCGGTGCCTCTGCAAGCGAAAACCAGTTTCACTGGCAGAGGGTTGCAGGAGGCCGTCGCAGCTGAAAACGGAGCTCAGAAGTCTGTTTTCACTGGCAGACCATTTGGGCCACCACAGGCGCCCCCCCAACACGAGTGACGTCGAGCTGGCCACATCCACCCTGGCCATGCCAACCCAGGCCCCCCAAAGCCACACACAACCCTGATGTGGCCCTCAATGTAATCAAGTTTGACACCCCTGATGTAGAAAGTTCCACAAAGGTTTGGTCTAGAATCCTCATGAATCACTTATATGTCAACTATATTATGCTAATTGCTAGGATGCAGGCTCAGGATCCGTGCAATGATCCTGCCTGTAAGTCCTAACGTTCAAGCCACTGCTCTACCACAAAATAGAATCTTTGATTACCGATTCTGATCAGTTTGTTTCTATTCTACAAACCGGAAGACTAAACTTTCTTTTAAACAAAACAAAACAAACAAGACCTCTGTTTTTATAGCTAGCCTCTAATGGGGCCATTGTGCTTGAATCCCAAATAAGTCTCATTCCATTGTGTGAGTGAGTTACCTATAAATCATCCCCACAAAGAATACGGAAAGCTCTGGAAAAGAGATCACAGTGGGCCGTTAAGATAGTGCTTATCATCATTATCAAGGAAAGCAGCCTTAAATGTAAGGGGATCTGCAGCAGGGGTGGGCTGCTGGACTTTCGTACGAGTTCGGACGATCCTCTAGCTAGGATTGTGCCCAGTTCGGCGAGCCCTCAAATGTGGCTGGCCATGCCCACCCTGCCCCTCCCACTCCTTCCCTCCCAGGAGACTCCATGCGGCCTGCTCATCGTGCCAGGTAAGTGCAAGGCCCGTGCGGAGGCAAAACAGGCCTACCTGAGGTTCCGGTAGTGCAGAAATGGGCCTATTTCCGGCTTCCAGAGCCTGGGGGAGGTTGTTTTCGCCCTCCCGGAGGCTCGAGTAAAACCTCCAGAGCCTGGGGAGGGCGAAAAACAGGCTTACTGGAAGTCTGGGAATGGATCCGTTTCTGGCCTCCAGACAACCTCCGGAGCACAGGGAAGGCCAGTTTTGCCCTCCCAGAGGCTTGAAGAAAACCTCTGGAGCTTGGGGAGGGCGAAAAATAGGCCTACCGGAAGTACCGGAAGTCCAGAACCGGGTCCATTTCTGGCCTCCAGAGCCCAGGGGAGGCCGTTTTTGCCCTCCCAAAGGCCTGAGGAAAGCCTCCGGAGCTCCTGTGATGCAAGGAGGCCAAATAGGCCACGCCCACCATGGCCACGCCCACCCAGCAACTGGGCAGCGAACCCGTTGCTTCAATTTTTGAATTGCAGTCTGCAGGTTATGGTTACAATCGTCAAAATGGTGGACATAACAGGGCAAATTTAGGCTCTGCCTCTTTGCAATGGGTGTTGCTTTTGCGATTCGCGTAAAAAGCAGGTGAAGCTCAGGCTGCAACTGTCCTATCCAATCCATCTTGACTTTTTTGAAACCAGCCTGCGCATGGGCCCGTTTAGGGACATGCAGTTGGGGGATAAAACATCGGCAGGTCTAGAAAAAAAGGGAAGCAAGGATTAAGAAAAGATTTAAAAATACTATGGAGTTCAGAAAAGATTCTCACTCAGGGGGACTCGGCAAAGGGCTCCCCCAGAGTCTTAACTTTTTAAAAACAAAATTCTATTACAGCGCATACCGATTCCGTTTTTAAACATTATGTCAAAAAAAACTACCTACACACATAAATCTCTGTTCGTATCTTTACAGAATTAAGTGAAACATGTAGAAATGACTACTTATGGACATAATTGTTCGGTAACAATTGAATTTCTTCCTGAAAGTCTAACTGGTCATCAAATACTTTGTACAACTGCATTGATTCATTCCTATCTGAAATAATAGAAATACTGTAGAAACTAGAATAGAAATAATAGAAATAGAACTTTTCTGCAAACGTGTGAATGTGTTTGTGTGTGTGTATGTCTATGCATTTACTATACATCTAGCTTTTACTACTTTCTTCTTTCCTGTTTTTGGCATTGATATATTTTTCTTTTCTGCATTTTTACACCTGTTGTTTTTGTTTTTGTGAGAATAAGGTTTCCCTCGCACATATGTGCTTGTCATTCCTGACTCTAGGGGGCAGTGCTCATCTCCGTTTCAAAGCTGAAGAGCCAGCGCTGTCCGAAGGCGTCTCCGTGGTCATGTGGCCGGCATGACTAAACGCCAAAGTCGCAAGGAACGCTGTTACCTTCCCTCCAAAGGTGGTTCCTATTTTTCTACTTGCATTTTTTACGTGCTTTCAAACTCCTAGGTTGGCAGAAGATGGGACAAGTAACGGGAGCTCACTCCGTTATGCGGCGCTAGGGATTCAAACTGCTGAACTGCCGACCATTCTGATGGACAAGCTCAGCGTCTTAGCCACTGAGCCGTGTCCCTTTTTGTAAGGATAACACCTTAATTGTAATAGTTTTTTTCAAGGGAAAAGATTTTAGGGGCACGTTTTAGTTTTCAGGAGCCATTCACTGTTAAGAAAGGGTTTCATTTATCCGGGAAGGTGACCGAAAACTGGCACCGAGACCTTCACCAAGCTCTTTCCAGAATTCCCCTCACACTCCTATGTTTCTCATCTCTGATGCAAGGCTGCTCAGAGTGGCATTTTATGCAAAGCACATAGCAGCATAGATGCTGATGTAATAAATGTGCCACACACACACACACACACACACACACCCCAAGGAGATGAATGTGGAATTTAGATCGTAATTTAGCAGGGCATGAAGCTGCTGGTCGCCAGTCCCCTTCGTTCCCCTTCGTTCTGCTGCTCATAGCTTCACAACGCAATACTTCGTGTTGGGAATTTACAGGAGGAAATTAGAGAGTGATCCGTGGTCCTTTGAATTTTAAACGCCATTTCAATGCATCTCGGCTGTGCTCTGAGGAAGTACGTGTACAATCACTGCAGACAACCCATGAGTGAGGACAATCACATCACTAGCCGCCTTCTTAGAAATCTTTATCCCAGCCGGAAAGTTCATCGGGTGGAACTGCCTGTTCAGGTGGATATCGGTCGAAGTGGCTATAGTCCATAGGGCCTGAAAGCTATAAAAAGTTACTGTATAAGCATACTTGAAGTAAAGGTTACACCAGTGGTGGGTTTCAAATTTTTTTAGAACCTCTTCTGTAGCTGTGGCCTGCTTTGTGGGAGTGGCTTGCTGGCCATGTGACCGGGTGGGAGTGGCTTGCAGGCCATGTGACCGGGTGGGAGTAGCTTGCCGGCCATGTGACCGGGTGGGAGTAGCTTGCCAGCCATGTAACTGGCTGGGCGTGGCCAACTTGTAAAATGGGGTGAAACTCACTTAGCAACCAAAATGTTGACTCAGAAACTCTGGCATTTGAAGCACGCAAATCTTAAAGCTGTCAAGTTACAAGACCCTTGCACCCCTAACTCTTTAGAAAGAAAACCCCTGATTTCAGGCCACAGATTTACCCACACCAGGGAGAGAATGCAATTGATATGTAACATCCCCGAAATGTTGCTATTTTATCAGGATTTTAAATAGCTCTCTGGGGTTCATTTGCCTGATTTTTGACATCCGAGGGGGAAGGAGACCTTGTAAATTTCTTTGGATTGCTTCCCTTTTCCTTCCATCAGATTTTCTTTCAAATGGAAGATTTCAAACTCCTTTTGCCCAATTAGTTCTCTTAAAGCAGGGATGTCCAAACTTGGCAACTTTAAGACTTGTGGACTTCAACTCCCAGAATTCCTCCTCTTCGCTCTTCATCTTGATGATGTGCGGACAGGCGGGGGGAGGGAGGGAGCTGGAACCGGTTCTAAATGGCACTGTAGATTTGTGGAACCTCTTCTATAGAAGAAGCTAGAACTGGTAGGAACCCACTCCTGGGTTACACGTTTTCCTGCCCAATTGTGTTTAACTCTGGGGCCCTGATGGCAAGCCTATGGCATACGTGCCACAAGTGGCACCCAGCGCCCTCTCTGTGAGCATGTGAGCTGTCACCCCAGTTGAGTTCTGCTGCGCATGCACCTCCCGCCGGCCAACTGGTCTTTGGATCTCTGCATGCATGGAGGGAAGGGTGCGTGCTGTGCATGGGCGCATGTGTGGGGGCTGCGGCATGTGCGGAGGAACTGTGCGTGCATGCGCTGGGGGGGAGGTGTGCGAGGGGTGGGGCACGCATGCATGGGGCTGCACACACCTTGCTTTTGGGGAATTCGGGCAGACACACGTGCTTTTAGGCACATGGCCTGGAAAGGGTTAGCCGTCACTGCTCTAGGGTATTCATCTCCGTTTCTTGGCCAAAGGAGCCAGCGTTGTCAGAAAGTATTTTTCCCATGGTCATGTGCCCAGTGTGATTATATGCCAAAGGTGCCCAGGAGAGTTACCTCCTCACTGAAGTGGTACCTGTTTATCTACTTGAATTTGCATGCCATTGAACTGCTAGTTGGGCAGGAGCTGGAGCAAGTAACAGGAGCTCACCCCATCACGTGGTGCTGGGGTCTCCAACCTGGGCTGTCAGCTTTCCAGCTGACAAGTTTAGTGTTGTGGCCCGTCGGCTACCAGCAGAGCTAGCAGCAGAGTCAGACGAGGAGGAGGTTGAGGGAGGGCCTGGGCCAACTTCGGAGCCTTTGGAAGGCTCTGATAAGGAAACAGCATCAGACAGAGGCAGAGCTGGGGCCTTCCATCCTCCCACAGAGGGAGAGGAAGCTGTCTTCGGGGCTGAGCTGAGTGAGGGGAAGGAACAGATGGGGCCCATCCAGGGTGCGTGAATGGGCAGAGAGGAAAGGAGAGGAGAGCAAAGGAAAGCAATAAGCCGGCTCTCAGGGAAAACCAGATGTGGATGCTAGCCAGCCCCTCCCTGGCTGGGAAATAAATAGTAGGGGTTTGGGAGTGGCCAGTTGTTGCAGACAACTGTTCATTTTCTAGTATACAGCAAGCAATTCCGATTCCTTGGGTAAACCCAGGTTTGTTGGAACTAACTATGTTTCATTTTTGTTTATCCGTGTGAATACAAGACTGTTCCTGCCCTGTTTTGAAAAGGGGTTTGTTTTTCTTGCAAGTAAGCAGCTTGCCATTACTTGCGAAGTCTGGGTGTTTAACCACATTTAATGATTTTAACCACTGAGCCTACAACACAAATTGTCTCATGCCCTACATTGGGCTTAACACTCAACAATCACAATAAAGCCCACGCCCAGCCCTTCCTTCAGATCCATATTCTCCCTTTTCTGCCTGATAGGCCATCAGGCTTTGCCTGGGAAGGTCTTGGCAAGGCTTCATTCCATTACAAGCCTCTCTCCCATTGGCTGACTTGGCAACCGAGGGTATGGATTGAGCCCCACAGCCAATCAGTGTTTGTAGATGTGTTCTACAATGCCAGGCCTTGCCAATGAGATCTGTAACAGAGAGGCTTCCCCTTCTGGCCATTCTTCCTCTCCAACTCTTTTTCTTGGAGGATGAGGTGGTCAAAACAAAATCAATTTGTATAGAGGGCCCTATACAGGGGTGAAATGCTACCGGTTTGGGCTGGTTCGTCCAAATGCTACCGGTTTGCCCGAACCGGTAGTAAAAAAAATGCTACCGATTTGCCTGAACCAGTAATAAAAAAATGCTACCGGTTTGACCGAACTGGTAGTAAAAACTTTGTTACCGATTTGCCCAAAACGGTAGTAAAAAAAATGCTACCGGTTTGCCCGAACCAGTAGTAAAAAAAAGTTACCAATTTGCCCAAACCGGTAGTAAAAAAAATGCTACCGGTTCAAGAGTACTGGTAGTTCTAACGATCAGCTGTGCGACAATAAGCTGTGCCCCACAATTTATATTTGCTAGAAAGCAGGAAACCCTCCTTTCTAGTGAATCTAATTGTGCGGCACAGCTGTGCCCACCTCCCCCCCCCGCTGTTCTACTTATCTTTACAGACTCAGAAAAGGCTTCTTAGTGCCTGCTCTGCGCCTGCGTGCGAAGCGCGTGCAGAGTGAACAAGTAGCAGACTTCACAGCATTTCACCCCTGCCCCTATAATATAACTAACTAGGTGGAGTACTTTTAACTTTGCCATAATTAGGTCTATTTGGAGTCATAAGGGGTGAATTGAACCAATCAGCTCCTTTTTGAGGTGTCCACAACACACTGACTCCATTCCCATTGACTCAAATCCGTGTGATGAGAACATGACCCCCCGTGGCATCTTCATTAACACACATTTTACAAGGGGAACACCGGGAATATTGTTCCTGATTAAAAAATAAATAAGGCACTGGCTTGTGCGTGCATTCATTTAAAAGGGTGAGTACCTCTCTTTTAAGGGGTGATGATAACTTCATTGCTTTGAGTCCTTCCCAATTAAAACCATTCAGCCACCTAGAATGGAAAGTCACACACAGCAAAATGGTTATTTCACTGGTTTCATAATTATAGTCCCAAAGAAACCTGCCACTGCATCTCACTCTTAAAGCAGGGATGGATATTGGAAAATATATTTTTCTGTTCAAGGGCTGCAGCGTTCTGTCATCTGTCAAGTGTCAATAATAAACAACGCCCCTCTCCTCCCTGCGACACACCCAAATCTGTCTGCCTGAGATCTTCTACCAGTGGAGTCCCAGATGTCTTATTCAGCATCCTTCTGACTGGTTCTAGCAAACTGGAAGTGGAAATTTTGAGTACTTCGGAGAACTGGCAAATAGGCCAGCCCCACCTCCGCTGCCACCCAGCTGATCAGTGTCGGTCTATTGTTGCCTCCCAGCCTCCCACTTTTTGTTGCCCTGCACAGGATAATGGAGCTGGAAAGCAGGTTAGTGGGGTGAGGAACCCTCTGCCAGTGAAAATGCAGCTCAGGAGGGCTGCATGCGGTATTTCCAAGCTCCGTTTTCACTGGAAAAGGCACCGTGGGCCAGTGGGCCTTCGCTGTTTCCAGGGCAGCCCTGCAGGCCAGATCTAAGCACCGTGCGGGCTGGATCCGGCCCCTGGGCCTTGAGTTTGACACCCCTGTCTTAATGCATTAAAAACAACAGCGGCAGTAAAATACGAGATCTTATGTGCGGTCAAACGTTTCATCGGTTACTACTCAAATCTTTAAATTGTGGTAGGATGGGCAGCCAATAAATTTAATAAGCAAACAAATAAACATATAAACAAACAAACCAATAAAATTTACCTGTGCCTCTTAATGTCATGGATCCCATTCTTCAGATTTCCTAATCTCTCTGTAGGGCTTTGTCTTGTGTAGATTTGTGGGTAAGAGACACAGAGAGAGAGGAGGGAAGAAGATGAGTACACACTTTATAATTTAGAAACTATTTGCCCAACTCCGTTAATTTCCTTGTGCATCTCAGAGACTTGAGTAGGAGTGCTGTGGTAGCCTAGAGGTGGAGCTCTCGCCTCATAATCAGGAGGCTGTCAGTTCAATCCTAGGTAGAGGCAGATATTTTTTCTCTCTCTGGGCACAATGAGAATATATCTGCCGAACAAAATTCCGCACCGGTGACACGAAGGGCATCTGGCCAGAAAACACTCTGCTAGCTCCACTCAGTAGCCCAGATTCCACCCCGCAAGGGATTATGGGGGCATTAAAAGATATGATGATGTTGATCTCAGAGACTTGAGTATCTCCTATTTGATTTGCAGGATAAAGTGGTTGGGAGGCGATCAGTTTATTTTGGATTATTATTACCATGGTTATTATTATTTATATTCTATCTTTCTTTGGGAGCTGAAGGGAGTGTACACAGGATGTCTCTTTATTTTTTCTTACCCAATAAGTGGGGTTGGCTGGGCTCAAAACAAGTGAGTGGTTCAAAGGCCCTTGGAAGCTAAGAAGTGTGTTTTCCCAGTACAGATTTAATACTTTGAGATACATTGTACTAGCCGCGGATAATCTGTAGGGCAGCTGAAGGATCTTCAGTCATTTTGGCTGGTGGGCATAGGTGAAAGGTTGAGCAGGTATTTCAGATGCTTTATCTGCTTCTAGGGAAGGCGCATGGAACTTGAAAACATACAAGAAATCTGCAGGTTTCACGGATGGTTTTGGTGACACCAAAGAGAATTGGCATGGAGCATTGCCCATTAATAGCTTTATTCTCCAGGAATCTAATTCTTTGTAAAATGATTAAATATTTCTCTATATAAAAACAGAAGTACTGCGCACGCACACACACAAAATAGAAGTACTGCATACCATATTTTTCGGAGTATAAGACGCACCAAGATTTTTAAGAGGCAAATTTTAAAAGAAAGTTTTTGCACTCTGCAGACCTCTGAAAAATGGCCCGTTTTTCACGAAAACGGGCCCATTTTTTGTCATAAAAATGGAATAGATAGGCTTTAGGAGGCTTGTAGAGTGCTCCTAGGGACTGGGGCGGGGGGGGGGGAAACGAGCAAAAGAAACACAGCTTCACTTATTAGCACCTCATTATAGCTGAAAAAAAGCTTCAAAAAAGCTACATTCGGAGTATAAGATGCATCCAAATTTTCAGCCTCTTTTAGGGGGGGGGGAATGCATCATACTCCAAAAAATATGGTGTGAGTGTGTGTACGAGAGAGAGAGAAGGAGAGAGAGGTGGGGAGAGATACACACACACACACACCGTATTTTTGGGGGTATAAGACGCACATTTACCCTGTTTTTGCGAAAAACGGGCTGTTTTTGGGAGGTTTGCAGAGTGCAAAAACTTTTTTAAAAAAATTTGCTCTTCAAAACCTTGGTGCATCTTATACTCCGAAAAATACGGTGTGTGTATGTGTATGTGTATATATATATGTATATGTATACATGTATACATATACACATATACATATACACGTACACACACACACACACACACACACACACACACACACACACACACACACACAAATACACACAAAGAAATAAACTTTGCATACCGAAAACCAGCAAGTCAAATATGTAAGTAAAAAGTGCTTTAAACCAGCTGCAGGTTCTTTATTTCACGAAGTGTTTAAGGAATCTGAAAAGTCCAGGCCTGCTGGTTATTATTATTATTTTTTAAACCCCTCTCCAAGTCACGGGATTAAAACCTATGACTTATTGAGTACGTGCTAGGGCAATTATATCTCGTAGCAGTTCCCATAGGCCCTCAAATAATCAGATATTAATTTGTAACAGCCAAAAGCGATCCCCGAGGCTGATTTACAGCTTCCTGGCACATTACTGGTTTGACAGCCCAAAGCTTCCCATGATTCACATATATAATTAACATTGCTGTAGGTTAATTAAAAGCAGGAGACTAAGGGTGTTGAGGTGAAACTTCATTTGAGGCAGAGAAATGAAGATTTATGATGTCCAATCTGTTTGAAGGATGGGAACAGAACGCCAAGAAATCCTGCTAAAGGTATTACAGAGATAGTCTTTGAATATGACCTGTCACTTAATGTCTGTTTACATTTACGATGGCCAACAAACAGGTCCTTTATGGCCTCTAAACCACCTCAGCTTTCATAAATAGTTGAACCACTCATCCAGACCTATGATCAGGGGGACAAGATTTGCAACATTTTTTTCCCTGGTTTTTAATTTACCTAATGACAGCTACATTTGCTTAACACCAATGTCAGAGAAACACTTCAGGTCATGTGGGTGCCTCAATTTATGACCGTAATGACTTATGACCAGATTTCTAGTCCCAATTATGAACGTAAGTCAAGGACTACTTGTATTAGATGTCCAAAACCCCAATCCTGTGATGACGAGAATGAAATACTCTTAGGTTCGTGATGGTGAACCTGTGGCACCCAGAGCCATATCTGCCGGGATGCGAGCTGTCAGCTCCAGCACTCACGGGTGTGCCGGCCAACTGATTTTTGGCCTTCCAGAGGGCCAGGGGAGCCCTGTTTTTGCCCTCCCCAGGGTTCAGGAAAGCCTCCGCAGCCTGGGGAGGGCGAAAACGAACTCCCCCGGCCTGCTGGAGACCCTCCGGAAGCCAGAAACGGATTGTTTCCGAACTTCCGGTTGGCTCATTGGGCCCATTTTTTGCCCTCCCTCCCCAGGCTCCGGAGGCTTTCCTGGAGCCTGGGGAGGGCGAAAACGGCCTCCCCAGAGGAAATAGCAAGTTCAGTTTGGAGACGAGCAGTGTGGCCTGCATGGGGAGGAGCATGTGGGGGTTATGCGCTCATGCGCATGTGGGGGGGCGCTTTGCATTATGGGTGCTGGCGCGCACATGCACTATCTCGCATTTTTGGCACCCAATAACAAAAAGGGTTACCCATCACTGCCTTAGATCTTTCTGTTTTTCTTGGTGTTCTGTTCTTTTCTTTTACGACAGAATTCCAGGCAAAGTTTCCAGGAGAATAATCACTTTCCAACATGGTTGCGTCATGGGCCTTCAGACCTTGAGGCCATCTGAGGCCGCAATCTCAGCAATTCAGTCTTCAACAAACTTCCATTCTTACTATGCTTCTTTGCAGACTACACTTTAAAATGGTACACAAGCCGTCATTACTTAAGTGCTCAGTTTTAAAGCCCTGTAGTAGTTGCTAGCAATTTACCCAAAATATTTACGCTCCACAAAGAAGCCATACAAGTTAGCGGGTTATGACATGGAGACATGTCATAGATTTTTTTTTAAAGAAAGATCTGGAAGGGCTAATAAAATCCCTACAGGTAGTCCTCGACTTACAATTGAGTCCAAAATTTCCGTGGCTAAGCAAAATAGTTGTCAAGTGAGTTTTGCCCCATTTTATGACCTTTCTTCCTACAGTTGTTAAGTGATACTGCAGATGTTAAGTTAGTAACATGGTTACTATGTGAATCTGTCTTCCCCATTGACTTGGCTTGTCAGAAGGTCGCAAAAGGTGATCACAAGACCCCAGGACACTGCAACTGTCATAAATACAAGTCAGTTGTCAAGCATCCGAATTTGATCATGTGACCACAGCAATACTGCAATGATCCATAAGGGTGAAAAATGCTCATAGGTCACTTTTCTTAGTGGCGTTGTAACTTCAGTCACTAAGCGGATGGTTGTAAGTCAACCATTCAGTACCTGTACTGAAATCAATCGATCAATCCAATCTGTCTGTCTGTCTGTCTGTCTGTCTGTCTGTCTGTCTGTCTGTCTGTCTGTCTGTCTGTCTGTCTATCTATCTATCTATCTATCTATCTATCTATCTATCATTATTATCTATCATCTCTCTCTCTCTCTCTCTCTCTCTCTCTCTCTCTCTCTCTCTCTCTCTCTCTCTCTCTCTCTCTCTCTCTCTCTCTCATTGTCCGTCCATCTATCTATCATCTATCTATCTATCTATCTATCTATCTATCTATCTATCTATCTATCTATCTCTATCTATCTATCTATCTATCTATCTATCTATCTTCTATCTATCATCTCATTATTATCATCTCTCTCTCTCTCTCTCTCTCATTGTGCGTCTATCTATCTATCTATCTATCTATCATCTATCATTATTATCTATCATCTCTCTCTCCCTCTCCCTCTCTCTTTGTCCATCCGTCCGTCCATCCATCCATCCATCTATCCATCCATCCATCTATCTATCTATCATCTATCATTTTCTTCCTTTCTTTTCTTTTCTTTTCTTTTCTTTTCTTTCTTCCTTCTTTTTTCCGTTCTTTCTTTCATCACTCATGTCATATCAAATGACTCTGGGTCACTAACAATATAATGAAATTGCACTATCATTAAGTGCCCTGGTTAAACTTCTACCTCCTTTTTTAATGAATTGTAAAAGGTGTAATTCTTAAGAGTTTTATTGACTTATCTGAAGAGATAAGATATCTCATGTTTGCTTGTTTGAGGAAGGCAGATTAAATAATCTAGAACACTTCCCAGGTGGGATATCCACTGATAACAATGGGACCTTGGTCTAAATCAGGAGAAATTTCCTGACAGTGAGAACAATTAATCAGTGGAACAACTTGCCTCCAGAAGTTGTGAATGCTCCACACTGGGAGTTTTAAAGAAGATGCTGGATATCCATTTGTCTGAAGTGGTGTAGTGTTTCCTGCCTAAGCAGGGGGTTGGACTAGAAGACCTCCAAGGTCCCTTCCAACTCTATTATTCTATATTCTAAATTCCATGCATCTATGGGCACCTAGGTTGGTGAGAGCTTCATGTCTTTAATAAGAGACCTATGAAAGAGATTTTTACATAATTGTCCCAATTGTCTTTCTGCCTCATCATAAAAATAATCTAGGCAGTCCTATTTTAAGATCTTAAGTTCTTCTCATACAAATAACTATGCAAAGGGAGAGTATGCAAATATGTAAAGAGGGAGCAATTACTGTACAGTCTTTTTTAAAAACTCAACTCAATCAGGCTGTAATTTAGTGTTTCTTAACTTTGCCAACTTTAAGACGTGTGTGGACTTCGGTTCCCAGAATTCTCCAGCTATCAAGCCTGGCTGGGAATTCTGGGAATTGAAGTCCGCCCATCTTCAAGCTGCCAGATTGAGAAACACTGATCTAAATACAATACAATACAATACAATACAATAGTAGAGTTGGAAGGGACCTTGGAGGTCTTCTAGTCCAACCCCCTGCCTAGGCAGGAAACCCTATACCGTTTCAGACAAATAGCGATCCAACATCTTCTTAAAGACTTCCAGTGTTGGGGCATTCACAACTTCTGGAGGCAATTTCTGTTCCACTGATTAATTGTTCTGTCAGGAAATTTCTCCTCAGTTCTAAGTTGCTTCTCTCCTTGATTAGTTTCCACCCATTGCTTCTTGTTCTACCCTCAGGTGCCTTGGAAAATAGTTTGACTCCCTCTTCTTTGTGGCAACCCCTGAGATATTGGAAGATTGCTATCATGTCTCCCCTAGTCCTTCTTTTCATTAAACTAGACATACCCAGTTCCTGCAACTGTTCTTCATATGTTTTAGTGTCCAGTCCCCTAATCATCTTTGTTGCTCTTCTCTGCACTCTTTCTAGAGTCTCCACATCTTTTTTACATCGTGGCGACCAAAACTGAATGCAAATAGATCTGTATGGAATTACACTGCTGAATAACACCAACAAACATAAGATTTTGGATTAAAATCTGGCTGGACGCTGGGTATTCAAGGAAATACAACCCTGCTCAATTATTCTTCTCACACCTCTGCCACACAATTGCTCTCCTCTCACCTGCAAAGCCGCCGGATCAAATCCTCAGGGCGCTTGGTTATTATTCTGGGAAAATCCAGCCTCTCAACGCCTTTTAAAATCAAATTGTAGGTCATCATTTGATCGACTCCGGTAAAGGGAGGACTTGAGTAGGTGTCATTTCAAAATTGAGGGAAGGGGAGGGAGAGAAAATACATGGTTATGAAAAAAAAAGAAATTGTGTGTTGGACCTAGCATCTTTTCTCTACGTGCTAGGCTGTTCCTCTAAACAAAGACTTGTGATGTATCACAAACTGGTTTTCTCATAACTTGTGTTTTATGTCATGGAGACTTTGGGGGGGGGGATGTTACAGGAAGTCCTCAACCTATGACCCAAATTTAAAAAAAGACAGTGGTTCAGTGTGTTTTGCCCATTTTACGATCTTTCTTGTCAGAGTTGTTAAGAGAAGCACAAAAGTAAGACCGATGAGCTAAAACTTTGGCAACCTTGCCCCAAAACGCAGCTGAGGAATAGTTGCCATAAAAAAGGCACTCCACATCTTGAGAAAAACTATCTGTCAGGGTTCCACCTAACATACCCATAGCAGACAAAACTCTGAGGTAGGCAAATTCCTCAGAGAATAGATATAAATTGGATATGTCATATTGCCACAGGCTGGTGAAAACCGACTCTGAATATTCCTGCGGTTTTCACCTAATTTAAAGTAAAAATTGGTCACTTTCTCTAAACAATCTGTCACATTGTCCAATCAGGATACTGTCCAGTTGCTAGGTGACCCCAGCCCCCTCCTTCCGAACACATGCAGGATGTCCTTGTTTCCCAAGAGAAAGTATTTTGTTTTGACTACAACTCCCAAACTGTCTCTATTCCCCCCCTCGCTATCCCTCTTCTCCAGTGTGTCAGCACTGAAGTCTCAAGATGGCCTCAGTCGGCCGGCTTCAGAGTTGACACCATCAGCAATTGCAACTGTTGAGCAGAGTCTGGTTCAGTGGTGGGTTCCGGACCCCATCACAACCGGTACGCTGCACATGGACCTGGGCATCCTAGTCGGGCACACGCACTGCACACACATGTGCACACACATGTGCACGCCACTGCCCTGCAACACCCAGCTGCTTGGCGGAGGTTGCGCAGGCACTGCATGCTGTGCGAGTATGCGCAATTGGCCGATCGCGTTATATACAGCTATGGAACGCGGGCGTGCATGCGGGTGGGCCAAACGAGGCACCGTACTGGTACAGTGGCCACTGCTCCCAGTTACTACCGGTACGGCTGTACTGGGCTGTACTGCCCGGAACCCACCACTGGTCTGGTTCATCTACCACCCTTTCTTTCTGGCTTTTTCCACACCAATCCTTCTCTATTTTTTGCACACAAAGATGAAGCGTAAGCAATTCTCAAAGAACCGGATTAGAAAGCAAAAGGATCCATGTGGGGCCATTCAGAGGTAGGACAAGAGTTGTGTACAATCCTGGAGCTGTGGGCTCCTCTCTCATTTATAAGCACACCCCCTATGAGCACGATATGGGCCTCAATGGAGACCAGAAGAATCCAGTCCCCTGGGACATACTTTCCTGTAAGCAGTTCATACACAAGGATTCCGAGGGACCAGAAATCCACACTGAAATCGTGGCCTTTATTCAGAATGACTTCAGGGGCGACATATTCAGGAGTCCCACAGAAGGTCCAGGTCTTCTGCCCTGCTCTGATCTTCTTAGCAAACCCAAAGTCAACCTTGTGAGGAGGAGAAGATGCTGTTACTGGACAGTTTTACCTCAGGTTGTTTGTTCTTGTTTCTAACATCTGCTATAAGAACTTCTTCCACTGAGATGGATTCAATATTCTTCCTTATACAGTGGCTACTTAGATGCCGGAAGGGAACCATCAGGCTCTGACCCTTGGCCACGCCTCCTTCTCCTCCAGGCTACTGCCCAATGGTGAAATTCAATTTTTTTTGCTACCGGTTCTGTGGGCGTGGCTTGGTGGGCGTGGCAGGGGAAGGATACTGCAAAATCTCCATTCCCTCCAGCCAGAGGTGGTATTTGCCGATTCTCCAAACTATTCAAAATTTCCGCTTCCGGTTCTTCAGAACCTGTCAGAACCTGCTGAATTTCACCCCTGCTCCCACGTCCGCCCGTTTACTTCCAGCTTGCCTCCTTGGCTGGCCCTCCCCAGCCATTCACCCTGGACAATGGGTCTCCAGCCTTCTGCCCCGTGCCCTTCAGCCCAGTCCATTCACCGAAACACCATTTGTCCTGGCCCGTTGGCCGCACGGGGCAGTTAGCCGCCCGCCAATCGGGGTCCTAGACTCAATGCGTCTTGGAAAGAGTATAACCCAAAGAGTAACATCTGTCTTTTGCCATCAGTCCTTAGTAATTGGGATTTGACTGCAAGCACTGTCTTATGCCTAAAGATATTTAACCATGTAGTAAGGCTGTGTTGTTATTATCCAGTTCTGTGGGCGTGGCCTGGTGGGTGTGGCTTGGCTTGGTGGGCATGGCAGGGAAGGATACTGTAAAAACTCCATTTCCACCTCACTCCAGGGCAAGGATTCTGCAAAATCCCCATTCCCTCCCCACCCCACTAACTTGCTTTCTAGTTTCGTTCTCCTGTGCAGGGCAACAGAAGAAAACCCAGCCAATCAGCTGGGAGTCTAGAAGGCAGCAAATAGATGGGTCGGGGCCAGTTAGAGGTGATATTTATACCAGTTCTCCAAACTACTCAAAAATTTCCACTACCAGTTCTCCAGAACTGGTCAGAACTTGCTGAATACCACCTCTGCTATTATCCTTCTCATCTTCCTCATGTTCTCACCTTCTTGTCTTTCCTATTACCTTCTCCTATTGCAGTGGTTCTCAACCTGTGGGTCGGGACCCCTTTGGGGGTCGAACGACCCTTTCAGAGGGGTCGCCTAAGACCATCGGAAAACACATATTTTCGATGGTCTTAGGAACAGAGACACCAATTTTATGGTTGGGGGGTCACCACAACATGAGGAACTGTATTAAAGGGTCATGGCATTGGGAAGGTTGAGAACCATTGTCCTATTGGTATCTTATGATTTATCACTTGTTGTTTGTATCTTATAATTTATGATTGTATCTTATGATTTATGATCTATGGCCTACCACTTTGTTTTTTGTAGGTACACTGAGAGCTTGTGCACCAGAGACAAATTCCTTGTGTGTCCAATCACTTGGTCCATAAGGAATATTCCTATTCCTATTTCACATCAGAAATCCCTGATATATTTTCTTCTCACTGTATAGTTTTGATCGAGTGTGAACAATGCAGGAACTTGTTAGTGACAGGAAAATACATTACCAGTCTAGAAAGAAAGAGTCAGGATTGTTTCTAATGAGAAATAATATGTACTGTAAATGCATTGGTGTTAAACATAAGTATAAATCAATATATGTCTTTCCACAAACCTTCAAGATAAAATAATCTTATTTTCAGTAGCACAGAGGTATAAAGATATAAGATCTTAAACTGTTCTTTGAATGGCTGCATACCAAATGCCAAACAAACTTCTCTTAGGAATGCCCCTATATTTCTTCATCTTAAAAAAAAAATACTTACCAATTTTATATAACCCTGGGCATCCAAAATTAAATTTTCTGGTTTCAAATCCCTGTAGATTATGCTCATAGAATGTAAATATTCAATAGCTTCTGTCACACAGCCAACACAGAACTTTGTAGTGGTTTCATCAAAACTACCTCTGAAAAAAGAAAGAAAGAAGAGAGAGAGAGAAGATAGAGAAAAAAGAAAGAAAAAAGAAAGAGGAAGGAAGGGGAGAAAGAGAGAAAGAGAGAGAGAAAGAAAAGGGGGGAGAGAGAAGAGAAGGTAGAGAAAAAAGAAAGAAAAAAGAAAGAGGAATGAAGGAAGGAGAGAGAGAGAGAGAGAGAGAGAGAGAGAGAAGAAGAGAGAGAGAAGATAAGGTAGAGAAAAAAGAAAGAAAAAAGAAAGAGGAAGAAAGGAGAGAAAGAGAGAGAGAGAGAAAGAAAGAGAGAGAGAAGAGGTAGAGAAAAAAGAAAGAAAAAGAAAGAGGAAGGAAGGGGAGAAAGAGAGAGAGAGAAAGAAAGAAAGAAGAGAGAGAGAAGAGGTAGAAAAAAAAGAAAAAGAAAGAGGAAGGAAGGCAGGAGAGAAAGAAAGAGAGAGAGAAAGAAAGAAAGAAAGAAAGAAAGAAAGAAAGAAAGAAAGAAAGAAAGGGGGAGGGAGGGGGGAAAAAGAAAGTCGAGAAAAAAGAAAGGATGGAAGGAAGAAAAAGGAAGGAGAGAAAGAGAAAAAGAAAGAATGAAAGAGGAAGGAAGGAAAGAAAAAGAAAAAAGAAGATTGCTTTTATTGTCACATTATTGTCAACCCTTCCTCTTTCAGCCTTAATAGACTCTGAAGAGATACAGTAAAATCATAAACATAATAAAACAAAATAAACCATCAATAAAGTAATTCAATGTATACCCAAAATAATCAGCTCCATTGAAGTAAAATTATCCTCACAGCCTACAGGAGGTCAACATTGAGGTCAACATGGAGGAAAAAGGATGTTGAAAGAGGGAGAATACTTGCTTGTAAAGTTACTTATTTCCATCATCGGCTGATGACGCTAATCTAAAAGGACCTTCAAGACACTTAACCTTTTCTTCCTCAGCAGATGATATTCAAAGGCCCATCGTGATTCTCGCGTTGCTATTTAGCATTCAAATCTAGTAGACACTGATAATCCATTTTCCCATTAATTTCTGCAGGCCTGTTTAAATTAGTGGCTATCACAACATCTGATGGAAGCAAGTGCTGTCATTTAATTACGCCTTTCCTTTGATCATTCCCCGACATTTAGTTTTAATTTCGTTTTAATGAATGAACATTGTGAGAAGGAAGAATTGGTCTACATTTTATATATCATGGATAATTCTTAATGCCTGTATCATAAATTCCTTAGCTTCCTACCAAAACCCAGAGGCACTCTAGTCTTTGTTAATCCATAAGAATTTTGATTGCCCTTTTTCAGTTTTAAATTATTGCTTTTCTGGTCTGCTAACACATTCTAATTGTGATCTCACCTTAAATTTAAACAAGAATATTACAGAATTGAATTGTTGAGTTCATTTACTTCCTAATGATTCCAAGCATGGAACTGGCCTTTTTTTTTTTAACAGCAGTCAGACTTGAATTGTTGATTTCAGTCCCCATTACTCTAAAACTCATTTATCGATCAGTCTCTAACAATCCAGATCCTGAAATACATTATATTAAGATCCAAGATTGGGAATTTCCCCCACCAGCTAGAAAAAATTATTCACCAGCTTTTACAAATACATATTTATATTTTCTTTCTCAAAAGGTCAGAAAAACAAAGTACTTTACCCTATTTTATAATATCGTGAAATATTAATCTGATATTTCCTTTTCTCACTTGAATGAAAAAAAAACATTTCATAAATTCAACGGTCAACTGTTGGGAGTAAACCGCATTCAATTCAGTAGATTTAGTACCAGGTAAATCTACATAGACGCAGTGGCTCAGTGGCTAGGACGCTGAGCTTGTCGATCAGAAAGATTGGCAGTTCGGCAGTTCAAATCCCTAGCCCCGAATAATGGAGAGAGCTCCCGTTACTTGTCCCAGCTTCTGCCAACCTAGCAGTTCGAAAGCCCGTAAAAATGCAACTAGAAAAAATAGGAACCACCTTTGGTGGGAAGGTAACAGCGTTCTGTGCGCCTTTGCCATTTAGTCATGCTGGGCACATGACCACAGAGACGTCTTCGGACAGTGCTGGCTCTTTGGCTTTGATACGGAGATGAGCACCACCCCCTAGAGTCAGGAACAACTAACACATTTGTGCGAGGGGAACCTTTACATTTAAATCTACATTGGAACAGGTTGCAGACTGAGACTAATCATCATTTCATCAACAATCCAGATTTACAATGCAGGTACTCCTCATCTTACGACCACAATTGAGCCCAAATTTTCCATTGTTAAGCAAGGCAGTTGATAAGTGAGTTTTGCTCTGTTTTACAACTTGTCTTGCCACAGTTATTAACTGAACCAACCAAGTTGTCAAGTTAATACCAAGGTTGTTAAGCAAATTTGGCTTCCTCCATTGACTCTGTTTGTCAGAAGATGCCAAAAGGGGATGACATAAATACATGCCAAGGATCTGAATTTAGATCAGATGACCATGGGGATGCTGCAATGGTCGTTAGGAAAAATGGGTCATAAGACACTTTTTTCAGTGCCGTTGAAACTTCAAAGAAAATATTTGTAAATTAGTAGTCCTCAATTTGTATTATAGGTAGTCCTCAATTTGTAAATTGAGGACAACCTATACCAAACACAGTCTCATTTTTTAAAAAATTCCATTACATAAAGGACCAATGTTTGAAAAACCTCATTTGATCCACTTAGATCAGTGTCAAAACTGAAGGCCCGGAGGCTGGATTTGGCCCATGAGGTGCTTAGATCTGGCCCACAGGACCCTGGAAACAGTGAAGGACTGACTCACAGTACCTCTGCCAGCGAAAATGGAGCTCCATTTTGGCAGGCAGAGGGTTTGCAGGAGGCCGCCGCAGCCGAAAACAGAGCTTGGGAGCCTGATTTCGCTGCCAGTGTTCAGGACACCACCGGTGCCCCTAGTGATGTTGAGCTGGCCACTCCCAGCCTAGCCACGCCCACTCCATCCCCGCTCCTCAAGGTCAAACCACAACCCTGAGGCACAGTGGTGGGATTCAAATTTTACCACCGGGCAGGGGAAGGATACTGCAAAATCCCCATTCCCTCCTCACCCCACTAACCTGCTTTCCAGCTCCGTTCTCCTGTTCAGGGCAACAAAAGAAGATGAGCTGGGAGGCACTGGGGGCGGGGCCAGCCTATTTGCCGGTTCTCTGAACTACTCAAAATTTCCGCTACTGGTTCTCCAGAACCTGTCAGAACTGGCTGAATACTACTTCTGCTGATGCGGCCCTCAATGAAATCGAGTTTGACACCCCTGTCTTAGATCATCCAGTATTAACTCTTTCAGCTTGTCAATATTTTTTCCCAACCTTGACTTTGTAGCATATGTTACATTTGAGACCATTTGACTGAAGGCCAAATTCTTTCAAAGTTGATTTCTTTATAATGCAAATTTCCAACCTTCTAATTCTATACAACTGTATGGCTTGCAACATTTTTACACCCTTTACAATGATGTTCTTTAAAATGAAATGAAAATGAAAAAATGGGCTAATAATAATAATAATAATGAATTATTGAATGGTCAGTTGACTTGAGTTTCATGTTTAATGAATAAAGTAAATCATTAATAATAATAATAATGAGGAGGAGGAGGAGGAGGGGGAGGAGGAGGAGAAAGATGAGACAGTCGACCACTTGATCAGCGGGTGCAGCAAAATTTCACAAACTGACTACCTACAACACCATGACTGCGTTGCTAAGATTATTCACTGGAAATTGTGCGAAAAGTTTGGATTTGAGTACAGCAAAAACCACTGGGACCATCAGGTTGAGAAGGTTTTAGAGAATGAGAAAGTCAAGATCTTATGGGACTTCAGAATTCAGACTGACAGGCACTTGGCCTACAACATACCTGACATAACAATAGTTGAAAAGAAAAAAGTATGGTTCATTGACATTGCAATACCTGGTGATGCACGAATTGAAGATAAACAGCAAGAAAAAAATCACAAAATACCGGGACTTGCAAATTGAAGTTGAGCGAAAAAAGAAATTATGTGTTGTCCCGATTGTAATTGGAGCCCTTGGAGCAATACCTAAAGGGCTACCTCGCTATTTGGAAATTCTAAATTTACCTGACTTGAACATTCTGACTCTACAAAAAACCACCCTACTTGGAACAACTTATATCCTCCGATGTTACCTTAACAGTTCCTAGGTCCTTGGTTAGGACTTGAGCTGTTAGGCTACCAACCAGCCCCAAAGGCTGTGAATCTCACCAAAGATTAACATAACAACAACAACAACAATAATAATAATAATACCTGTCCCTGAGGATGCTCCATAGCTCACCTCCGAGACAGGCTTCTAGGAGCATATAAACGTATTTGTTGTCTTTGAAGGTGCGATACAACCTGAAGAAAGTAAAAAAAAGAAAGAAGCAGCATGGAAACTATTCTAGTTGAAGATAACATGTACTCCATGTAACATAACAATAATCACATTTCTATAGCATTGTGGGCATGGAGGAATAATTATTTTGACCCCGCTCCAAAAAACTCCTGGAGTCTCTGGGTAAAATAAGAACATAATATTTCTCAACCCAACCAAGGTGAACATTCATAAACAATCACCAAGGATTAAAAACTGGGTAGAACAAAGGTAATTTGTAGAATGCCTTGTAGAATGCTAAATTTGAGGGCTTGCATGAAATTCAGGAGAAAATGTATCCCTTCCATAAAGTTTGTAATAAAAATCATTCAGATTCAAATCACCCATTTTCAGTTGAAGATAATCGTGGGCCATTGAATGAAATACGATAGTGTCCTACCTGTAGACAGAGATTCTTTGTATGTTGGACAATGAGAGAATAAGGTTAGAAACTTGGATTATTTGGGTAAAATCTGAAACTCCATTTTGAGTATGAATCTCCATTTTGAGTATATTACATGCTTAGCATAGATTGCTCGCTTACTTGGAAAATCCCAAGTTGGAACTGAAAGCACCAAATTTATATTGGTAAGTGAAACATTTGTTAATTGAGTTTTGCCCCATTTTCTTCCCATTTGAATCACCAGAATTATTAAGTTAGTAACACGGTCGTTAAGTGAATCTGGCTTCCCCCATTGACTTTGCTTGTCAGAAGGTCACAAAAGGGGATCTCATGACCCCAGGGGACTGGAACTGTCATAAATAGGAGTCATTTGCTAAGCATCTGAATTTTGATCATGTGACCATGGGAATACTGCAACGGTTGTAAGTATGAAAAGTGGTCACAAGTCACTTTTTCCAGAGCCATTGTTATTTTGGATGGTCACTAAATGAACTGTTGTAAGTCAAGGATTACCTGTGTATAAGAACTTCCATGAAAAGTTCTCCACAACAACTCACTCTATGTGATGAGTGATGCAAGGACAATGAATCGAGTATCCTCAACTTTTTTATATAGTCACAAGTTCCCAACTCTTGAAATACAGCCCAAAAGGGAATTGCAGGGAACAACAGCGTGTTGTGGAATGGAGAGTGACAATGAGATTCATGGTTTCTGGAAGAGTGTGAAGAAAACAGTGATGCCCCATCCAGACCTTGTCATTATTATTATTTTTTGCAAGAGATCTTTTGTTTTTAAAAGAAATAGGTTCATATAAATAATTTAAAATTACTTCACGATGAATGGCGAACAGGCCTCTTCTAGGATTTTCTTCTCAGAGTGAATATGTTCCTGTTGTTTGGTGTCCACTATGTGCTTCTTCTTAATGCATTTCATGGCAAATGCTACGTTCTCATTCTTAACTTTCACCTGAAGTCGTCAGAAAAGAAAATACAATGTCAGAATCGTAAACGTGAGTTGTCTCCCTTTCTCAAGTTCTTCAGAATAACAGCAGAATAGAATAGAATTCAAGAGGCAATGCACCCTCCACCAATAGCTAGATAGATGATAGCTAGATAGATATATAGAGACAGATAGCTAGATAGCTGATAAGCAGAGACAGACAGGCAGACCAACAAACAGAGATAGATAGATAGATAGATAGATAGATAGATAGATAGATAGATAGATAGATAGATAGATAGACAGACAGACAGACAGACGATGAACAGATAGAGACAGACAGACAGACATAGAATAGATAGATAGATAGATAGATGATAAACAGATAGAGAGACAGACAGCAACAGACAGAGATAGATTAGATAGATAGATAGATAGATAGATAGATAGATAGATAGATAGATAGATAGATGATAGATAGATGATAAACAAAGATAGAGAGACAGACAGACCAACAAAGAAAGAAAGAAAGAAAGAAAGAAAGATAGATAGATACAGACAGATGATAAACAAAGATAGACAGACAGACCAACAAAGAAAGAAAGAAAGAAAGAAAGAAAGAAAGAAAGAAAGAAAGAAAGAAAGATAGAGATAGACAGACAAACAGACAGACGATAAACAGAGATAGCTAGAGACAGACAGACATAGAATAGATAGATGGATGATAAACAAAGATAGAGAGACAGACAGATCAACAGACAGAGATAGATTAGATTAGATAGATAGATAGATAAACAGATAACCGCCCTGCCGCCCTGTTTCGGGTGACCCGCTCCCTTTTATCGCAGGGGACGCGAGAGACACCCTTACAGGGAAGAGCAGAGGAGTTTGGGGAATATCTTCAGGACAAAATCGATCAGATCCGGAGCGGATGGACCTCCGTCAGTGGACCAGACGAGCCGTCAACAGCGAGTCTTGAGAGACCATTCTGGGAGGAGTTTGACTCTGTTGCCCCCGAGGATTTGGACAGGTTGCGTGGACGGCTACGACCCACCACATGTTCAATGGACCCGTGCCCCTCCTGGCTGGTACTGGCAGCCTGGGAGGTGACACGAGGCTGGCTTCTGGGCCTGGTGAACGCCTCATTGGGTGAGGGTTACTTACCAACCGCCTTGAAAGAGGCGGTGGTGAGACCCTTGCTCAAGAGACCTTCGCTCGACCCAATGGAGAATAGCTAATTACCGTCCAGTCTCCAACCTCCCCTTCTTGGCGAAGGTTGTTGAGAATGTGGTGGCGCAGCAGTTTCCATGACACCTGGACGAATCCGACTATCTAGACCCACGCCAGTCCGGCTTCCGACCCGGACACAGCACTGAGACAGCCTTGGTCGCGTTGGTTGATGATCTCTGGAGGGCCAGAGATAGGGGTTTTTCCTCTATCCTGGTCCTATTAGACCTCTCGGCGGCTTTTGATACCATCGACCATGGTATCCTATTGCGCCGGTTGGAGGGGATGGGAGTCGGAGGCACCGTTCTGCGGTGGTTCGGCTCCTACCTCTCCGACCGGAAGCAATGTGTGTTGACAGGGGGGCAGAGGTCGTCCCTGAGGCCACTCACTTGTGGGGTGCCGCAGGGGTCGGTCCTCTCGCCTCTTCTGTTCAACGCATATGTGAAGCCACTGGGGGAGATCATCCGTGGTTTTGGGGTTGAGTACCACCTGTACGCTGATGACACTCAGCTGTACATTTCAACCCCAAACCACCCCAACGAGGCTATCGAAGTGATGTCCCGGTGTTTGGAAGCGGTCGGGGTCTGGATGGGGGACAACAGACTCAAACTCAACCCCTCCAAGACTGAGTGGCTATGGGTACCGGCACCTCGGTTCAGCCAGCTGACACCATCGCTGGCCATAGGGGGCGAACAACTGTCCCCTGTGGAGCGGGCGCGCAATTTGGGCGTCCTCCTTGATGCCCAGCTGTCACTGGAGGACCATGTGGCAGCCGTGGCAAGGGGGGCGTTCCACCAGGTTCGCCTGGTGCGCCAATTGCGCCCCCTACTGGACCGGAGTGCCCTGTGCACGGTCACTCATGCGCTGGTGACGTCTCGCCTGGACTACTGCAATGCCCTCTACATGGGGCTTCCCTTGGGACGCATCCGGAGACTGCAGCTAGTTCAGAACGCAGCCCCGCGGGTTATCATGGGGAGTACATGTTACTCCCACGTAACACCGCTCCTGCGCGAGCTGCACTGGCTACCTGTGGCCTTTCGGGTGCGTTTCAAGGTATTGATCACTATCTTTAAAGCGCTCCATGGCATAGGACCTAGATATCTGCAGGATCGCATCCTACCACACACGTCCCTGCGACCTATCCGCTCACACAGGGAGGGACTCCTCCTGGTGCCGTCCGCTAGGCAGTGTCAGCGGGCGACACCTAGGAGTAGGTCCTTCTCTGTGATGGGCCCAACCCTCTGGAATGACCTCCCCCCCGACATTCGAACCACCACCGACCTCCGTTCCTTCCGTCAAAAGTTAAAGACTCACCTATTTCAATCAGCTGGCCTGGCACTTTCTTAGTTTTACCTCCCGGGGATTTATTCTAATTGGGTTTGGGTTTTTAATTGGGGATGTTTTTAGGGTTTTAGAATATATATATTTCTTGTACAGCCTATCTCCTCCATCCAAATGTATTTAATTGTTTTATGATTGTATTTTTATCTGCATTGACTGTACACCGCCCCGAGTCCCTTTTTGGGAGAGGGGGCGGTCTAGAAATCCAAGAAATAAATAAATAAAAAATAAATAAACAGAGCTAGAGATAGATAGAGATAGAGACTACATATACATATACACATACACACACACACACACACACACACACACATACATAAATGTATGTCATAAGAAATGAAAGACAAACGAAGCACAAAACTGTATCAAATCACCCTCCCAATCGCATGTCGGAGGCTTAAACGCTTAATTCTTACAAGTTCAACTCTTCCAAATCCACCGACGCCCAGAGTCGCAACGATATCCAGGTGCTGGAAAGGGCAGGAGGCAGAAAATTGAGTAACTTTTTCTTTCAACTGAATCATCTCCAGAGAGAGATTGCGAGGGAGCCGCTCCACGGAAGAGACTCTGCATTAATAATAAAAATAAAAATAAAATAAAATGACCAGTCTGATTCAGCCCGCAAGTGAGAAATTCTGCAGTGGTTGGTTAGCTTTTTGAAAAGCAATTTCCGAATATTCCAAAGGTGCTTTTTTCAGGAGGCAAATGGACTTTTCTGGTTTTTCTTTGAAGACGTTTCGCTTCTCATCCAAGAAGCTTCTTCAGCTCTGACTGGATGGTGGAGATGGTGGATGGTGGAGAATGATTCAGTCAGAGCTGAAGAAGCTTCTTGGATGAGAAGTGAAACGTCTTCAAAGAAAAACCAGAAAAGTCCATTTGCCTCCTGAAAAAAGCATCTTTGGGACCACCAGGATCTGGATGGTTGAGAATCTCCATAGTCAAATTTCTGAATATGCCTGTGATTTGGCTTGAATCAAAGGTGCCTGCTGATGAAATGCTCAGAAACTGAATTAAAAGGTAATATCTGTTTGAGGCAAGCTCAACTCCTGGTGACTACAGGTAGTCCTCATCTTACGACCACAAGTGAGCCTAAAAATGATGTTGCTACTAAGTGAGAAATTTGTTAAGGGAGTTTCGCCTCATTTTACGACTTTTCTTGCCATTTTTGTTAAGTGAATCACAGCAGCTGTTAAATTAGTACCACGGTCGTTAAGTGAACCTGCTTTCCTCATTGACTTTGTTTGTCCGAGGGTTGCAAAAGGGGATCCCATGATCCCCGGACGCTGCAGCCGTCATAAATGTGAGTCAGTTGTCAAGCATGTGAATCACATGACCATGGGGATTCTGTAAAGGTCGTAAGTGTGAAAAATGGTTGTAAGTCACTTGTAACTTCGGTCACGAAGCCAATTGTTGTAAGTTGAGGCCTACCTGTACAAGACACACCTGTTTTATTTATTTTTGTCAAGCTATGGAAATACTTCGCCATTTCTTTTTATCTGAGACAGGCCAAGCGGCGTAACTTGTGTTTTGGGGAAGAGGTTAAGAATGGGAAACACTCAGCTTCTCATTCTTAAACCCCTCTCCTCTTAGTTTATCCTGCTCCTATTTCATAATCTATTTTGAATGGGAAATAAATCTGTTTTCAGATTCCAAAACCAAATATCCTGCCTTTCGCACTTCTGAAATTCAGAAACGTTGCTACTAAAATCTAGCACGGTCAGGGCGCACATGAAACCTGGCTGGCCCTGGGTTTACCTATCCCTGTGATCTAGTATTATCGCCAGTGGTGGCTTGCCCTTACCGTCACGACCGGTACTCTGCTCATGGTCCGTTCGTGCACGGGCCGGACATGCGCTGTGCACATGCTGGACATGCGCTGCACACACATGCGCACCCCACCGCCCCTGCAACACCAAGCTGCTTGTCGGAGGCCACACAGGTACTGCACGCTATGCGCACATGCGCAGTTGCCCCCGTTGCTTCAAAAACAGGTATGGAACACAGGCGGGCGGTTGGACTGGTACGGTGGCCACTGCTCCCGACTAATACTGGTACGGCCGTACCGGGTCGTACCGGCTAGAACCCACCCGATTATTGCATTATGCAGGGTCTCCTGGGCCAGTTGGCTTGATCACCAATTTTGTATGTTATCGGCTGCAGATACCTTCCGGCAGGCATCTAAAGGCAAAACGGAGGGCAGGGCGATGCGTGTGAGTGGTGGCAAACAGCAGCAGAGGAAGTGAGCCAGCAGCGGGCACTTGCTGGGCGGCGCTGTTGCTGCTACCACCGCAAGGTGAGTCAATCATTAGAATCCTCCAAAAAGAAGGCCTAGCTGTTTTTTCCAGGGTCAAGATTTTCCCCCAATGGGATTTTCCCATGTATTTTACCAGGAAGCGCAGATAAGACAGACTCGAAAAGTCGGGGCCCTCCTAAGCATTCTGACATTCTGCCCCCCCCTTCCTGCTACCGTGAAACACAGTAGCGGGAAGCAATCTGTATTTGGGAATTAACATCCTGATGGCTTAGGATGGTGGATCTCATGATGTTCATGATGAATTTATTATTCTAACTTACAGCCTGCCTTTCTATGCATACATAGGCACTCCAGGTAGCTGTGAGGAAGGAGATGATTTAGTCGCAGGCTGGAAAGCACTGGAAGGAACAATCCATGTTTCTCACCATTTGGAAAGAAATCCTGATTCTTTTCAACGGGGCATTGAATTATTTGTTGACCGCAGGGGAGTGAATGGGAGAAGGGGGGAGGGAGTCCGTTATCCGTCTACATGCGTACAGAGATTTGATTCTTCAAGGCATTCCAAGGTTGATGTCACCCCAAGAAGACAGGGCCTGAGGCAAAGTTGGCTTTTAATGATATCACCACAAAGGGAAGGAGAGTGTCTTTTGCCTGTTGATTTGTGTTTCTGTCACAATAACCATGGCTGATCTAGTTCAACAGAATCAGTTTGATAAGATCAGCCTGTAGCATTTACAGAGGCCTTGAAATCGAATATATTTATCCTAAGGATGCAAGTCGGCTGTACAATCAAGAATTCAATAGAGGTAGTCCTTAACTTACGCCCACAGTTGAGCCCAAAATTTCAGTCGCTAAGCGAAACATTTGCTTGCTCTGACCTAGGCTGCCCAAGAGCATGAAGCAAACTCCTTGTCCCGACCCCCCCAAAAAACCACACTCTTTTATTAAAATAATGGGATGTGCTGAAATGAGTAAATTGACATTTGCAATTAGAGAACAAGATAAACAATTTTATAAGACATGGGATTTATTTTATCAATGGTTAGATTAAAAAAAACATGGAAATGAAAGATATTAGAGGACGTTATCAATACAAGAATAATAGAAGGATATTGAATATAACAAAGATATATTATTATTGGGTAGATTGAAGATGATGTAATGAATGGTCATAATATAAATGAACCCAATATTTAGTGTATCTCGTTTAAAATGAAGGAACAATGGTGATAGTCAAACAAATGAGGTAGAATGATAATAATGTATAAACATATTCGATTTGATATTATGTGATTTATGTAAATTGCAAGTGATGACTATGGAAAGGATGCACAAAAACCTTGTAACCAATCGACACACTGTAAGTAATGGAAGATGGTTTTATGTTTTATGTCTTGTTTATGTCTGTCTAAAAAAAAAAAAATTAAAAAAACTTTTTATTAATTGACTGTGAATTCCTCTCATTCACATCCAGCAAAGTCTTTCAAAGGAGGATTTACATCACAGACCTTATCTGGCTTGGAGAGCTGCCAGGCCGATATCTGCAAAACTTGGCAAGGAGTCTCGGAGAGTCACGAACCAATTAAGTGAATAATTGTCTCCTGCAAACTCCACTCCCCTTTCGCTCCTCTTTTATTTCCTCTGGGAGGGGCCATTTATCGTCCACCTGTGGCCTTACTCCCAAGTCGACCCCTGTTCTTTAGCTGTTCCCTTCATCTGGCACCTCTGCGCATGCGCACACTGGGAACAGGCTCCAGTTGTTCTTCTGCCTCACTGATGTCTGACTCTGAAGGCAGCTGATAACTGTCATACGGCTCTGGTCCCCTCTCCACACTAATTAAACGAACAAATTGTCTCCTGCAAACTCCACTCCCTTTTCACTCCTCTTTGTTCCCTATGGGGGGGGGGATTCACCATCCACCTGTGCCTTTACTCCTGAGTCGGCTCTTGTTCCTTAACTGTTCCCTTCTCCTGGCAGCTCTGCGCATGTGCACACTAGGAACAGGCTCCAGCTGTTCTTCTGCCCCACTCCGACTCCGAAGACAGCTGATAACTGTCGGATGGCCCTGGCCCCATCTCTGCCTCCAACGCAGAGAACTCATCAGAGCTTTCCCCAGACTCCAGGACAGGCCCATGTTCCTCCCCAACCTCCTCACTGTCCGAATCTGCTGCCATCTCCGCTGGCGGGCCACAACATTGTTAAGTGAATTTTGGCCCATTTCACGATCTTTTTTGTCGTCGTTGTGAAGTGAATCACTGCAGTTGTTAAGTTACTAGCGTGGCTGTGAAGTGAATCTGGTTTCCCCATTGAGTTTGCTTGTCAGAAAGTCACAAAGAGGGGATCACGTGACCCCCCCCGGGGAACGCTGCAACCGTCATAAATATGAATCAGTTGCCAAGCGTCTGAATTTTGGTCACGTGACCATGGGGAGGCTGCAACAGTTGTAACTGTGAAAAAGGGTCCCATCTCCCTTTTTTTCAGTGCTGTTGTAACTTGGAACGGTCATCAATTGCCGTAAGTTGAGGACTACCTATACTGGCACTGGGAAAAACAATGAGAAAACTTTAAGACAGGGGTGTCCAAACTTGGCAACTTTAAGACTTGTGGACTTCAACTCCCAGAATTCCCCAGCCAGCTCTGCTGGCTGGGGAATTCTGGGAGTTGAAGTCCACAAGTCTTAAAGTTGCCAAGTTTGGACATCCCTGCTTTAAGAGAACTAATTGGGCAAAAGGAGTTTGAAATCTTCCATTTGAAAGAAAATCTGATGGAAGGAAAAGGGAAGCAATCCAAAGAAATTTACAAGGTCTCCTTCCCCCTCGGATGTCAAAAATCAGGCAAATGAACCCCAGAGAGCTATTTAAAATCCTGATAAAATAGCAACATTTCGGGGATGTTACATATCAATTGCATTCTCTCCCTGGTGTGGGTAAATCTGTGGCCTGAAATAGTAATTTGTTCCATAAAGAGTCATCCGAATTTATTATAGCACTCAGGGCCTTTTGTGAGTTTATAGTAATGAAGCAAGAATCCAAGGGCTACCGTGTTTCCCCGAAAATAAGACAGGGTCTTATTTTCTTTTGACCCCCGAAATAAGCGCTTGGCCTTATTTTCAGGTAGGTCTTATTATTTTTGAGGTGCAGGAGGCGGCGAGCGTGGTCACCTCATGGCTGCTGCTATGTTGCAATATTTTCGGGGACAGCTTATTTTAGCGCATGCGCTCAAAAGCCCAATTGGGCTTATTATCTGGGGAGGTCTTATTTTCAGGGAAACAGGGTATTCATTGGAAAACCAATCTTTATTTCTTTTTTCCCATGTGCTCATTCCTGTTTTTATTTCAGACCAGCAGAAGACAAGTAGTCTTTGATGTACGACCACAATGGAGCCCAAAGTTTATGTTGCTAAGCAAAACATTGGTCCTCTGTCCCATTTTACGACCTTGCCTGCCACAGTTGTGAAGTGAATCACTGCTGTTGTTAAGGTACTAACACGGTTGTTAAGTGAATCTGGCTTCCCCTGTCACTTTGTTTGTCAGGTCGCAAAAGGGGATCGCGTGACCTCGGGACGCTGCAACCGTCATAGATATGAGACAGTTGCCAAGTGCCTGAATTTTTGATCATGTGACCATGGGGATGGCTGCAAGGGCCGTATGAGTGAAAAACGATGCACACGTACCATTCACACATTCAGTGCCATTCTAACCTCAAACGGTCACTAAACAAATGGTTCTAAGTTGAGGACTACCTGTAACCTATTAAAATCAGAAGGACTGAAAGAATAAGACTGATGGGAAATTTGGCTATTTCAAGGTTTTGCCCTCCAAATCTGTGACAAGTACAATGTGGGAAGTAGAATACAAACTGAGGGCAAACCCCACTCCTTATTACCACTGATGATGTTACCTAGTTGGGCAATGAAACATCTGCAAGAAAACAAGAAAGCTCAGGGAGCACCAATGACCCCTCATTTCAACCCTGAGCACAAAAGTTCTCCTATATTGAGAAATACAGTTCCCAGAATTGCCACCCAGCGTGGTCAAAGGTGAGCATCATGTTGGGGACTAAGACCTGGGGACCCTCCCTCCATCTATAATTGCTGTGGAGAATGGCCACATCTCCAAAGTTTCAATCTAATTTCCAATAGTGAGGGTGCTAGAAGACACCATGAAATGATCTTCATTATACGGAATCAAGATCATTGATTATATCTGAAAGTATACTTGCTTTGCCCTTGCTAAGAGGAAAAGCACTGTATTTATACAATAACCCATAATATGGGAATTTAAAAAGAAATTGTGGATCACTTACTAGATTTAAAACCAAATTATAGAAGACTCTGTAGGAGACTGACTAGGTTGAGCCCGAAGGGAGGGGTCAAACGCATCATTAGTCTCAAGCCCTTTGACGCTCACAAGAGATATAAGTCCAGCCCACCTTGAATTCCATTTACTCTTATCTACTACTAATTTCCTTTGGCCATTAGTAGGTCAGATTCCTGTAGAAGCTTAAGCTTGCAATAAACCCTTGGTGTTGTTAGTTGCGAAGTTGTGTCCGACTCATTGCAACCCCATGGACAACGTTCCTCCAGGCCTTCCTGTCCTTTACCATCCACTGGAGTCCATTTAAGCTCACACCGACTGCTTCAGTGACTCCATTCAGCCACCTCATTCTCTGTCATCCTCTTCTTCTTTTGCCTTCAATCGTTCCCAGCATGAGGCTCTTCTCCAGTGAGTCCTTCCTTCTCATTAGGTGGCCAAAGTATTTGAGTTTCATCTTCAGGATCTGGCCTTCTAAAGAGCAGTCACGGTTGATCTCCTCTAGGACTGACCGGTTTGATCGCCTTGCAGTCCAAGGGACTCACAGGAGTCTTCTCCAGCACCATAGTTCAAAAGGCCTCAATTCTTTGGCGCTCAGCCTTTCTTATGGTCCAACTTTCACAGCCATACATTGCAACTGAGAAAATCATAGCCTTGACTATACGCCCTTATAAACCCTAATATTGATTTAAATTGCCTGGATTTCCGGATTTATTGGCTCTTGGCAGCCAAGGGGGTCTGCACTGGGGGACGGCACAAATTACTGGTCTCAGGTGAGTCTGTCTGGTTTTAGGGGAAATTACTAGCAGGCTGCTGGACTTAAGATTGCAAACATTTTATACCTGCACGTTTAAGATTTTCCTGTCCTCTTGTACAGGGAATCCAAATTGAACATATTTATGTAAAGAGCAGAAGGTGAAGTGAGGACGCTGAATTATGGAAAAGATGTTGGAAGCTTGAAAAAGTGCTAAGTAATTGTCACTTACATGCACTATGAAGACACACTAAGGGCCCAGATATGAAATTACAGCTGGTTTAGAATGTGTCATTGCTGAACAATTTTACAGAAAACATTTGGAAGAAAAGGGCAGCATCTTATATTCATTAAAACAAAACCTTGTGTTTACCATCATTCCTAAGTGTTGATCCATGCATGTTGATTTTCTTAAGCTTCAAAGTGTTGGCCAAAAAGTTTACCAAAGTAGCAACACCAGAGGTGGTGGGATTTGTTGTGCATTTTTTTTATAAGCCCGCTGCTTCCAATTCCATCTAATTTAACACAACATTGCTGAGATTACCTTCCTTAAAGTTTCAAAAACCGGTTGGGAAGACTTACTGAGCGTGCCTTTTTTCATCGTCTCGAGCCAACGTTGCCACATAACCCACGAGGTAGGCTTGAAGTTCTTCAAAGGTTCCAACGGTTTGATTAAAAGTTCTGCAAACACAAGGGAAGTGAGTCAAAACACAGGCTTCGGCTAGGAAAAAAATATATTGCAGCAGCCTTCTATGGAGATACAAAGGTTTTAAATCCCATAAAGTGTAGTCAGCCCAAAGGTGCTTTTCAAAAGGCAAATTGACACTCTGGCTTCCCCTGTCCCCCTTGAAAACGTTTCACTTCTCATCCAAGAAGCTTTTCAGTTCTGGGGGAAAAAAACCAGGGGTGAAATTCAGCAGGTTCTGACAGGTTCTGGAGAACCGGTAGCGGAAATTTTGAGTAGTTTGGAGAACCGGGAAATACCATCTCTGACTGGCCCCAGAGTGGGGTAAGAATGGAGATTTTGCAGTATCCTTCCCCTGCGACACTCACCGAGCCATGCCCAACTGGTAGTAAAATTTGAATTTCACTGAAATTAAAAACCCCAAAGTCCAGTTGCCTTTTGAAAAGCACCTTTAGGACATCCATGACCTGGATGATTGAGAATATCTACAGACATATAGTTAGCCCAGCCATTGGGAAGTCAGCCTGTGGGTGATAGGGGTTGGTGAAGGCTGATTTATATTATACCTGCTAGTAGATTTCCCCCCCCCCCAGTTAAATACAGAGGTAGGGGTGGTATAACCTGTGGCCTTCCAGATGTTAAATGTCCTAGCTAGCCTGGTAACTGTTGAAGGGAGCTGGAAAACAGTCAACCAACATCTGGAAAGCCCTCCTCATCTGCTTTTACGCAGGTGATACCTATATTTTCATTTTATTTAGCCATGTTTTGGGATCCCTGGTGGCCCAGTGGTTAGAATGTAGTATTGCAGGCAAACTCTGCCCACAGCCTAGAGTTCGATCATGATGGGCTCAAGGTTGACTCAGCCTTCTCTCCTCCCGAGGTCGGTAAAATGAGGACCCAGATTCATGGGGGCAATATGCAAATAATGCTTCGACATTATAACTACTCAGAGTGTGCTGTAAAGCATTATGGGGTGGCATATAAGTCTCAATGCTATTGCTATTTTCTTTTTGTATCTGTTCTGACCGAGGCTTCCTAAGAGCATGAAGCAAACTCCTTGTCCTGACAAAAAACCCTTTTGTTAATTTACTGTGAATTCTGCTCATTCACATCCAGCAAAGTCTTTCAAGGGATTTACAGTCACAGACCTTCTCTGGCTTGGAGAGCTGCCAGGCCAATATCCGCAAAACCTGGCAAGGAGTCTTGGAGAGTCATGAACCAATGAAGCGAATTAATGGTCTCCTGCAAACTCCACTCCCCTTTCGCTCCTCTTTTATTTCCTCTGGGAGGGGCCATTCACTGTCCACCTCTGGCCTTACAAGTTGACCCCTGTTCTTTAGCTCTTCCCTTTGTCTGGCAACTCTGTGCATGCACACACTGGGAACAGGCTCCAGCTGTTCGTCTGCCTCACTGATGTCTGACTCCGAAGGCAGCTGATAACTGTCAGACGGCCGTGGCCCCCTCTCTGCTCTGACACAGAGCCCTCATCCGAGCCTTCCCCAGACTCCAGGACTGGCCCAGGTTCCTCCCCAACCTCCTCACTGTCCAAATCTGCTGCCAGCTCCACTGGCAGGCCACAACAGTATCCAACTTGTACTTTTTTTACAACGTACTACCTAAGGGCTTCAATAATTTGATATTCCACAAATATGGGGGACTGCAAGATCCAGAATTCTCAATCAAGAAGGCAAAAGTTAGCCTAACACCATGATGGCAAACCTATGGTATGCGTGCCAGAGGTAGCATGCAGAGCCTTCTCTGTGGGCATACGTGCCTTCACCAGCTGCTCTTCTGGTTTCTGGCGTGCATGTGCCTGTTTTTCTGGCTGTTTTCTGGCTGTTTTTTGGGCGAAAAACAACCCGAAAAACACCCTGAAAACAGCCGAAAAGTGGGCCATTTGATGGGCCGCTTTTTGGTTCACAGATGACTTATTCTCTGGGAACAAATACTGTGGGGGTAAGACACTCCTAACACCCCTCAGGGTATGTGTTCTGTTAAGATACAGCCTGTTGTGCCTTAAAATGGCTTCTGCTGTACTGCCGTAAAATGGCTTCTACTGTGCAGCACAGTGGAGTTGCCATGGTAACAGCTTCACAGTACTCCACAAGGGGGCTCCCTCTGGTAAGGGGGAAAATCCAACATTAGAAATTACATTTGGTCCGGATGTTTTCCCCTTATAAATAAATACCCGGGCAACGCCTGAAAACAGCCCCCCAAAACAACCAAAAAGCAGGTATGTGCATGCCAGCCAGTCAGTCTTCCCGTTTCCGGTGCTCCGGCAACCGCACATGCGCATACATTCTGGTCTGGGCACTCAGTGCCGAAAAATTTCACCATCACTGGTCTAACATCTCACTGAGGGTAAAGCTGGGTTAATGCATTAACCAAGATACGGTTTGCTTAACTATGCTTAGTTGACTAAGGCCGAACAGCTGTTCAGCAATACGGTCAGTCAAAGCCAAACAAACTTAGCATGACTTGTGAACCCAGCCACAATTATAACAACAACCAGAGTGTAACAGAAGCATCGGCAGCTGCTACTGTAAAGTGCAGTGAATAAATGGAATAATATCCAGAGGTCTGGCCTTTTTTGATTCCATGATTAAAAAGAAAATCACCCACAGCAGTCATTGCACATGGCTGCAATAAACTGATTCTCCCGAACAATCCAACTGCACCTTTCAAAGGTGAGGAAGATTGCAGGCAATTATCACTCTATTACAGACCCAACCAACTTGGGATCTACAAAACTCAACTCAAATCAACAGCTGTATAATGCAGCCTACCAGGAACCTGATAAAAATCATTATTTTCTCTCTGCCTAGACTGGGGGGAAAAAAAATCAAAGGTGCTTGAAAAAGACCAAATGGGCCACATTAAAGTTATTTTAGATATTTTTTTTCCCCAGCTGCACTTGAAATACAAGATTCTCTGGAAGATATATAATCAACAGTAACCATTAAATTTAAAAGCCATATAAATGCTAACAAAGATCAAAGGACAGAAAGTGCGGCCATGGTAAAATCAATACTGTCCAATTAAGTACCAAAATACCACTCAAATCAAAACAGAGGCAACATCTGCCGAAATGCTTGAGTAATGTTTTAAAATGCTGTATTGCCTAACATTGAAACAATGCTAGGGTTACAATTCAATTTTTAATTCACACTGGTTTTTTTTTTCCATTTTCATCCTGTTAATATGGCTTGAGGCTCACTGGAGTATAACTTAGATATTTATACATTTCCTGTTATGTCAATCTAACTCCATATATTTGGAGGAACAAATTCCTGCCTTTATAAATACACAAAGCAGCTAACTGCTCTTTCAGGGGTTTCACTGTATACAGGAGTCACTATATTAAAAAGTCAATTAAAATTTGAAAATTGGAGATAGTTGGCTGGCTTTCTGGGAGTTGAAGTCCACAAGTCATACAAGCCATATTTCCCCAGTCCTTAGCTAGCTGAACAGAGGTGCAGTAAACAAGAACCATTCCATTCCTATTAAAGTACCTTTAAGACAACTATACTGTTTTCTCAAAAATACAACCTACTCAGAAACTAAGTCCTAGCTTGATTTTTACACGTACGCCCCAGTGGTGAGATTCAAATTTTTTTACTACCGGTTCTGTGGGCATGGCTTGGTGGGTGTGTCTTGGTAGGCGTGGCAGGGGAAGGATACTGTAAAATCTCCATTCCCTCCCCATTCCAGGGGAAGGGTATTGCAAAATCTTCATTCCCACCCCACTCCAGGGAAAGGATACTGCAAAATCTCCATTCCACCTCACTCCAGGGAAAGGATACTGTAAAATCTCCATTCCCTCCCCACTCCAGAGGAAGGATATTGCAAAATCCTATTTCCCACCTCACTCCAGGGGAAGGATACTGCAAAATCTCCATTCCCTCCTCACTCCAGAAGAAGAATATTGCAAAATCCTATTTCCCACCTCACTCCAGGGGAAGGATACTGCAAAATCTCCATTCCCTCCCCACTCCAGGGGAAGGTTACTGCAAAATCTCCATTCCACCTCACTCCAGGGGAAGGATACTGCAAAATCTCCATTCCACCTCACTCCAGGGGAAGAATACTGTAAAATTCCATTCCCTCCCCACTCCGGGGGAAGGATACTGTAAAATCTCCATTCCCTCCCCACTCCAGGGGAAGGATACTGCAAAATCCCCATTCCCTCCTGATCAGCTGGGACTCGGGAGGCAGAGAATAGATGGGGGCGGGGCCAGCCAGAGATGGTATTTGCCGGTTCTCCGAACTACTCAAAATTTCTGCTACCCGTTCTCCAGAAGTGGTCAGAACCTGCTGAATACCTCCTCTGGTGCGCCCAATATAAGCCCTACCCCCAAAATAAGCCCTAATTAAGACCCCCGCCCTCTCCAAGGTGCACAGGTAAAAATTAAGCTACGGTGAGACTAGGGGGTGGTGGAGCTGCCTTACTACTTACCTTCAGATAGTTGCAGCCTTACACACCTCAGCCCATTTCTTCTGTAGTCAGCAAGCCTTTCCTGAAGGCCTCTGCAGCCGATAACAGAGCTCTGGATCAATTGTTATCAGCTACAGAGACCTTCAGGAAAGCCTTGAAATTCCTAAAAGCCTCTGACAGCAAAAAGGAAACTGAGGGCGATGCGCACAAGTGAGGTGAGTCAGCGAACGACATCTTCCCCCGAAAATAAGACGTGGTGCCTTTTTGGTGGCAAACAAATATAAGACAGGGTCCTATTTTCGGGTATGGCCAGGATGACTGAGAATCTCCACAGATATTCCTATTGGAGCCACTGTGTTCCAAAATAACTACATATGTTTTTCCTTTTTTCCTCCTTTTTTTGTGCCTTAAGTCCTGGCGACTGCCAGAAAAAGTCCCAGCAATGTGGCAAGGTTTCCAAAAGTGGTTTGCCATTGCACTTGTCCTAGTCTTTCTAGGGTGGCTAACTAGAAGCCAAAGAGTTGATTTTATGCTTGAGACAGGATTAGAACTCACCGTCTCCTGGTTTTATCCTGGTACTTTTACTACTGCACCAAACTGCCTTTATTTCTCCCCTCCCCCCCCTTTTTTTTTTGCTTTACTTGAAATGTTTCAAGGTTCACTACTTTGGATGTTTTCTTTATTCACTAATGAAGCAACCAAAACATGCCACTCTGCAGTAATTAAAATCTTTGATGATTCAAATGGGGAACTGAACGTTCTTAGTTTTTTTTTTTTTTTTAAATCCTATCCCCATAGTATATCTATGGGGTTAGAAGAGATATCATCATCAATCATGAGCTTAATTGCATCCCCCCCCCCCTGCTTCCTAACACAAGCATATCTTGGCAACAAAACAACTTGATTTTGTGCAGCTTCAGGACAAGACGGAACGTACTGTAAACACAAACAACTTCAGAATCGTGGTGCAATGCAAGGCAAGGTGGTGATTCTAGATCTATTGACAGGTCTCTGAGCTTGGTTGGGGGTTGTTGTTTTTTGGCTGACGTTTCAGTACCCAATCGAAGTAATTTAGGACTAGCACTGATGATGTTACCTAGTTTGGTGATGAAATGTCTGCAAGAAAACAACTGAGCCCAGAGAGCACTAAAGAGTCCTCATTTCAACTCTGAGCTACAAATATTCTCCTTTATTGGTACTGTGTTTCCACGAAAATAAGACAGGGTCTTATTTTCTTTTGACCCCCGAAATAAGTGCTTGGCCTTATTTTATGGGGAGGTCTTATTATTTTTGAGGTGCAGGAGGCGGCGAGCGTGGTCACCTCGTGGCTGCTGCTGTGTTGCAATATTTTCAGGGAGGGATTATTTTCAGGGGAGGCCTTATTTTAGCGCATGCGCTCAAAAGCCCAATTGGGCTTATTATCCAGGGAGGTCTTATTGTGGGGGAAACAGGGTAGCAGTAGATATAGCACTTAGACTTATATACCGCTTCACAGTGCTTTACAGCCCTCTCTAAGCAGTTTATAGAGTCAGCATATTGCCCCAGCAGTCTGGGTCCTTGTTTTACTGACCTCAGGAAAAGGCCGAGTAAATCTTGAGCCCATCAGGATCAAACATCTGGCTGTGGGCAGAGTTAACCTGCAATATTGCATGTAACCATGGCACCACCATGGCACCACCATATAATAGTACCTGATCTATTGTATTTCCCCCTTCTCTTCAAAGGTCATTCGCTTGGGCGTTTTGCTACCCTCCCTCTAATGTCCACCTCCTCCAATTTGGCCTAGGAAAAGAAAGTGAAGAAAACCGAGAACAATACTTACTCTCTGTCAATAACAAGGCACTCCACGTCATTTTCATCTGCAATTATATTAGCGGACCTGACATCATCACTGTAAACAGAAATATATCCGTTGATTTTAGGTAGATAGGAACAGTAAGTCACAGATCAGAGGGCAACTTAGATTTACGCTATAACCCTGGACATACGACCATAATTGAGCTCAAAACGTCCATTGCTAAGCAGGACAATTGTCAAGTGAGTTTCACTCCATTTCACGACCGTTCTTGCTATGGCTGTTAAGTGAATCCTTGCAGTTGTTAAGTTAGTAATGTGCTTGTTAAGGAAATCCGGCTTCCCCAGTGGTTTGGCTTGTCAGAAGGTATCAAAGGGGGATCACATGACCCTGGGACACAGCAACAAGGGTGGGTTGCTCCCGGCATTACTGCCAGTTCGGTGCGTGAAAATTGTTTTGTGCGCATCTACGCAAAAATAGGTCTGTGCGTGCGCAAAATGTTAATAAAGTAAAATAAATAAATGTGTGCAATTATAATGGTTCTGCGCATGTGCAGAAAAAAAATCAAGTTATAATCAATTATAAAACTGTTGTAAGTCAAAGACTATCTGATTACATTTATTAGCAGCCTGTTTTCCTTGAGCACAAAATTTACTTCTAAAACTGCCTAGAGAGGATCCCATTAATATATATATATATATATATATATGTATGTATGTATGTATGTATGTATGTATGTATGTATGTATGTATATATATATATATATATATATATATATATATATATATATATATATATATATATATATATATATATATATAAAAAGCGAAATACCACTCATGCATCATCACAAAATCTCCAGAACCGTAAAGCCTACAAACTTGAAATTTGGCCACGTAAGTTCCTCTTGGCTTCTAAGTAATTGTTAAGAAAGGATTTTTTGAAATGACCATCAGATCATTAGTATTTCTTCTACAATAATTAACATGCTCTAATGCTAAGGAGTGAAACATTCTACTCCCCCTCCCCACCTGAAAAGAACTCTGCTCCAACTGCCAGTTGCCTCACATTCCGTTACCTCAGTTCAAACTGGCAGACGTTCCACTTCTTCACTCAGGGGCAGTCTGGGGCTCCTTACAGTACTAAACGTCATTACCTCACCAAAATGTCTACGCCTAGTTCCACCTATGGAACTGCTTCCGGACTCAAGGTGGCAGGAGCAAAGTTTCCTTATGTGTTTCAATCACCGACCCCCACTGAACCAATGGGTTGAACCAGATTTCTCCTGCACTGCCCAATCACATAGTTTTGTCACAAAGCACAGATCCAGATTGTTTATTATAAGCAACTAGATACTCAAATGCCTGTGCATAACCTTGATTTTCTAGTGTACCTTTAAAAATCTGCTGTATCTTTGCAAATCTCTTTAACAATGATTTTGCAGAACAAAAACGGATGAGGCATGCAAGCTAATTGGTTACCTAAGTAGGCATTATCTATTTGTCCAAATGCCACTTCAAGCTTTAAATCCTCCCATTATTACTATCCCTGCTGTTTCCTCTGTTCAAAAGGACTGTTGACACCTAACAACCAATTCATCATCTCTGCAGGTTCTCTACATCTGTGCTGTTAAATGTTCCTGATACGGATAATTTTAACACAAGCTCGTGATGCTTTTTTTGTTTCACTTCATTGTTGATTCTTCCTCTAAAGCAGTGTGTTTTTTTTTAAAAAAAAATGTTTTGACCCAGCATTGTCCTGTATGCATTCGTGCAGCGGTGAAATGGATTTGGTGAGATTTTTTGTTAGTTTAAAGCAGAGGTGTAAATTTGCAGGGGTGTAAATGTGACTTATCGGGACTACTTTTCCCTTTCACTAAACCGGGCGTGGGCTTGGCCAGTGTGTGACACATCTGGCCTGCAGCCCAGGAGTTTGACAGCCCTAGTTTAAGTAATGTTTCTCAAACTTTTTAAAACGTTTAAAGAGCCAGTGATTAGGTTGCTGAGCTAGAAGATGGTAAGTTCTAATCCTGCTGTAGGTATGAAAGGCAGCTGAGTAACTTTAGGCCAATCACCAGGAGAGGTGAGTTCTAGTTCCATATTAGATATGAAGGCCAGCTGAGTGACTTTGGGCCAATCACCAGGAGAAGGTGAGTTCTAGTCTCACCTTAGGCCTGCAAGCCAGCTGAGTGACTTTGGGCCAATCACCAGGAGACTGTGAGTTCTAGTCCTGCCTTAAGCATGAAAGCCACCGGGATGAATATGGGGCAGTCACTATCTCTTAGCCAACTCATCTCACCAGATTGCTGTTGTTGTAGAGAAAATAGGAGGAGGAAGAAATATTATGTATGCTTGTTGCTTTGAGTTACTTATACATTAAATGAAAAAAGACAAGGTAAAAATCAAATAACTAAATCAACAAAAAAATTCATAAATTCATTTCAGTGCTGCATGCAGGCACACTAGACTATGGTTGGTTAATAAATTCAGAATTGATTTGTGCCCACGAATCAGCGCATCTCCTTGGAAAAATCCATCAATGACCAGATGCAGAAAATTCAGCATGCAGTAACCAAAATAGACAATTTGGATGGAAGTGACCATGGGAGAAAACGGTAGCATGGATGACACTTTCAGTCCTCTATGAATTATAATACTAGTTAATTCAGGGGTCTCCAACCTTGGCAACTTTAAGACTTGTGTACTTCAATTCCCAGAATGCCCCAGCCAGCCATGCTGGGCATTCTGGGAGTTGAAGTCTAAACATCTTCAAGCACCCAAGTTTGTTCTGACCTAGGCTTCACCAAATCACGAAACTCCTTGTCCCAAAATAAAACCCTTTGTATTTGGCTAATGTGAATTCCTCTCGTTCACATCCAGCAAAGTCTCGGCAAACAGTCTTTCAGGGGTGAATTGTAAGCACAGACCTTATCAGTCCTTGGATAGTTGCCAGGTCAATAGTTCCAGACGCAAAGCTGTACAAGGAAATACTTGGCAAGGAGTCTCTCCGATAAGCAAATCTTCACACTAACAAACTAATTGTCTCCTGCAAACACCACTCCCCTTTTGCTACTATTTATTTCCTATGGGAGGGGCCGTTCAGCATCCCCTTGTGCCTTTGCTCCCAAGTTGATCTCTGTTCCTTAACTGTTCTCTTCTCCTGGCAGCTATGCGCCTGGGCACATTGGGAACAGGCTCCAGCTGTTCTTCTGCCCCACTGATCTCTGACTCCGAAGGCAGCTGATAACTGTCTGATGGCCTTGGCCCTCTCTCTGCCTCCGACACAGAGCCCTCATCAAAGCCTTCCCCAGACTCCAGGACTGGCCCATGTTCCTCCCCAAACTCCTCCCTGTCCGACTCTGCTGCCAGCTCTGCTGGCCATTGGTGGGCCCCAATAAAGGTTGAGAAACACAGAGTTAATTTCTTTTTTTCTTTTAAAAAAAAAAAGAAATTAACTCCATGTTTCTCAACTTTGGGCGCTTATGTCCTTATCTTGTCTTCTCACCCCTGCTCCATTTTGATCTCCTCAAATTTTCGAATAACAATGGAAGTGAATGTGAATGTTTCCAAGTGAGAAATAATTTGAAACCAACCTGATCAAGGCTTTTTCTCCAAAAGAATCTCCTTTCTGCAGCGTTTTAATCAACTGAGGCTGAGCCTGCCCTTCTGGAGTCTGGGTTACCTTAACCTAGGAAATGAAGACCCATTCATTACTTGTCAAAAATAAATACAATATACTTAATAGACGTACTTCATCCTTTACATTCATCATAATGATCCACTGAGATAAATGACCTTCATCAAAATGATCCATTTAGTTCAGGGTCATCAACCTTTCGGACCTCAGGAACCACTAAATTCATAATTTTAAATCCCGCAAACCATTAATATGACCTGCCTAATGACCGGCTGGGTGGGCGTGGCAAAGGGGTGGTCATGTGACTGGGTGGGCGTGGCCAACTTGATGTCACTCACATTGAGGGGCGCCTCACCATCCTCTACTCGCTCCTCCCTCCTAGCCACTCCTCGCTTCCCTGCCCGGGCTCCTTAGGGCCCCAACAGGAAGCAGTGAGAAAGAGTTGGCAAAACAGCTCAGTTCAAATTGGATCTGACCAAGAAGGAGGCTCAGCAGAAGCACCTCACTGAGGACTAGGAGCATAGGCTTTCCAAGCAGAGGGAAGGCCTGCAGGAGTGCAAGGCCAGGTACCAGCGCCTGGAGGCTCAGCGGGCTGAGATGGTCAGCCAGTTCCAGACCATGATGCAGTCCCACTGGAACGAGGCCCTCTGGCTCTTTGCTACCAGCGGCCCTTCCCTCCAGCCTTCGCCCAAAGCCCCCCACCAGGAGGCTGAAGCAGACCCCAAGTCGGAATTTCTGCCCCCTTCCGACCCGCACAAAAAGACCCCGAAAGGAGAGACTCTCTGCAGCAGCACAAACGCTCATTGCTCATATCTGGCCCAGGGGCCGTAGTCTGAGGACCTCTGATTTAGTGCAATATAAAAAATGCAAATAATTTTTCTGCGGACAACCAAAATTTTCTCGTGGATCACCAGTAGCCCCGAACCACCAGTTGGTGACCGCTGGACTAAACAGCTGGTTTGGTCTAGTAGTAAAAGCACCAGGTTAGAAAGCCATGAGTTCAAAAGTCGTACTTTAGCCGAGTGACTTTGGGCCTGTCACTGTCAGCCCAACCAGCCTCATAGGGTTGTGAGGAAAATAGGAGGCAAGAAGTGAGATATGTTTGCCGCCTTCAGTTATTTGTAAAAACGACAAAGGTGAGAAATAAATAAAATAAAATAAAAAATAAAGGGATGAGCCAGAAAATTGTGTAATTTTCCAACCGCATTTTACAACTCAAGGCTAGACTTTGGAAAGCAGAGACAAGGATCTGAATCACAGACTTTTAAATATCAGCTGCAATTGAATGTAATCCCTTGTGGTTCTCTCTTCTTAGTGATAGGCTGCGATCAATTCTCTTAAAAGTCTCTCTATTGAGACAAGGCATTCTTTCTGGGACATTTTTGGCACCAGAATCAGAGCGTGCCAAAGCTAATATCAGACGAAGAATGAGGGACGGCAATTGAATGTGACATGGGTTGCTTGCTAGTATAATTTGAAATGAATCAATTGTTCTCTGAAGCTCACAGATTATTGAGTTAATATCAGTTCCAATTATGGAAAACCTTCGTGATGGCCAGGTTTCTGGAAAAACACTGTAAGGGATTTTGTCCTCTAGATTGAACCAACAAAACCAGCCCTCCTAGGCTGTTTTCTTTTGTAATGGTATTTGGCACTTCCACATTGCTCTGCTTCTAAAGTCACCCTAATGTTATCAAGAGGTGTCACAAAGCATTTTGTTGCTTCGAGACCAGACCTGACTGAGAGACATATACAGTATAAAAGCAGCCAAATGTCGTACTTATCTGCCCAGTGGATAGCGTTTAGACTTATATGCCACTCCACAGTGCTTCATAGCCTTCTCTAAGCCAGAGGTTTTGGTACAGAAATTACTTGGCCTCTGGAAACAAATACTGACACCCAAATAACAAATAAGATGCCCCTAACACCCCTCTGGGTGGGTGTTCTGTTAAGATACAGCCTGTTGTGCCTTAAAATGGCTTCTACTGTACTGCCATAAAATGGGTCCTATTGTGCAGCGCAGTGGAGTTGCCGTGGTAACAGCTTCACAGTACTCCAGAAGGGGGCTTTCTCTGGTAAGGGGGGAAATCCAACATTAGAAATTATGCTTCTGGGGGCAGAGGGAAAACATTTTTAATTAATTTAATTGTCGCCGAAATCAGGGCTCAGGGAGAAGTTGCTCTTGCCATCGCCTGACGTTCCTGAAGGTGACATTCATGGAATGAGGGAGAACAGCCCATTCCGTACTTACGTTGCCACTTGACATCACCATTCCTGTCTAATGCAGGATTGGGATAAATAAATATCCAGGCAACGCCAGGTTATCAGCTAGTATCTTATAAATACTAGTGCTACCAGATCCAGATTGCAGCAATCCAGACGATCATTAAATGGCAGCAAAGAGACTTTTCAATAACTTTTTCCTGCCATCAACTCTTGATTTTGGCAGCCCATATATGGTAGAAAATAAATAACTTATCGTCTTGGCTTCCAGATTCTGCAAATATTGTTTAGCCCAAGCGAAGAAGAACAGATCCCTGTAAGCAGCCAGCATAAGTGTTTATTTCTAGAGCTTGCCAACTGGTTACCATCTGTCTCTTTTCGTGCATGATTCGTTTGTTCTCCAATAGTTAATGCATAAATGTTTTTTCATTAAGTCTCTCCACCCGCATAAGAAAAAGGAATTATTTCTTCCTGAGTTTTTTTCTTTCCTCCCCAGGTGCTGCTTTTGAAGGCTTTGGCTGAAATCCAAAGAACTATTTCCGTCATGTTTGAAGTCAGAGAATATCCAAATGAATTTTGACCATCTTTTTAAAGAGCAGACCTACCCTCCTCCATCATATTTCTACTGCAGACCTCTCTCCAAAGACGCTATTGTTTTCTTAGGTTGTTCATGATTTGTATGATATCACATTTGCTTTTAGCCCTCTAGCACGTGTTTATCTAACTACATAAAATATCTTAAATGATTGCATCTTTCACAGGGTCCTCAACTCCTCTACTCACAATAGGATTCCCTATACTACCAGGCTTGAAATCTTGGGCTCGGTCAATCGGGATCTATGCTGCCTGCAGTTCGATCTAAGCACAGTACACAAAATTGCCTGCTACAACGTCCTACCTGTCAAAGACTAATTCAGCTTCAATCTCAATAACACATGGGCAAACAATCGATACAAACTCAAGGTAAATAACTCCAAACTCGATTGCAGAAAATACGACTTCAGCAACAGAGTGGTCAATGCCTGGAATGCTCGACCCGACTCCGTTGTTACATCCTCAAACCCTCACAGCTTCAACCTTAAGCTGTCTATCGTGGACATTCCTATGAGGTCCACAAAGAGGCGTGCATAAGCGTACCAGTGTGCCTACCGTCCCTGTCTTACTGTCCCCCATTTATCTGTATCTACTTCCTTTGTTGATGCTTATGTACATACGTATACCTGTTACCTTGTGCATGTTTGACAAACAAACAAATAAATAAAATAAATATGTCCACCAGTGGCTTTCCTAGCAGAACAAGTGTCATCTGCTGTGGAGCTAGACATTACATTGATCAGGCATGTTTTGGACCTAATCTCAGTTTAGGTAGGATGTTCTGAATAGTTTCCATTCTTCCAGGAAAGCCTTGATGGGGGTGAACTGTGCGCAAATACCAGCAGCAGTGGACAAGGAATATTTCAGGCACCCTTTCCATCATGCGTGGATGTTGAAAAATCAACTTGGAAGGAATTTGTAAAGCCAATGAAAACAAACAGAATCCAAGATAACAGAGTTGGAAGGGAGCTTGGGTGTCTTCTAGTCCAACCTCTTGCTCAAGCAGGAGACCCTATGCCAATGATGGCAAATCTTTTAGACACTGAGTGCCCAAACTGCACACATGCATGCCCAAACTGAATGGTGCATGCATGCGTGCAAATACGTGCAAATGCATGCAAATGCGTGCAAATCCGTGCATGAGCAAACGTGTGTATCGGTGAACATGCGCACTTGCATGTGCAAACATGTATGGACATGTGCACGGACATGCATGCATGCACAACAGAGATCTGAAGACCAGCAGCGCGGCAAGAGGTAAGATCTTTTTCTTTCGTGAACTTCTGTTTCGTTGTTTGCAGGGAAACAGAAGCTCACGAAAGAAACACCACGGAGATCTGACCCGTGGCAACGGCACATGTGCCAGCAGAGAGGGCTGCATGCCACCTCTAGCACGCGTGCCATCGGCTCGCCATCAGGGCCCGTATACTATTTTAGACAAATGGCTTCTTTAAAAAAAACCTCCGGTGATGGAGCACGATTGAACTATAGTGCTCTCTAGGATTGGTTGTTTGCTTGAAGAGGAATAGTTGTGCTACAAGGGAACATTCTCAGTGCCCGGGGTAGATTACGGACAGCATCTGCAAGAAAAGCAACCAAGCTAGAGAGCTCCAAGGACTCAACAATTTATAAAAACACACATCTGATGTTTGTAATTCATGGCACTGCCAGCCCAAGAGCAAATTCTCTAACCGTTATAAAAGAGATTTATTCCATTCTCTATAACAGTGTTTCTCAACTGGCAACTTTAAGATGTGTGCACGTCAACTTCAGAGTTCTGGGAGTTGAATGTCTATGGAGATGCTGGAGAGCCATTTGTCTGAAATTGTATAGGGTTTCCTGCCTAGGCAGGGGGTTGGACTAGAAGACCTCCAAGGTCCCTTCCAACTCTGCTATTGTATTATTGTATTGAGATTGTCAATCATCCAGGTCAGGGGTCCTCAAACTATGGCCCACCAAAGCCATTAATCTGGCCCGCACAGGACCATGAGGCTGCCCCACCCACATCACCCCACCTACCCGCTGCCCCCCACCCGCCTTCTTGAGACCAAGGAGGAAAAAAACGGGATGCGCGGAGGCCTCAGGAGGCTAAACATGGGCCCAAATGGGCAGAGTGGTACTGGAGGCCTTCACTAACTACATCCCTTCACTAACCTGCTTTCCACCCCCAGGAGTATAACAAATTAAAGTTCAATTTGTGTGTATTGTTTAATGGACTGCTAAATTGGCCACACCTACCCAGTCACGTGGCCACCTAGCCACGCCCACCCAACCGGTCCGGCTCCCCCAACAGTCTGAAGGACTGTGAATCGGACCCCTGTTTAAAAAGGTGCGTATAATCTCCTTGCCATAAGGAGGACACTACAGGATCATGAAGGTGGAAGAGCCATTTAGGCTGGCAAGTCTTGCATTAAGGCAGCCTTTAGACCAGGGTTTCTCAACCTTGGCAAGTTGAAGATGTCCGGACTTCAAGTCCCAGAATTCTGGGAGTTGAAATCCGGACATCTTCAAGTTGCCAAGGTTGAGAAACACTGCTTTAGACCATTGTGCCATCTAATTTATACATTATAGATATAGATGGCTGAACTATAACTCTTAGCCAGCACTGCCATGTGAGAATAGATTGCCAAGAATTACCATATTTTTCGGACTGTAAGACGCACTGGAGTATAAGACGCACCAAGATTTTGAAGAGGTAAATTTAAAAAAAAAAGTTTTTGCACTCTGCAGTTCTCCCAAACCCTCTGCACGCCTTGTTTTTTGCAAAAAAAAAAAAAAAAAGGACATGCAGAGCTTTGGGAGGCTTGTAGAGTGCTTCGGGGGGGGGGGCAAAAACGAGCAAGAAATGGGCCTTTTTTTGCAAAAAAAGGGGAGGGCATGTAGAGGCTTTGGGAGGCTTGTAGAGTGCTTCTGCGGCTTGGGGGGGGGCACAAACAAGCAAAAACGGTCCAATCTATGTGCATACCACTACTATACGTTGTTATTATTTTCTCTACCATGTACTCTTTTGTGAGATATAAATGATTGTGTAAGGGCCCAGCAGGTCAGAATTAAACAGTGTTGTATAATCACTGTGAATTACCCTGTTAGTAACCACCAGATTGACAGCAGCCCAGTGCTAGGAATCAAACACACTCCCCCATCACTTCACATATGCTTATATTATATTTCTATGGAAAAATCTACACATTGAATAAGATGTGTTAAAGGATATTCATAGCCAAAATATTTTTTTTATGATATGTATCATTTTAGAAAAGGAAGTTGATCTTTATTAGTAAATATAATAAGGAAAAGGATCCTCGGGTGCAATAAGATGTCCTAGTCAAATATTTAATAATGTTATATATTTGTAAGTTTATTAATTATTTCTTTTTATTACCTGCTTTATTACTTTTTTTAATAGGGAAAAGAAGTCTTTATATATTTTAAAGTCTCTACTGGATTTGTTGGTTATCTTTCATTTTATTGCTTGACTAGTTTAATTGCCTTCTTTTTTTTACAATATCAGGTTGAGTCTGTATCAAACATTCATCATTAGCTTTTTACCTCCTTCTGCATTATATTATACTGATTTTGATGCTTTTTTTTACTTTGGTTATTTTACACTATTGTGTAACTTTATAGGACACGTAAGGAATCTAAGAAAGAGGGAGGGGAGAAAGAAGGGGAGGGAGGGAGGAAAGGAAGGAAGGAAGAAACAGGGGGAGGGGGAGGAAAGGGAAGAGAAGGGAAAGGAAAAGAAAGGAAGAAAATTTTGTTTTGACTTGGATTCAAAAGGTACATTTGGTGGATTTAAAATGGCTAATGTCACCTTTCAAGAAAAGGGCCATCAGGGGGGGAAAAAAACCAATTTAAATCTTGTTGCCCAGATTAGTTGCTCCAAACTAAAAAACTAAGGCCCACTCTAGGTCACTGAATTCCTCCCTACAGTTTCCTTCCTTGCTCCAGGCCAAAGCATTCTTGAATGCTATTGAGATATTCTTTAAGTCAGTATTGCTCTTGCTCATTTTAGTATCATCATCACTACTCCTGAAACGTGTGCAGATTTTAACAAATGATTTTAAAAAAACGGTGCTCAAACAAGAACAACGGTGGAGAGACTGTGCGTATGAGCGGGCGACTAATTCAAATGTTGCCTGACAGCTTAGAGACCCAGATGTTCACTAGCCAGCTAATTCCTAATGATTGCACATCTCATTAATGCCCTGCATAGCATTTTGCCTTAAAGAGATGGATCAATATTCTCCTGGGCGGCTCTCAGGGGCTTAATGGAATGTCCTCTATCTCTCTCAGGAAACAAATGGGCGAAAATGCAGCTTCCCATATTCCTTAACTCTGTGAGATGCAGGAAACACTTGAGAGAACCATCAAAACAGACTCGTTTCTATGAATTGGACCTTATAAATATGATCTTGGTAGTTCCTGTCTCTGGGCCTTAAATAAGAGGCTTTCCAAGTGGGAATTCTATTCTGACCTAGGCTTCCTGAGAAAGCATAAAACACAATCTTGGTTCCAGAAACCCTCTTTTATTTAAACGACTGTGAATTATAGTCATTCACAGCCCATAATGTTTCACTAAAAGTCTGTAAAGAGTCCGACAGATGTCTGCTCGAGTTGCCATAGTCTTTCAGGGAAATGTTGATAAGCACACGCCTTGATCTCCCTTGAAACGCTGCCAGGGACCTAATTGCCAATTAGTTTTGCAAGGCTGAACACAGCACAGAATCAAACAGGACTTCTCAGAGCTGGAACCGAACTAATTGCTTCCTGCAAAGGCTCACATCCATTTGCTCCTCTTTTATGTCTTATGGGAGGGGCCAATCATCTCCAAACTGTACTCCTGAGTCGCCCTTTGTGTCTTAACTGTTCTTGCCTTCTGGCAGCTCTGCGCATGCACACACTGGGAACAGGCTCACACTGTTCTTCTGCCTCGCTGGTGTCAGACTCCGGAGGCAGCACGTAACTACCAGATGACCTTGGCCTCCTCTCTGCCTCCGATGCAAAGCCCTCGTCCGAGCCATCCCCAGTCTCCAAGACTGGCCCATGTTCCTCCCCAACCTCCTCACTGTCCGAATCGGCTGCCAACTCCGCAGGCCACCGGCAGACCACAACAAATTCTATATGTATAAGACCGTCGTATAGGCAGTACCAAGTTTGGAAAGACTATAGACATAATGCTAATACTGACATACTAATAATACAATTAAGAATGTCAGAGATTACAAACATGCTCAAGTAGATCTTCTCTACTACTAGAGCAGTACAGCTGTCCATCATAAAGCTGAAGATTATAAATGCATGACATGATCTCTTCAGGAGAAAGACTTAGGTATTGGGAGCAAAGAGATACAAATCAGTTCATTGGGGCAAATATGCTAGACCAAGGCTCTGGAGCCGCATGTGGCTCTTTCCTCCCTCTGCTGCGGCTCTGTCACCAGTTGGCACCACAATTTTGAGAGGAGCTTCCGGGGGGGGGGGGGGGAGAAACACAGTGCACCAGGAGAAGACTCTATGGCAAGGGGAGGGTTTTCCAGTTGTCTCCACAATTGATAGGGCTTTTGGTTATGACAGTTGAGGAAAAAGTATGCCTTGCTAGGAGACTCTATGGTGGGGGAACCAAACTTCCGGTCAGCTCCAGAATTGAACAGGGGGCTTCCGGTTAGGACCTTTGTGGCTCCCGGTGTTTTTTTTTCTGTGGGAAACGGGTCCGAGTGTTTAAGTTTGCCGATCCCTGGGCTAGACTTTCAAAGAGGAACTTAACAGAATAACAGAGTAACAGAGTAAAAATGCAGCTTTACATATTGGTTCATGGGCCAAACAGAGTTGGACATATATGTTAATATATTTAAATTTAGTAGCTGGAGAAGGGGGTTGTGCAGTAGCAATGAGCCAGAACACGCAATAGTGACTGGTTGGTTGAAGAGTGCTGGCTCCTGCATGAGGACATCTGCCCTGTGATTGGTTGCTGTGGATATGAAGGGGGAGGTTCCCTTTTTTCCCGCCTTTTCCTTCTGTGCGCCTTGGGATTTACCTCATGATGCTCCTTTTCACCTGAATCTCTTCTTTGCTGTGTGTGTGTGTGTGTGTGTGTGTGTGTGTGTACGTACGTATGTATGTATGTATGTATGTATGTATGGATGGATGTATGGATGTATGGATGTAAAATATATAGGTAGTCCTCGACTAATGCCAGTTCATTTAGTGTCACCCTTATTCTCACAGTGGAGATTCTCAGTCATCCAGATCATGGTTGTGTCAAAGATGCTTTTTCAAGAGGCAGCTGGACTTTCTAATTTTTCTTTGAAGACGTTTCGCTTCTCATCCAAAAAGATTCTTCATCTCTGAAGAAGCTGATGAAGCTTCTCGGATGAGAAGCGAAACGTCTTCAAAGAAAAACCAAGAAAGTCCAGTTGCCTCTTTAAAAAAAGCACCTTTGGGACAGTTCATTTAATGATCATTCAAAGTTACAATGGCCCTGAAAAAAGTGACTTATGACCATTTTTCACACTTGACTTTTGTAGTGTCACCAGCATCATGTGACCAATGCTCAGATGCTTGGCAAATGGTTCATTATTTGGACCGTTGTAGTTTTCCTGGGGTGATGTGATTATCTTTTACGACCCTCTGACAAGCAAAGTCAATGGGGAGCCAGATTCATTTAACAACCGTATTACTAACTGATCAACTTGCAGTGATTCGCTTAACAAGGGTGACAAGGAAGGTTGTAAAATGGGACAGAACTCACTTAACAAATATCTCACTTAACATTGGGCTCAGTCGAGAACTACCTGTATGTATGTATGTAAGTATGCATGTATACACACACACACACACACAAACACAGAACCATTTATATATAAATGGCTCTGTGTGTGTGTGTGTTCCAGCATAACTTTGGAACGCCTCGAGTAATTTCAACCAAACTTGGTACACAGATGACTTACTCTCTGGAAAAAAAAAACACTGTGGAGGTAAGACACCCCTAACATCTCTCAGGGTTAAGATACAGCCTGTTGTGCCTTAAAATGGATTCTACCGTACCGACGTAAAATGATTTCTACTGTACAGCACAGTGGAGTTGCCATGGTAACGGATTCACAGTGCTCCACAAGGTGGCTCCCTCTGGTAAGGGGGAATATCCAACATTAGAAATTACGTTTGGTCCAGACATTTTCAACAAGGCTTTGATTATTTTTGAACACAAATGCAAACGGCGTAGTGCAAATATCGCAGACCAGAAGCCACTTCTAAATCAAGATCAGAAAAAAAGCATACCAAATCATTATGGATCAGTGAGTAAAACAACAAGGTGGTAACGCTGGGTTATCAGCTAGTATTTGTATAAAACTACAAGTTCGTGTCAGCATCTCTGACGTCATTTGGACACCCACTGCACAATTCCCTGACGATATATTTGCAAGGTAGCTTACCTTTCCCCTGGATATAACAAAGAAGGTACTGCCTTCCTCTCCTTCCCGGATAACATAATCCCCTTTGTCATAGTATTCCTGTGGAACAAAAAAAAAGACAAATAATAATGAGCTAAAGAAGAAATCCAGGTAGTCCTCGATTTACAACGGTTCATTTAGTGACCGTTCGAAATTACAACGGTGCTGAAAAAAGTGACTGATGACCGTTTTTCACACTTATGACCGTTGCAGCATTCCCAGGGTCATTCAGACACTTGGCAACTGACTCATGTTTATGACGGTTGCCCTGTCCCAAAGTCATGTGACCGTCACCTTTTGCAACCATGTGACAAGCAAAGTCAATGGGGAAGCCAGATTTACTTAACAACAGAGTTACTAAATTAACAACTGCAGGGATACACTTAATAACTGTGGCAAGAAAGTTTGTAAAACAGAGCACAACTCATTTAACAAATGCCTCACTTAACCACAGAAATTTTGGGCTCAAGTTGTGGTTGTAAATCAAAGACTATCTCTATTTAGATTTTCCCAAGACATTAACCAAAAAAAAACCCCACTGGCATTTTCTAGAGAAAATTATTTAAATTCCTACCAAGCACACAGTTCGGACTTTGATATGAATATTATATTAATCAATTTTCTTAAAGTGCACTGAAGGATTGTCCTTCAAGCAAGGGTGATATTAATATTACATAACAATTATTGTATTTGCAGGCTTTCTATATGGGGAGAACAGAGTCCTCCTATGCCAGAAAAATAATGCAAATTCTAAAATATTCTAAAAAGCTACGCTCAAAAAAAGCTATAGCAGCTTTTGGGAAGAAGGAACAAAAGCCAAAAAAAAAAAATTTTTTTTGGCTCCGCTGCCTGCGTTTTCCCTGTGGCAAATATGTCTTCTTCTGCATAACTTATGAACACACTGATCAATTAAACATGAATGTCTTTTTAAATGACTGAAAGCGGTTTATAGCTAATTGATAATCCAAATAAATCTATTAAAGAATGTGGCATGACTATTTGCACAAAATAATCCCCACAGTCTTCTGCTGCCTTTGCTCAACTGCTCAGTTTTAGTTAATATCAAACCATTGAAATCAATGGGTCATTAAGATGGGCTAATAAATCAAAAAGTATTGATTATTCAGGCTTCAAACATACATACATAAGTGCATACAAACAAACATGCATACGTAATTTTTAAATAGGCCAGACATAAAAGCCCAAAAGCCATAAAGGTGAACTGGAAACGATTCCTTAACTCTACGAGATGCAGGGAACACAAAATCAAAACTGATTGGTTTCTGTGAATTGGGCCTTATAAATATGGTCTTGGTAGTTCCTGTCTCTGGGCCTTAAATAAGAGGCCTTCTAAGTGGGAATTCTATATGTATAAGAATGCCCTATAAACAGTGCCAAGTTTGGAAAGACTATAGTTATAATGCTAATAATACTGATATACTAATAATACAATTAAGAAGGTTAATGTCAGAGGTTACAAACATGTTCAAGAGGATTAGGGAACTGGAGGTCAAAACATATGAAGAACGGTTGCAGGAACTGGGTATGTCTAGTTTAAGGAAAAGAAGGACTATGGAAGACATGATAGCAGTCTTCCAATATCTCAAGGAAATCTGCCACAAAGAAGAGGGAGTCAAGCTATTCTCCAAAGCACCTGAAGGCTGGACAAGAAGCAATGGGTGGAAACTAATCAAGGAGAGAAACAACCTAGAACTAAGAAGAAACTTCCTGACAGTTATAACAATTAATCAGTGGAACAACTTTTCTCCAGAAGTTGTGAATGCTCCAACATTGGAAGTTTTGAAGAAGAGGTGGGATAACCATTTGTCTGAAGTGGTGCAGGGTTTCCTGCCTGAGCAGGGGGTTGGACTAGAAGACCTCCAAGGTCCCTTCCAACTCTTTATTCTATTTTATTCTATTCTATTCTAAGTTCTAGAGCAGTACAGCTGTCCATCATAAAGCTGAAGAATTATAAATGCATGACATGACTCTTCAGGAGGGGAAGACTTAGGTATTGGAAGTAAAGAGACAAAAATGAGTTCATTGGGGCAAATATGCTGGACTATCAAAGAGGAATTTAACAGAATAACAAAGTGACAGAATAAGACAGTTAGAAGAGAACTTGGAGGTCTTCTAGTTCAACCCCCTGCTTATGTAGGAAACCCTATATATAATTTCAGACAAAGGGTTGTCCAACCTCTTATTATTCTTAAAAACCTCTATTTGTTGGAACACCTACAACTTCTGGAGGCAAATCATTCCACTGATTAATCGTTCTAACTGTCAGGAAATTTCTCCTTAATTCTAGGTTGGTTCCCTCTTTCATTAATTTCCATCCATTGCTTCTTGTCCTGCCTTCAGGTGCTTTGGATAATAGCTTGACCCCCACTTCTTAGATATTCGAACACTGCTATCACATCATATGCCAGTAACCTGATTCCTTTAGAAAAACAGGGAGTCTGATAAAGTTAAAATTAAAGAATATATTGCCAGATTAAATTCATTTTGTTTCATAGGTTTACAAAAGAAGATAGAAGTTTCCAATGGCATCCTGGATCAAGTTGCTCAAACTAGTTTAAATGAAATTTCTGAGATGGTTGCTAAAATACATAAAGCATTCTCTTCTTGGGCTTCCTTTATAGCTGGAGAAATGCCAGCTGTTTAACTTCTCTTATCATTCATCTTGCGATCTAATTAACCTATCATAGAGAAGAAATTCCTCACGAAGAGCAATATTAGATAATTTCTGAAGAACAGACAAAAGCATTCTTTTGTAAAGAAGAATAAAAAGCTAATGTTGTGGGCTCCAGGAATATTACTGCATTCTTATAGAAATAATGTCCTCCTTGAGTAAAGACAGGACTGAGAAAAAGAAAAGGGAGGAGGGGAAAAAGGCTAGAAATTGCTAATAAATCCTTAACGGAGGCTGCAGTTTTATATATTACATATATTCCATTGTCTCACTATTTGGAGACTGGGGACCTCTCAGGTAGATGTGCAACCAAAATCACTGAGTCAAAAAAGTCATTATGGAGATCCCAGCAGTTCAATATAATACCCATCATTTTTGGATATGTGTTGATAATACACCTATATATGATGCGGTGACTCAGTGGCTAAGACGCTGAGTTTGTTGATCAGAAAGGTCGGCAATTTGGCAGTTCGAATCCCTAGCGCTGTGTAACAGAGTGAGCCCTATTTTACAACCTTTCTTGCCACAGTTGTTAAGTGAATCACACTTCAGTTGTTAAATTAGTAACATGAGTTTAAAGTGAATCTCCCTTCCCCATTGACTTTACTTCTTAAGATAAAGGTTCCCTTCGCAAGTATGCTCTAGTCATTCCTGACTCTAGGGGGCGGTGCTCATCTCCGTTTCCAAGCCAAAGAGCCAGCGGTGTCCAAAGATGTCTCCGTGATCATGTGGCCAGCATGACTAAACGCCGAAGGCGCACGGAACGCTGTTTCCTTCCCACCAAAGGGGGTTCCTATTTTTCTACTTGCATTTTTACATGCTTTCAAACTGCTAGGTTGGCAGAAGCTGGGACAAGTCACGGGAGCTCACTCCGTTATGCAGCGCTAGGGATTCGAACTGCCAACCTTACTGATCGACAAGCTCAGCATCTTAGCCACTGAGCCGCTGCGTCCCTCTTTGCTTCTTAGAAGGTTACAAAAGGGGATCACATGTTATTGCAACCGTCATAAATACATGCCAGTTATCAAGCGTCCGAACTTTGATCGTGTGGACTTCAACTCCCAGAATTCCCCAGCCAGCTGTGCTAAGTTGAAGTCCGCAGGATTTAAAAGTCGCCAAGGTTGAGAAACACTGGCCTAAAGGAACGGTTGTAGGTCACGGACTATCTGCATTGAGCTTAAGACAGGCAATGGTGTAAGTCAGCTTTCTGGTATATAAAATAGGATGCTTGAAACCAATGACTCAGTTGTGGCTGAAGCAGTCAAGCCAGCTCTCCAAACAATTTGTGCAAGACAGGGATGATTTCAGTAAAGGTATTCTATTGTTGCCGTTGCATAATATTGAAAGTAGGCAGTGGGTCTCTTTAGTTTTCCCTGCCAAATGGAAGGAGTGTGTTGCCAAAGACTTAGTCCGGAATAAAATTCAGGTCGCGAGGCAACACATCAGCTTTGGGAAGGAAGGGAGGGAAGGAGGGAGGGAGGGAGGGAAAAAGAATTTACAGACAAAAGCCTGAGCCCAAATGGCATCCAATATTAATATATCTTGGACTGTACTTTTCATCATCATCGGATGACTCTGCAGCATTCCTGTCTACAATTAAATTCCCCCTTTCTTTTTATACCCTTTGTTCTACTGGAGCATGCAAATCCATGATTACGTAAGAGAATGCGTGCACAATAAATCAATTTGCCCAGAGTAATTTCAATTTGCCCAGGGGTGTCCAAACTTGGGAACTTTAAGACTTGTGGACTTCAACTCCCAGAATTCCCCAGCCAGCATGGCTGGCTGGGGAATTCTGGGAGTTGAAGTCCACAAGTCTTAAAGTTCCCAAGTTTGGACACCCCTGAATTAGCCCTTCAAATATGAAACTGTTCATTTACACGGATTAAAGTGTAAACAAAAGAAAAAAGGGAAGGGGAGGGGGAAATCAGATATATTAATAACGAAGCTCTGAAGTTTTTCCCCCCCCAATGACAAATCATTATATTTCAAAAGTATAAAAGCTGGCAGAAAATCCTGCTATTTCTTTTGAAAGCTAGCCACAGTTGCTTCTATGGGTCATTAACGCAGATATTTGGTGATATATGAGATAAGTATCACAGCATGTCACATTTTTGCAGGTAGGTGTTATAATTCTATCAGCTATATTAAGTGCTCTTAAATATAGACCTCCAGATTCAAATGTTAGGCAGTGTCCCTTCCCTTCCCCTAAGAAAGGATTAAATTTACAGATTTCCTATAGTATCTTAATCCTTCCTTTCCCCATCCATTTACTTCCTTTCCTTTCTTCTCTTTTCCCATATATTCCTTTCTTTTCCTCTCTTTTCCCATATATTTCCTTTCCTCTCCTTTCCCATCTATTCCTTTCCTTTTCTTTCCTCTCCTTTCCCATCTATTCCTTTCCTCTCTTTTCCCATATATTCCTTTCCTTTCCTCTCCTCAATTTGACCATTTTGACATATTTGGGGAGTTTTCCACAGGCAGAATTTCATCTCAGGCTTTTGCAATGGGACATTATTTCCCATAAATTTCAGCCTTTTACAGCATGATCTGGCTATTTTATATAAAGTACAGTGATAGAACATGCTATCCACCAAAAACGACATGTTTCTAAAGCAAATCTGTGGGAAACCATGCAGCTTAGAAAGTATTCCAGGGAAACTCATACTGAGTTTCAGAAAAGCAAGGATGGTAACTTCCTGCACAATGGGACTTTCAGATTCTTCACATTGAAAATGCTACCGAATGATCTTATTTAGCCCAAATCAAATAACACAGAATTTGGAGCTTAGTCAGCGCATACTGTAATGTATAACTCTATTTGACTTTACCCCAGAGTGATTTTGCTAAAGAGATCAATAAGATTAAATAAGCTCATTAGGGGTCCAAGACTTACCACTTCCAAGCAGTCTATAATCTTGGTTAGTTTGTCTTCGGGTAAATTCTTCAGTAAAGAAACACTTGGGGGGGAAAAAAGGAAGAAATCCACTGAATTCAACTTGTATACAACTTTTTAGCTTTCAGTTTTCAACTTTTACTTTGAACCATTTTGACTGCAACTCTTTCTTGTACAGTATTAGATACCTCTAAAATATTATGCATATTATGAGTATCTTCTATATGTAGAAAAATGGTTCTGTACGTGTGTTGCCAGCATAACTCTTGAACGCCTCGAGCAATTTCAACCAAACTTGGTAGTCAGATGACTTACTCTCTGGAGAAAAATACTGTGGGGGTAAGACACCCCTAACTCTCCTCAGAGTGTGTGTTCTGTTAAGATGCAGCCTGCTGTGCCTTTAAATAGCTTCTACTGTACTGCCGTAAAATGGCTTCTACTGTACAGTGCAGTGCAGTTGCCATGGTAATGGCATCGCAGTACTCCACAAGGGGGCTCCCTCTGGTAAGGGGGAAAACCCAACATTAGAAATTACCGCATCCCCGAGATTTGCAGTAAAGAACCCAAATAGAAAACTTCAGAACTGAACTCCTCGAGACTATTCAGATTTATCTGCAATGGGTTGATTTCATTATAATAACTAAAGGACAATTCTGGCTCTCGGAATTGGTAATAAGATGCAATTCATCTATCTTCTAAAAGCAGAAAAGAGAGTTTGCAGGTAGCAGCACCAATTATCAACCCAAATATTTCATTTTTCTTTCCCTGTACTATTTTTTGGGGGGAGATCATAAGATTTTATATAAGTAGAACCAAAATATTGCCCAGCAAATTCTTGTCTCGGGATATCCTATTTTTATCTGATGATATTTTTAAAAAAAGAAGGATGCACATATGCCAAGTTTACCTTCTCAGAAAGTTTCTATACTGGTCATGCCTTGTTTGAGCTGTTCTTCTCATGATATTTTGGAAAACCTCTCTGTCCAATGCCCATGTTTTCACACTGGTGACAGCTAGAGAGAGAGAGAAAATGAAAACAAAACAGAAAAGCAGACAATTCTAGCGTACAGTATAATACCCATGTACAATCAGAACACATTTTCTCAAATAATGATGTTTACTAAAGTTCTTAGTGCTACTGAGAATATCTTCACACTTTCTCTCCCAGGTGTTAACACTGAGGAGTTGCAACCAGCTTCATACTTCATTACTCACACATTTTTTTGTTTGTTTACCTTGTTCACCACTTCTATCAATTTTCTTTGGAAGATGACCTACAAATATTGTAGACAAATAAATGTAGTTTCCCAAAGCATTTCAGAATAATGATTCAACTGTTATATAATATCTTCCAAAGTTATCTATAAATCAAAGAGTGTAAGAAGCTCCTGGGGAGGAAAGCTATGGCAAATCTAGACAGGATACTAAAAAGCAGAGACATCACCTTACCAACAAAAGTATGTATAGTCAAGGCTCTGGTTTTCCCAGTTGCAATAGATGGCTGTGAAGGTTGGACCATAAGAAATGCTGAGCACCAAAGAATGGAGGCCTTTGAACTCTGGTGCTGGAGAAGACTCCTGCAAGTCCCTTGGACTGCAAGGTGATCCAACCGGTCAGTCCTAGAGATCATCAACCCTGACTGTTCTATAGAAGGCCAGATCCTGAAGAGGAAACTCAAGTACTTTGGCCACCTAATGAGAAGGAAGGACTCCCTGGAGAAGAGCCTCATGCTGGGAAAGATTGAGGGCAAAAGACGAAGGGGACGACAGAGAAGGAGGTGGCTGGATGGAGTCACTAAAGCAGTCGGTGTGAGTTTAAATGGACTCCAGAGGATGGTAGAGGACAGGAAGGCCTGGAGGAACATTGTCCATGGAGTCGTGATGGGTTGGACACGACTTCACAACTAACAACAACAACTATTGTTAACTGGGAAACATGGCAGGAGAAATAATAATATCATGCATAGGTTTCATTCACATATTTTTGAATTTAATCTCCTCACAAAATCCCAGCTGTCAGGGAAAATAACCTCACCATGGAACTATGGACTATATTCTTGTTTTTTTGCTATACAATACAATAGTAGAGTTGGAAGGGACCTTGGAGGTCTTCTAGTCCAACCCCCTGCCTAGGCAGGAAACTATGTTTACAGCAACAACCCTACTCACCTTTTACTGAGGCTGTCCTTGTGCAATTATATAAAATAGCCAGTTCTCCAAAAGCTGTCCATACAGGAATGGATGACAGAAATTTGTTTTGCTGATAAACCTCCAATCTGCCTTCTGTTAGAAAAAAACAAAAACCAAGTAAAAATCAAAATGATGTAACGATGTATTAAACTCTGCTTTCCCTTTATTGCTTTTGTACCTCTTTCAAAAACATTAATCTGTTTTTCATTTTTAACTTGACTTTTGTTAACAAGCTTGACTGAATAAATTTAGCAAGCGCCTATTTCATTATAAACTAATTGCAGTTTCAAATTGTCAGTAATTTAATTATGCAAATGCATGCTCAAATAAGCTTATTCCCTTGTTTCAGCAAGTGTTTTTTTTTATACACAAAGATTTTTTGTTGTTAAAGGAGGGGACTTGTGTTACATTTGGCGTGTGATTTTCTTCTTAAACATTTGTGATCATAGAAAGGTCTTAAAGTTCAGTGACGGAAACAGAACTACAAAATCCCAAATTCAATTCTATATTCTATTCCAATGATGTTAGCCAACAGAGGGGGGGGCGTGCCTGCCTGCACCCCCCCCCCACTGTTTTGGGCCTAGTAGGCCTCCTGGGACCAAAAAAAATGGTCCAGGGGGAATTCCCTGCGCTCCCCCGTGCATGGGAGAGATTTGAAAATCAGCTGGCTGGTGGGAGGCCCTCACGCATGCGCGGTGGAGCTGAGCTGGGCGACGGATCGCGTGCCCACGAAGAGGCCGCCATTTGCCACCTGTGGCACACATGCCATAGATTTGCCATCGCGGTTCTATTCTGTATGTCAGGTTATCTGTGAAACTGCCTTTCCCTAAGGACAACTACCTGTCCTACCAAGTCATTTAGGTTAGGTATGTTCTTAGTCTCTTCCTCTAAGCACAGGGAGTCCTCAACTTATGACCACAATTGAGCCCAAACCTTTCTGTTGTGAGGCATTTGTTAAGTGAATTGCGCCCCATTTCACAACTTTCTTGCCACGGTTGTTAAGTGAAACACCACAACGGTTAAGTTACTAACCTGGTTGTTAAATGTACCTGGCTTCTCCATTCACTCGGTTTGTCAGGAGGTCCGAAAAGGGGACCCCGGGACACTGAAACCATCATAAATATGAGCCAGTCGCCAAACATCTGAAGGTGAATCACGTGACCGAAGGGATGCTGCAACCGTCTTAAATGTGAAAAATGGTCTCAAGTCACTTTTTCCAGTGCTGTAACTTTGAGCGGTCACTAAATGAACCGTTGTAAGTCGAGGACAAGCTGTACATACCATAACCAGTTTGTAGAGCTTTATATTATAAATAATGACAAATAGAATACGTCTATGTATGTATGCATCGGGGGAGGGGGATGCTGGGAGTTTGCAGGGGTTCGGGAGAACCTCTAGCTAAGATTCTGTGCAGTTCGGAGAACATCAAAATCCCACTCCTGGCTGGCCTTGCCCACCCCACTCCACCCCTCCCGGGAGTCCCCATGCGGCCCATTTTGGATGCAGGTTAAGTGCAGCAGCTTGGGAAGGGTGAAAAACAGGCCTACTGGAAATTCTGGAAATTGGCGTGTTTCCAGCCTCCAGAGGGCTTCCGGATCCTGGGGAGGCTGTTTTCGCTCTCCCAGAGGCTCGAGGAAAGCTTCCGAAGCCCCGGGAGGGCAAACATCTCCCACCCGCTGACTAGGACACAATGGCCACACCCACCCAGCACCCTGGCAGAGAACCCCTTGCTAAAAATTTTGAAGCCCACCCCTGGTATGCGTGCGTGCGTATTAAAAAATTGAAACTTCTCCATGAGTTTCAAACACGATTTGGGAGAAAGATAGCAAAAGTCAGCTATAAACTCTTTCTCAAAATTCTGCTCAGGGTTTTTTTCATTTCCTCATTTTTATTGCGGTTGAAGAATGGATCGCATTACTGCTAACAATCCTTCTTTCTGTAGACTAAACTTAATTTCTTGCTTCCACCAAAGGCGGCATATCACATGTAGGAGAACCTCTAAACTTGGTGGCGCATTTTTTTTCATTGTGAGTAATTGCTTCCTTCAGGATGAAAAAAATAAATAAAACAGACTGTTTCACAGCATGCTCTTCACAAAATACCAATGTTGCTAAAGAAGGAAACGATTGTTCTGGCAACTAAGAGACGTCAATGGAAATTGGAGATGAACATTTGGGCAGCAGGAAAGGACAGATTTGCCGTTAATGCTATTTCTCTCCTAGTATTGATTTTAACGCTTAATTAGAACTAATTCAATTCAGTTATTGATGTCTTCAGAACATGTGGCAGTGTAGTTTTGTCAGGATCAAACCAAGAGATAGAATTAGCCACGGTTATTTAAGGACACCTCTTGACTCATAAACTGCATATGCAAAATGCTTTTATATGTTCGGGTTTTACATCAGGAAGAGTTTAGAAAGAGTGATGTCTCCCCATTGCTCAAATTCTAGGCATTCTTCTTTAAGTCGAATTTATTTCTTGAGTAGAATAATGGCAGAAAGCAAAAGAAGAGCAAAATCTCAGTAATGCACCTACCCTAACGCCTTTTGAGATCCAACTTGGAATACCAAACTGTTTAAAAGAAACCAGTCCTAAGAAATTGCTCATACCATTGACACAAAATGCATTAGATTAAAAAAAGCAACAATCTGCCTGCCTGCCTCTACATATCATCTCTCTCTCTCTCTCCCTCCCTCCCTCCCTCCCTCCCTCCCTCCCTCCCGTCTGTCTGTCTGTCTATCTATCTATCTATCTATCTATCTATCTATCTATCTATCTATCTATCTATCATCTATCTATCTATCTATCTATCTTCCATATATTCTTCACTTTAGATAATTATATAGAGAATTGTAACTGTTTAGTGTTGTATGTATGTGTGTGTGTATATATATATGTATGTGTATATTTATTTATCAGCACAAAAACCACACACACACACACACACGTGTGTGTGTGTGTGTGTGTGTGTGTGTGTGTGTTACAACCCCTGGTATGCCCAAATATGGGAGGAAGCTCACGACTCCCTCTTTCTGTCCTTCGGCTCATTACAGCAAACCATCCAGGCAGAAAACCATATTTTTATTTTTAATGTTGCCTTTTTATATTTATGTTGTATTTGTGCTGATAAATAAATAAAGGGAGACTAGTATAGATCCATTTCAAGCTATTTAGCTCTCATCAGCTAGCCATACCCTTACTGGGATTTGAACCTGGGCTGTATTACATATTAGGCAGGAGTCTTAGCCACTAAGCCACAGGCTCTCGTCCTTATCAGCTAAGCCAGGGAAATCTATACTAGTCTCCCTTTATTTATTTATCAGCACAAATACAACACAAATATAAAAAGGCAACATTAAAAATAAAAATATGGTTTTCTGCCTGGATGGTTTTCTGTAATGAGCCGAAGGACAGAAAGAGGGAGTAGTGAGCTTCCTCCCATATTTGGGCATACCAGGGGTTGTAACACAAATACATACCTATTTCCCTGGCTTAGCTGATAAGGACGAGAGCCTGTGGCTTAGTGGCTAAGACTCCTGCCTATTATATATATATTCTGTCTTAGTGGCTAAGACTCCTGCCTATTATATATATATATTCTGTCTTAGTGGCTAAGACTCCTGCCTATTATATATATATTCTGTCTTAGTGGCTAAGACTCCTGCCTATTATATATATATTCTGTTGTATTTGTCACATATTTTAAAGCTTTTTTATAAATGTATGCATCTTTGTGTTACCTTTTTTTCTTTTTCTGATTATTTTAAAAACAATAAATAAGTAAATAAATTAATGCCTGTTCTGAGCTTGATGGAACAAGTGTAATCCCAATAAAGCTTTCCTTGTATTTGTTCTGACCTAGGCTTCACAAAACCTCAAAGCAGACTCCTTGTCCAGACAAAACCCCTTTTTTATTAAGCTAATGTGAATTCCTCTCATTCACATCCAGCAAAGTCCCGGCAAACAGTCTTTCAAGGGTGAATTGACAACCACAGACCTTATCAGGCTTGGAGAGCTGCCAGGCCGATATCTTCCAAGCGCAACGGCTGTACAAGAAAATATTTGGCAAGGAGTCTCTGAAAGTCACGAACAAATCTCCACACTAATGAAATGAACAAATTGTCTCCTGCAAACTCCACTCCCTTTTCGCTCCTCTTTGTTCCCTATGGGAGGGGTCATTCACCATCCTTTACTCCTGAGTCAGCCCTTGTTCCTTAACTGTTCCCTTCTCCTGGCAGCTCTGCGCATGTCCACACTGGGAACAGGCTCCAGCTGTTCTTCTGCCCCACTCCGACTCCGAAGGCAGCTGATAACTGTCGGATGGCCCTGGCCCCATCTCTGTCTCCGATGCAGCGAACTCATCAGAGCCTTCCCCAGATTCCAGGACTGGCCCATGTTCCTCCCCAACCTCCTCACTGTCTGAGTCTGTCACCAGCTCCGAGTTTATTATTTAAACAGACAACTAAAATCGTTACCAACCTGCCAGTACAAATAAATGGTTGCCAGGTTCTCCTTGTTTGATTATGTAGTTTCCTTGCTGGTATGTCCTTCCGTACATACATTCCACCATGTCTCTGATCTGTTGAAGGTCCAGCCTTTTCAAAAATTGGTTTCTACTCAGAGCATCTGTGATAAGCTTTTTCTCGCTTTCATTCAGCAAAACAGAGAACAGAGAGAAAGAGAAAAGAGTCAGATTAATTTACACACATGAATGAATAGCATTATACCCAATCTATTCCTCTGTCACAATATTCACCACCTGCTGCCCATAAAGGTAACTTCTTTCTTTTTAGAGGGAACATACAAAACTTTCCTTAAGACGCTGAGCTTGTCGATCAGAAAGGTCGCAAGTTTGGCGGTTCGAATCCCTAGCACTGTGTAACGGGTTGAGCTCCCGTTACTTGTCCCAGCTTCTGCCAACCTAGCAGTTCGAAAGCACGTAAAAATGCAAGTATAAAAATAGGAACCACCTTTGGTGGGAAGGGAGCAGCGTTCCGTGCGCCTTCAGCGTTTAGTCATGCCGGCCACATGACCATGGAGATGTCTTTGGACAGCAATGGCTCTTCAGCTTTGAAACAGAGATGAGCACAGCCCCCTAGAGTCGGGAACGACTAGCACATGTGCGCAAGGGGAACCTTTACCTTTTTACAGCTACTCTCTAGCCTGTTCAGTCATTTTTTTTTCATATCACCTTGTACAGATAGTCCTTGGCTTACGACGACAACTGAGCCTCAAATTTCGGTTGCTAAGTGAGACAGTTATTAAGTGAGTAGTTTTGCCTCGTTTTACAACCTTTCTTGCCGCAGTTGTTAAGGGAATCACTGCAGTTGTTAAGTTAGCAACATGGTTGTTAAGTGAGTCTGGCTTCGAAGTGATGTCCCAGTGTGTGGAAGCCGTACGGATCTGGATGGATGACAACCGACTCAAGCTCAACCCTTCCAAGACGGAGTGGCTGTGGGTACCAGCCCCCCGGTTCAGCCAATTAATTCCATCATTGGCCATTGGGGGCATCCATCTTGCCCCCGTGGAGCGGGCGCGCAATTTGGGCGTCCTCCTAGATGCCCGGCTGTCCATGGATGACCATGTGACAGCCGTGGCAAGGGGGGCGTTCCACCAGGTTCACCAGGTGCGCCAATTGCGCCCCCTACTGGACCGGGATGCCTTGCGCACAGTCACTCATGCGCTGGTGACGTCTCGCTTGGACTACTGTAACGCTCTCTACATGGGGCTTCCCTTGAAATGCACCCGGAGGCTGCAGTTGGTCCAGAACGCAGCCGCGCGGGTAATTATGGGGAGTACTAGGTACTCCCACGTGACACCGCTCCTGCGCGAGCTGCACTGGCTTCCTGTGGTCTTATCGGGTGCGTTTCAAGGTTTTGATAACTAACTTTAAAGCGCTCCATGGCTTAGGACCTAGTTACTTGCGGGATCGTATTCTGCCCCATACATCCCTGCGACCAATTCGCTCGCACAGAGAGGGGCTCCTCCAGGTGCTGTCCGCTAGACAATGTCGTGGGGCGGCGCCTAGGAGTAGAGCCTTCTCTGTGGCGGGCCCAGCCCTGTGGAATGACCTCCCTCCGGATATTAGGAATACCTCTGACCTCCGCTCCTTCCGTATTAAGCTTAAGACCCACCTTTTCCAAGCAGCTGGCCTGGCTCAACTTTGATTTAACCATATCGCTCCTGACGGGTTTTTTAACTGGGTTTTTTAATTATATTTAATTTCTAGGGGTTTTAAATACAGTATTTTAATTGTTTTTATCAATCGATCTCCTCCTTATGTATGTATGTATGTTTTAGTGTACCTTTGTTATATGTTTGCTTTGTTTACATATTTATTTCGAATGTTTCGTTGTACGCCGCCCCGAGTCCTTCGGGAGAGGGTGCGGCTAAGAAATAAATATATTATTATTATTATTATTATTCCACATTGACTTTGCTTATCCGAATCACAGGAGTCCGAGACACTGCATCCGTCATGAGTCAGTTGCCAAGCATCCAAATTTTGACCTCTTGGCCATGGGGATGCTGCCACAGTTGCAGAGGTGGGTTTCAATTTTTTTTAGAAACTCTTCTGTAGGTGTGGCCTGCATTGTGGGAGTGGCTTGCCAGCCATGTGACCGAGTGGGAGTGGCTTGCCAGCCATGTGACCGAGTGGGAGTGGCTTGCCAGCCATGTGACTGGGTGGGCGTGGTCAACTTGCAAAACATGGTGAAACTCACTTAACAACCCTCTTGCTTAGCAACCAAAATGTTGGCTCAGAAACTCTGGCATTTGAAGCACACAAGTCTTAAAGCTGTCAAGTTACAAGACCCTTGCACCCCTAACCCTTTAGAAAAAACCCCCCAGGGGTGTTCAAACTTGACAGCTTTAAGACTTGTGGACTTCAACTCCCAGAATTCCTCCTCCAGTCATGTTGGCTCAGGAACTCTGGCACTGAAGCACACAAGTCTTAAAGCTGTCAAGTTACAAGACCCTTGCACCCCTAACCCTTTAGGAAAAAAAAACCCAGGGGTGTTCAAACTTGACAGCTTTAAGACTTGTGGACTTCAACTCCCAGAATTCCTCCTCTCGCTCTTCATCTTGATGATGTGTGGACAGGGGGGAGGGGAGGGAGCTGGAACCGGTTCTAAACAGCACGGTAGATTTGTGGAACCTCTTCTATAGAAGAGGTTAGAACTGGCAGGAACCCACCCCTGCACAGTTGTAAGTGTGAAAAACAGCCATTTATAAGTCACTTGTGCCCTTGTAACTTCAAAGGGTCACTAAGTGAACGTACGCCGAGGACTACTTGTAGTTGAACTTTTAAATAGGACAGCGCAGAAAGGATGTACACTAAGTGGTTATTTTCCAGCAAATTTCTCACCATTCTGTATTTCGTTTTTGCAGATATATGACATGCTTTAGAAAGACAAACAAATCAGGCTGGATAAATGGAGCAGTTACAAAGCCAATAAAATCTAAATCTACCCTTAGGAGAGGAAAAAAATGCCTTCCAGAGTATAGCTCTTCATGCATATTAAATTTAGTAGATTAAATATTTTGGCAACTTTGCGATTTCCTTAAAATTTAAAGGAAATCTCAAAGAGAAAGCATTCAGGTGATCCTTTGTTTCTTTTCATTCAAGTGAGGCAATAAAAATCTCTCAATAAACCTTCAAACTGATTTAATAAACATTTAAAATATACTTCATTAATTTTCCCCTCAGTGAAACATTTAGGACTTTAAAAACTTACAAAAGCTTATAAAATTAATCTGGCATATTGTTTTAGTTTTGTTTATTATAGTATGTGGAATCAATATCCTCAGTTAGATTTTAATGATTTAAGCCACAAGAATATTTGGGGGGGAGGGAGGGGAAGAATCCTGCATGCAGAATATAAATGATGTTTTATCTTTTCAAGAAATATAGAATAGGCTGCTGCAGTGGTGAAATTCAATTGTTTTTACTACCGGTTCTGTGGGCATGGCTTGGTGGGCATGGCAGGGGAAGAATACTGCAAAATCTCCATTCCCAACCCACTCTGGGGCCAGCCAGAGATGGTATTTGCCGGTTCTCCGAACTACTCAAAATTTCCGTTACCGGTACTCCAGAACCTGTCAGAACCTGCTGGAATTCACTCCTGGGTTGCTGTTACTCAAATACTCCTACTTTAAGAAACTTTCTTGGAGGTAGTGACAGATTTTATTTTCCTAGGCTCCACGATCACAAAAGATGGGGACTACAGCCAAGAAATTAAAAGACGCTTGCTCCTGGGGAGGAAAGCTATGGCAAATCTAGACAGGATACTAAAAAGCAGAGACATCACCCTGCCAACAAAAATGTATATAGTCAAGGCTATGGTTTTCCCAGTTGCAATGTATGGTTGTGAAGGTTGGACCATAAGAAATGCTGAGCACCAAAGAATTGAGGCCTTTGAACTATAGTGCTGAAGAAGACTCCTGCGAGTCCCTTGGACTGCAAGATGATCAAACCCGTCAGTCCTAGAGGAGATCAACCCTGACTGCTCTTTAGAAGGCCAGATCCTGAAGAGGAAACTCAAATACTTTGGCCACCTAATGAGAAGGAAGGACTCCCTGGAGGAGAGCCTCATGCTGGGAAAGACAGAGGGCAAAAGAAGAAGGGGACGACAGAGAATGAGGTGGCTGGATGGAGTCGGCGTGAGCTTCAATGGACTCCAGGAGATGATAGAGGACAGGAAGGCCTGGAGGAACGTTGTCCATGGACTCGCAATGGGTCGGACATGACTTCGCAACTAACAACAATGAAAAAAAAAATCTCCTTGTCGCAAATCCAGTCTCTATGTGTTCTCCCAAATCTTTGGGGTAAAACTGCAGAAACCTCATCCGAAAGTTATTATTTTTACTTGACAGAAGAAAATGTATGGGGTATAATCATATCAACTCTATTTGCCTAATTAGATCAATTTTCTTTTCAGCCGTGGTTCCATTGTAATGGAATGTATAAATAACTTTGGGGGAGGAGAAGAGAAAATTCTGCGTAGGAAACAGAGAAGAGAGCCAGAAGCCATCAGTCATTTAAAGGTCAGAGAAAGAAACTCAAAATTGCAAGATTGATGTCAGTCCTGCCAGATAAACCTGATAAGAAACAAGACCAGATTATGGGTAGTCCTCGATTTATGACCACAATTGAGCCCAACATTTCTGTTGCTAAATGAGTTTTGCCCCGTTTTACAACCTTTCTTGCCACACTTGTTAAGGGAATGACGGTAGTGGCTAAATTAGTCAAAGTACTGTTAAGTGAATCCGGCTTCACCATTGATTCCCCATTGACGGTCATAAATTATGAGTCAGTCACTAAATGAACTGTTGCTCAGTTGAGGATTCCTTGTAATTCATTCTGCTTTATGGTAAGTGTACATTAACGGGGACTTGCAAATCCGAAGACACAAATTCCCTGACTCCACTTTTTAACTACTTGGTCCATTTAGGATGGATCTTTCCTAAGATTTTTCCTCTGACTCTTAAGTGACTGTGGGCTCCTGTCTCTCTTCTCTGATTGTTTGCTAGGCAGCATCTTTCCCCAAGGTCATTCATATGTTCCTTTTCATCCATCCCCTCTCAGGGTAGAGCTTCAGATCTCCATTGAAAGACTAAGTGAAACAGCTGCAGAGGAATCTAAGAAAAGAGCAACAAAGAGGACTAGGGGACTGGAGGCTAAAACATATGAAGAACAGTTGCTGGAACTGCATATGTCTATTTTGATGAAAAGAAGGACCAGGGGAGACATGATAGCATTCTTCCAATATCTCAGGGGTTGCCACAAAGAAGAGGGAGTCAAGCTATTCTCCAAAGCACCTAAAGGCGGGACAAGAAGCAATGGGTGGAAACTAATCAAGGAGAGAAGCAACTTAGAACTCAGGGGAAATTTCCTGACAGTTAGAAAAATTAAGCAGTGGAACAACTTGCCTCCAGAAGTTGTGAATGCTCCAACACTGGAAGTTTTGAACAAGATGCTGGATAACCATTTGTCTGAAATGGTATAAAGTTTACTGCCTAAGCAGGGGGTTGGACTAGAAGACCTCCAAGGTCCCTTCCAACTCTGCTATTCTATTCTATTCTATTCTATTCTATTCCATTCTATTCCATTCCTCTACTCTTCTCTACTCTACTCTACTCTACTCTACTCTATTCTAATCTATTCCATTCCATTCCATTCCTCTATTCTATTCTATTCTATTCTATTCATTCCAAGATGGGTGCTTATTCTGTACATAGTGATAGATCTCAGCATTATTCCTTGAGGGTAAAAATTACATCTCCAAGAATGTATTTCCATATAGTGGCATCCTGCATAGGAAGATTAATATTTGTGCTCAGATTGTCTTTCACAAGAGGTAATGTTGACCGTCTTCTTACAAAACCCTGACATAGGTAGTCCTCAACTTACGACCACAATCAAGCCCAAAATTTCTGTTGTGAAGTGAGATATTTGCTCAGTGAGTTTTGCCCCATTTTGCAAACTTTTTTGCCACTGTTGTTAAATGAATCACTGCAGTGGTCAAGTTTGGAACATGGTTGTTAAGTGAATCTGACTTCCCTGTTGACTTTGCTTGTCAGAAAGTCGCAAAAGGGGGATCACGTGATCCTGGGACACTGCAACCGTCATAAATATGAACCAGTTGCCAAGCATCTGAATTTCAATCTCATGATTAAGGGGATGCGGCAAAGATCATAATTGTGAACAATGGTCGTAAGTTACATTTTTCAGTGCCGTTTGAACTTTGAATGGTCACTAAATGAACAGTTGTAAGTCGAGGACTACCTGTATATTTCTATGTCTACGCTTTGCTACTCCAAGGGAGAATTAAAGTTGCCCCATTAGATCTCTGGAGCAGTGTTTCTCAATTGTGGCAAGTTTTGAGATGTGTGAATTTCAACTCCTAGAATTGCCATAGCCGTCATGCCAACAGTGTACCGACTGGGGAATTCTGAGAGCTGAAGTTCACACATCTTGAACTTGTCCAAGTTGAGAAACACTGCTCTAGAACAGGGGTCGGCAAACTTAAACACTCAAAGAACCATTTGGACCCGTTTCCTACAGAAAAGAAAACACCAGGAGCCACAAAGGTCCTAACCGGAAGCCCCCGGTTCAATTTTGGAGATGACCGGAAGTTCAGTTCCACCACCATAGAGTCTCCTCCTAGAGCGCTGTACTTTTTCCTCTACCTATCATAACCGAAAGCCCTATCAATTGTGGAGACAACTGGAAAACCTTCCCCTCGCCATAAAGTCTTCTCCTGGTGCACTGTGCTTCTCTCCCCCAACCCCCACCAGAAGCTCCTCTCAAAATTGTGGACTTAGTGGGCCAGGGTGAGTGGGGCCAGCACAACATCACTCGTGTCGGGGGCACCTATGGTGGCCCAAGCACTCTGCCAGCGAAAACGGGCTCCCGAGCTCCGTTTTCAGCTATGACAGCTTCCTGCAACCCTCTACCAGCGAGAACAGGCTCCCAAGCTCCGTTTTAGGCTGCGACGGCCTCCTGCAATCCTCTGCCAGAGAAAATAGGCTCCTGAGCTTTGTTTTAGGCTGTGACGGCCTCTTGGAATCCTATGCCAGCGAAAACAGACTCTCGAGCTCCGGTTGCAGCTGCAATGGCCTCCTGCAATCCTCTGCCAGCGAAAACAGGCTCCCGAGCTCCATTTTTGGCTGCAACGGCCTCCTGCAATCCTCTGCCAGTGAAAAAAAGGCTCCCAAGCTCCATTTTTAGCTGTGATGGCCTTGAGTTTGACCCCCGTGTCCTAGAAATATCCCACAGATCACAAGATTATATTTATCTGGTTATAGTGATCTTTTTCCTACCATCCCTGCCCTAAAGCTGCCAATAATCTGATAGCCGCAATGAGTTCTGGTTAAGTCATTCAGCCACAGAACAATTATTTCAGCACCGAGAAAACAATGCAGCCATTTTCAGCAGCATCCAATACATCCAAAGTCAATGCTGCTGTTCTAATTATGACAAAGGACCAAGGCTAGGAAGCAAAAGCAATTCATAACTCTGTCAGCTTCAAAACATGAAATGCTGGAGGGAGTTGATAGGAAAGGCAAAATGCTTAACAAAAGTTCCAGGAGCAGCAGGTAACAAATAAGACGAAATAAAAGAAATTTCAAATAACTTAAGAGTGATTTTCTTTCTTTCTTTTTTTCATTGTGACGACTCCGTGATGAGATTCATGGAAAAGAGTGTGGCAAGAGAAAATGCCACACTGCTGCCATAATCTATGATTTATGGAATTAGGGGAAGTTGAGTGGCTTCATTTCTTGGCATTCTTTTGTAAAAACAAAACAAATTAAATTCAAAGCCTGGCAATCTATACAACTGTCCTCTGTTACGGTTCCAGTTCAAACTTCTTTTATGTTGCAGAATAATTGTTATTGTTTTAGCCCCCATTGCCTAAAAAGTCTACACTTGTTGTGATTTGCACTCCCGAAATATGGAGGATCTAGCTAAGAAGAACATCTTGACTTAAATGTACAATGGTTAGAGAACAATCTGATTGTTTGCACATCCATATTAACAGTATAGTTGACTACAAACCAGTGGTGGGATCCAGCCGGTTGGTACCCATTTGGGAGACCCGGTTGTTAACTTTCTAAGCAGTTCGGAGAACCGGTTGTTGGGAGAAATCTCCTTTTGTTTCTTTCCACTTTACAGGGCTAAACCTGTAAGGAAGGCAGAAAGGAAACACTCTGGTGTTGTTTCTAGCCTAATCTTTACTGCCCTACTTACAGAAACTGCCTCTCCGGTTAGCCCTTATTGCATTGTAACAGATAAGGTAAAGCGCCCATCAACTTGAGTGACGTTGTTGGCCACGCCCACCCAGTCACATGACCACTGACCCCGCCTACCCAGCTGGTCATTAGGTCAGAGAACTGGTTGTTAAATTATTTGAATCCTACCACTGCTGCAAACCCAAATATGTCAGTCCAAAATTATCTAAGTCAATGTACCTGCTCATGAACTGCATTTCCAACAAGAAAGTGACTGCTCACCCAAGTAGCTTTTATTAACCCCTCTCCCCTTTGACCTATAAGAGCCTTGGTGGCGCAGTGGCTAGAGTGCAGTATTTCAGGCTACTTCTGCTGCCTGTTGGCTGCCTGCAGTTTGGCAGTTCGAATCTCACCAGGCTCAAGGTTGACTCAGCCTTCCATCCTTCCAAGGTGGGTGAAATGAAGACCCAAATTGTTGTGGGTGTTAGATTGGGTAATGGATAGGCACCTACAGGCTTAATGGTAACAACAGCTTTTTATTAAGTACAACAAGTGAGAACAATCCAGCCAAAGTTGAGTCTGACAGCAGCCCTTTTATAGGGAGCTGTCAGACCCTTCGACCAATAGGATGAAACCTCTGTTCGCGCCGGAACAGAGGACCTTGGTGGAAACCACTGTAGTTAGGACAAGATCTAACAGGGGGCAATAGGCTGACTCTGTGAACTGCTTAGAGAAGGGTGAGAAAGCACTGTAAAGTGGTATATAAGTCAAAGTGTTGTTACTATTGCTATGTGGCAAGTAGTTTTCTGTTGACTCCATGTTAGTAGACTTCAATTTAAAACAAAGGAAGGCAATTCATGATCTGTGGGGTCCTTAGTGCTCTCTAAACTCGGTTGTTTTCTTGCAGATGTTTCATTACCCAACTAGGTAACATCATCAGTACTAGAAGGGACTGAGATTTGCTTTCTGTTTATATACAAAGCGTTCACTTCCAAGGGTCAAGCATATCCTGGATTATTGTAACTTCCACTAAAACCTACCTAAGGCAGTGGTCCTTTTCAAATTCTCTACCAGAAGGTTTTATTACGCTTGTTAGGAGGAGAAGCATTTTCTCCTGTCCAGCTATTTTGGACTTTACCTCCAATCATTAATGGCAAGACTTTATGGGAGTCGTAGTCCAAAGCCTCTGAAAGATGCTATCTATCCCTGAACTAAATATTTATTTGCCTCAAGACAAAGGGTTGCACATCTGTTTACCACTTCTGCTACTCTATTCACTGCTTGCCTCAAATTCCTGCCAAATAGGAATTACGTCTCTAATTACATGCCAAAAAGTTACTTGTCCATGATCATGTAACATAAGCCCATTACATTTGAGACATCAGACAAGTGTATCTCGACCTTCACCACTTTTCAGATGTGTGGATTTCAAACTCCCAGAATTCCCCAGCCAGCATAGCGGCTAGGGAATTCTGGGAGTTGAAGTCCATGCATCTTAAAGTTACTGAGCTAGAGAAACACTTTATTACAGCAGTGACCAACTGGTGATCCGTGAGAAAATGTTGGGGGTCCCCAGAAAAATTATATGCATTTTTATATTGCACTAAATCAGGGGTCCTCAAACTACGGCCCCTGGGCTAGATATGTGCAATGAGTGTTTGTGTTGATGCAGAGAGTCTTCCCCTTGGGGTCTTTTTCTGTAAACCATATGGGGGGCAGATATTCCGACTTGGGGTCTGCTTCAGCCTCCTGGTGAGGGGCTTTGGGCAAAGGCTGGGGGGAAGCGCCGCTGGTGGCGAAGAGCCAGGGGGCCTCGTTCCAGTGGGACTGCATCATGGCCTGGAACTGGCTGACCATCTTACCCCGCTGAGCCTCCAGGCACCGGTACCTGGCCTTGCACTCCTGCAGGTCTTCCCTCTGCTTGGAAAGCCTATGCTCCTAGTCCTCAGTGAGGTGCTTCTGCTGAGCCTCCTTCTCGGTCAGATCCAATTTGAACTGAGCTGTTTTGCCAACTCTTTCTCATGGAGGCTGCTTAGCTCCAGCAACTGCTTCCTGTTGGGGCCCTAAGGACCCCAGGCGGGCAGACGAGGCGGGCACGTCAAGGGGCTGGCAAGGCGCCCCTTGACGTGAGTGACATAGAGTTGGCGACTCCCACCCAGTCACATGACTACCTTGCCACGCCCACCCAGCCGGTCATTAGGCAGATCATATTAGTGGTCAGCGGGATTTATGAAATATGAATTTAGTGGTCCCTGAGGTCCGAAAGGTTGGTGACTCCTGCTTTATTAGACTTTTGTCATTCATTTGGAAATAAGCAAACCTGAACCCAGAACTAACTTAAAGGGGCAGTATTTGCGCTTTACCAATGATGGGTAACTATTATGACTGCCTCTTGAACAGTCAGTGTAGCGAAACTAATCTGTACATCCCATTCATGAAAAGTTCCAAGTCCCTTTGCACATGGATTAAATGGAACAACATGCTGTAAAATGGTCTCAGAAAATCATGCATCGCATTAATGTCTCTAGGGAAAGCCCTGACACTGAACAATCACTTTTCATTTCGTGATCTGATTTATTTCCTTTATTATTTTTTACAGCAGAGCTGAGGATGAAGAATGGCAGCGATAAAAGGTTAGGAAAATACCATGACAGCGAATGAATCCAGATGGAAACTTTGATCGTTTGGATGCTCCTGATTAAAAGCGATGCTGTAAATAGGTCACGATGTTCAGTCAAAAAAACAAAACTCATCACCAAGCATTAACCAGTAAGTAAGTTTTTTTTTTTAACGAAGGAATAGCGAAACAGAGTAGAAAAAAAAGAGAGAACTTGAATTGAATTTTGGCCAGCTCACTCAACGTGATCTCCCGGGGATCCAATTCTAGGAATTCAAATGGAGAAATAAGCTATCTGAAAATGCATACAAATTTTAAAGCACTCTTGTTTTTCTTAGTTATGTGCCCCAAATGTGCTTTTCCAAAAGGCAACTGGGATTTTTGGTTTTTTTTTTTTCTTCCTTTGAAAAATTATTGGATGAGAGTTAACAACTGTCGGAAGAGATGTCCATCTGGGTTCAGTTGAAAGTGGGGAGAAACAGACTGGAAACATGGAGGCTGCTTGGAAAGATGGTTTAATGGTGGACAGGATCACATGGTTTGAGGTCCTGGGCAAAAAAAGGAATAAATGCTGAGAGTGCCTGGGTTTTATGCCCTCTCTGGGCTTTTGAATTTGACCTTGTATTCTTGTCAGACTCCCATGGAGCCATGCAGGGGTAACTTTGTAGGTTGTTTTTTAACTCCCAAATTTGGTTGACTCTTGCTGGTTGATGATGTAATGAAGGGGCTTTGGGCAATTCCTGTTATGTCTCTGCCTGAAGTAGATAGATCTTTGTTATGTAGAATAGACTGGCTCAGGCCTTAATGGCCCATTGACAAAGGATGAGTTTCTGCTTCCCTTTTAGGGGAAATATTCTGCCCTTTTAATAGTTCCTAAAATATCTCATTTTCCTAGGAGAGAGGTGGGTGCTAACTTCCTATACAACAATGACCTGGATGACTGAGAATCAATACAATACAATACAACACAATACAATAGTAGAGTTGGAAGGGACCTTGGAGGTCTTCTAGTCCAACCCCCTGCCTAGGCAGGAAAGCCTATACCGTTTCAGACAAATAGCTATCCAACATCTTCTTAAAGACTTCCAGTGTTGGGGCATTCACAACTTCTGGAGGCAAGCTGTTCCACTGATTAATTGTTCTAGTTTAATTGTTAATTGTTCTGATTAATTGTTCTGATTAATTGTTTTAGGCTCCTTAGGCTCCTTGTTCTAATCTCCTTAGGCTCTTTAGTTATGTGGTTTAAATGTAGTTTATAAAAGTTTCTTTCCTGTCACACATAAGACGCATGTACGCAAACCATTATAAAACAGAAACGAGGGGGGGGGGAAAGTCAGCTGTAGAGGGAAGGCTAGAGATTTTAATAGGAAAAGGGTCAATTTTAATTAGCTCCATCCTCCCCCACAATGAAACTCAGAGTTCCTTCAAAGCATAGTAGCTGAGTCCTTGTCTCCTACTTAGCATCAAAAGTAACCAAGGTAGTCTTCAACATAGGACCACAACTGGGATCAGAATTTCTATGACTAACCCAGGTGAGTTGCATTTGATTTTACAAACTTTTTGCCATGGTTATTAAGCAAAACAGATGGTCATTAAGTGAATCCAGCTCCCCCATTAACTTTGCTTGTTGGAAACTGGCTGGGAAGCTCACAAATGGTGATCACATCACCGTGGGACCCTGGAAATAATATACCGTATATGCTGGCTGCCAAGCATTCAAGAGTCGTGGGGGTGCAGGGGTTAGAGTGCAGTACTGCAGGCTACCTCTGCTGTCTGCTGGCTGCCTGCAATTTGGCAGTTCAAATCTCACCAGGCTCAAAGTTGACACAGCCTTCCACCCTTCCAATGTGGGTCAAATGAGGGCTCAGATTGTTGGGGGGCAAGAGGCTCACTCTGTAAACTGCTCAGAGAGAGCTGTAAAAGCACTGAAGCGGTATATAAGTCTAAGTGCTATTTCTAAGTACGAAGGAGGGAGGGAGGGAGAAAGGAAGGAGGGAAAGGGAGGCAAGGAAGGAAGGAAGGTGTGGTGGAGCAGTTAGAATGAAGTGTTGCAGACTAACTCTGCCCCACTGCCAGGAGTTTGATCCTGACCGGCTCCAAGTCGAGACAGCCTTCCATCCTTCCGAGGTGGGTAAAATGAGGACCCAGATTGTTGGGGGCAAGAGGCTGACTCTATAAATCTCTTAAAGAGGGTTGCAAAAGCACTGAGAAGCGGTATATAAGTCTAAGTGCTATTGCTAAATGTTGATCACATAACCCTGAAGAGGCTCCAAAGATGGTGGAGCTTGCACTGATGGCTACATTTGAACTTCCTTGACTGGAAGGAAAATAATGCAAGGAGACCTCAACTTACAACCATCCATTTAGTGAGTGTTCAAAGTTACAACGCCCTCCCCCCCAAAAAAGTGACGTATGTCAGTTTTTTACACGATTGTTGTAGTATCCTCATGATCACATGGTCAAAGTCCAGACTCTTGGCAACTGGCATGTATTTATGACGGTTGTAACATCCCAGGGTCATTTGATTATCCTTGACGCCCTTCTGTCTTGCAAAGTCAATGGGGAAACCAGATTCACTTAACAACCATGTTATTAACTTAACCACTGCAGTGATTCGGTTAGCTGTGACAAGATCATAAAATGGGGCAAAACTCACTTAACAACTGTCTTGTTTAGCAACAGACATTTTGGGCCCAAATGCAGTCATTAAGGGCTGCTTTTATCTATATTTATGATTAACTTGAAACCCCTTAAAGACTTTTTGCATACGATGGAGAAAAATGCACTTATGAGTTGTGGCTTCGATGATTAGGAAAAAACAACTAGATAATAGAAAGAATGGGTTTTCCTTTGCAATCACAGAGGAATCACAGCATTGTAATCGTACTTACGTTTGCTGCAAAGAAAATTTGAAGCTTTTTTTGTTCTATTTCTTTTTATTCTTTCTGTACTTTTGTCTCTTTTTCTTTTCTCTCTTTTTAGAAGTTATTTTATTTTTTAGAAGTTGTTGTTCATTTTTACCTCCTTTGTAAAACTTCCATTAAAAAAAATTATTTCGGAAAAAAATTACTCCAATGAACTGAACGGTTGTTTTGTTTTTCCAAATGATCCCTTCCTTATTATCTCCCCTATCTCAAGCCAACAATTCTCCTTTTAATCTTTACTTCTACTGGCAGACCTATTTACTGCAGAGAATGTGTATATAGAAAAATGAACTCCATTAAAAACCCTCCCAGTGCAGTTAGTTTCGTTCTATAAATGTTTACTCATGAAGCAAGACGCAGGCATCGTTGTGGTTTCCAGAGAAGTATCATCAATGAGTAATGATTTTATATTAAAAGTCAAACAACTTTCCAACCTGTGTAGTGAAAAGAAAAATAATGGCAATGAGGAATAACAGAAGCAAAACTAAAGAGCAATGGTGGCACAGTGGTTAGAATGCAGTATTGCAAGCTAACTCTGCCCACTGCCAGGGGTTCAATCCTAACCGGTATATAAGTCTAAGTGCTATTGCTAGGAGCCGTGGTGGTGCAATGGTTAGAATGCAGTATTGCAAGCTAACTCTGCCCACTGCCAGGAGTTCAATTCTAACTGGTATATAAGTCTAAGTGCTATTGCTAGGAGCCATGGTGGTGCAATGGTTAGAATGCAGTATTGCAAGCTAACTCTGCCCACTGCCAGGAGTTCAATCCTAACCGGTACATAAGTCTAAGTGCTATTGCTAGGAGCCGTGGTGGTGCAGTGGTTACAATGCAGTATTGCAGGCTAACTCGCTCACAGCTAGGAGTTCAATTCTGACCAGCTCAAGGTTGACTCAACTTTCTATCCTTGCTAAAGGATTGAAATGAAATTGAGATTGATAAACCGAGGACCCAGATTGTTGGAGGCCAATATGTTGACTCTGTAAATTGCTTAGAGAGAACTGTAAAGCACTGTGAAGCGGTATAGAAATCTAAGTGCTATTGCTAAAGAGGAAATCACACAAGCAAAGCTAAAGAGGGTAAATAGACAATTCTCTTGGAGAATTTTCAAAGTGAAGTTACTTCAAGCATGATCTCAATGTACCCAGAGAATCACGCAGACAAGAAAAAGAACATCTTAAGACCTTCTTAAGCCTCATTTGTCTTGAAAAGTAAAGAGAAAGTTAGGGGCAAGTGGATGTCCATTAAAAACTCCAACTACAGGTAGTCCTCGACCGTCATAAATATGAATCAGTTGCAAAGCATCTGAACTTCGATCACTTCAACTTCAACGGTTCTAAGTGTGAAAAACAATCACAAGCCAACTTTTTTCAACGCCGTTGTAACTTCGAACAGTCACTAAACAAACTGTTGTAAGTTGAGAACTATCTGTAACAGGCCAAGACCAAATAGGATATATGCCTAGCCTGCTAATCAACCCATTATAATCAGAAATTGTGATGTCAGCCTCTACTTTGCTTGCTTGCTATCGGCTGCCATAGCAATGGAGAGGGTGAGGGCTCGTGGTATTTTGGGGAGGGGGAATTGCTAGGTGCTGGAGGAGTTATCATGCTGGAGGAGTTATCATGAAGGGAGTTTTGTTCTCACCATCTTCTGCGCATGTTGATGGCTCGTGTTTGGGCTGGGTCAAGGTACAACTGTCTCTGCATACCAGCTGAATGAGACCACTTGAAGATGCACCCCACATGACACCTTTGGGAGTTGCAGATTGGACATTGGGTTGGGGTAACTGGGGGGAGGGTCCTGGGCAAATGTTTGATATGTACACGTTCACGCTTTTTTGCTTCAGATCTTGCTTCGCATTAGCTGTTTTCATTTCATGCCCAGTAAAAGTACCCTTATCTCTACTCAAATGGAGTTGGGGGGTTTTCTTTCTTGGATACTGAATGAGGCATGCCTGGCAGGTGATCCATGCAAGATTTGAGATAATTAATAACTAGAACCTCCTACACAGAAATCAGAGATCTTCAGATCAAGCCGTGATTTCGCTCCTCCTTTCTCATCAGACACAAGATTGCTTCGTGAGCTCAACCCAGCCTGGACAAATGATGCCTGCCATGAAATTCTAGACCATAATATCGGCCCTTCTGAATTAATGTGATCTTGGAGCAGGCATGTATATAAAACATGCACCCTTAGTCCAATGCAGATAGCAGAATGTTCCAAATCAAACGTTATAGCTTCACTTCGGACTGCAGCACTGATGGCTCATACCTGTCATTATTCTAGGTCGTACTTATAAAATACTATCTAGATACCCATGCTTTGTGACAAAACTATGTGATTGGGCTATGCAGGAGAAATTTGGTTCACAATCTATTGGCTCAGTGGTGGTCGGTGATTGAAACGCGTAAGAGAATATCGCTCCTGTCTCCTTAAATCCAGGAGCAGTTCCATAGGTGGAAGGCATAGACCTTTTGGTGAGGTACCAACGTTTAGTACTGTAAGGAACCTCAGACCGCTCCTGAGTGAAGGAGTGGAATGTCTGCCAGTTTGAACTTAGGTAACGGAATGTGAGGCAACTGGCAGTTGGAACAGAGTTCTTTTCAGGTGGGGAGGGGAGAGTAGAACTCCTTAGCATCAGAGTGTGTTAATTACTGTATAAGAAATACTAATGACCTGATGATCATTTCGAAAAATCCTTTCTTAGCGAGCACCTAGAAGTCAAGAGGAACACATGTACCAAATTTCAAGTTTGTGGGCTTTACGGTTCTGGAAATTTTGTGATGAGTTAGTGATACTTGGTATATATTAGTTTTAAGTTGTTGGGGGAATGAAACTCTTCTGATTTAAGACCGACTGTGTTGTGTAGACATCTGAGATTATCTAATAATACTTCTACTGTACTGCCATAAAATGGCTTCTACTGTACAACGCAGTGGAGTTGCCATGGTAATGGCTTCACAGTACTATACAAGGGGGCTCCTTCTGGTAAGGTGGAAAATCCAACATTAGAAATTACATTTGGTCCAGACATTTCCCCCCTATAAATAAATACCCGGGCAACGCCAGGTTATCAGGTAGCATTATATACACTACAGGAAGGCAAGGAATGTATATTCCCGTATGACCTTGTAACGAACCAAGATGTCTGCTGAACGAACTTCCTCCATACAATATCACTGATGATATTACCCACTTGGGTAGTAAAATGTCAGGAAGCAAACAACCAAGCTCAGAGATTACCTAACAACATCACAATTCAGAGCTGAGCTACGCCTACGTTCATCTTCTGTTGGTCCCTCCATTTGGCACATTAAGACTTTTCTCTTGTAGCCTCATCATCCCATGCGGAAGTAGAGGAGGTTTACTTTTGTGATGACACACAAAATCTTCCATTTTATTTTCCCACACTTGTCATTAGAATGTTAGTCATGCTGGCTGCTTTATCATGCTGACGTTAAAGCGTCTATATTTTGAGTATGGGCTCATATTTCTCCTTGTCTTCTTTAAACTGCCCTGGGAATGTGACAATAGGATGACAGAAAAGCTCCTCTAAGACTTAAGCAGAAGTAAGAATTGCAACACTATGTTAATAAACAAGTCATAAAACTTGAGTTTTGTTCTTTTCTGTGTTTGGGGGAAAATAATCCAGAGACTTTTTCACCTTTGCACAAGAGTTACCCTATTTTTCGGAGTATAAGGCGCACTGGAGTATAAGACGCTCCAAGATTTTGAAAAGAAAGGCAATTTTTTTAAAAAAAGTTTTTGCACTCTGCGGACCTCCTAAAAATAGCCCGTTTTTCATCAAAAAAGGGCATGCATAGCCTTTAGGAGGCTTATAGAGTGCTCCTGGGGGCTGGGGGGGGGGCAACACAAGCAAAAAATGGCCAGTTTTTCGCTCATTTCTGCCCTCTACAGCCCCCAGGAGCACTCTGGAAGTCTCCTAAAGGCTATGCATGGCCATTTTTGCAAAGGAGATGGGGTTTTGGAAGGCCAAAAATGCTGTATTCAGTGTATAAGGTGCACCCAGATTTTCACCCTCTTTTTTGAGAGAAAAAGGTGTGTCTTATACTCTGAAAAATACCGTAATGTGGAAGAGAGTTGATTCTTAAGATGACCAGAGCGAAAAGGAGTTGTGTGAAGATCTAAGAGAGGTTGCAAATTTCTAAGCACAAAGGTCGGTCAGTGTCACCAACTGCATGGAAAACATCGGAAGTGCCTCAGGGTGTTTATTGGCTTTTAAATCTCAGCTGTGACCTTCTGTGGCCTTTCTCCACACCCACAGCTCACCTTCCAGGAACAAAGATCAACACGTATCAAACTCAGAATGCTTCACCATAAGGAAGTAGAGGTATAATGGACTTCCCTCACATTGCACGTTCCAGGTGTGGGACACAATCCATCCTTCCTAGTCTGGATGATTGCTGGGAATTCCAGAAGGTTATTTGGTTGTCATTTGGACAGGACAAGTGTGAGTGACAACTAAAGGTGTTTCTTCACTGCCTGTTGTGGCTCGCCGGCAGCCAGCGGAACTGGTAGCAGACTCAGACAGTGGGGAGGTCGGGGAGGAACAGGGGACAGTCCTGGAGTCTGGAAAAGGCTCTGATGAGGGCTCTGTGTCAGAGGGAGAGATGGGGCCAGGCCCGTCTGACAGTTATCAGCTCCCAAAACTCTGCATGGCCTTTTGGGGGTTTTTTTTTGTGTGGTTTTTTTTTTTTTTTGCAAAAAACGAGGCGTGCAGAGGGTTTGGGAGGCCTGCAGAGTGCAAAAACTTTGTTTTTTAATTTACCTCTTCAAAATCATGGTACGCCTTATATTCCGGTGCGTCTTATAGTCTGAAAAATACGGTAAATGGTTTCAACTCCTCCCTTCGGGACACCACTAACAGGGCATTGCATGCCAAAACAGCTAGACATGGAGACAATTTTTTTCCCTTGTGCCATCACTCTGCCAATCACCTAATCCTCACAGTACTATCTAATGTCTCTCTGTACATTTACCCATGTACTACAGTTATAGTAGTATTATTATCCTTATCTTCTTTACTACCTTCTCTTAATATTATTATGATTATTATTACTCTGTTGCTTTCCATGTACACTGAGAGCTTCTGCATTGGAGACAAAGTCCTTGTGTGTCTAACCACATTTGGTCAAATATTTTTTTTTCTGCTCTATTCTGTCCTGTTCCATTCTATTCTACTGCATTCCATTCCATATGTTCTGTTCTATTCTATTCTATTCTATTCTATTCTATTCTATTCTTGTTGATGCTGCTGTTGTTAGTTGCGAAGTCATGTCCGACCCATCGCGACCCCATGGACAACGTTCCTCCAGGCCTTCCTGTCCTCTACCTTCCTCTGGAGTCCATTTAAGCTCACTCCGACTGCTTCAGTGACTCCATCCAGCCACCTCATTCTCTGTCGTCCCCTTCTTCTTTTGCCCTCCGTCTTTCCCAGCATTAGGCTCTTCTCCAGGGAGTCCTTCCTTCCTCATTAGGTTTGAATTCTATTCCATTCCATTCCATTCCATTCCACTCCGTTCCATATAGAAGAAAACACTGTCACACTAGGACAGCTAAGGACAACTGAAACTATCTCCTCCCATAGGCTAGGGATGAGTGTGATGAGAAGAGAGATGAGAGATGACATGAGAGATGAGATGAGATAAAGACAACGCCGTCGGGACATGACAGGAAAAAAGAGGTGATTGGGAGGTTGTGAGAAAATCCCCCCCCCCCCCGATCACAATAGCTAGTCATGGACCATCCTGACCTTCTAGAAGTCTCAAATTCAATATTTAGGAGTGAATGAAGCTGTTATCTGTTATAATCACTGCTTCCCTGAGGGCTTAGTGTTTGTAGACATTTCTCCTCCTCAATCTCTGATGTTGGAGGAGCCAGAAACATTCGTCTTCCTCTCAGCGATAAATATCATGGTTTTATGCTGAACAGACTGTCCAATGCCTATAGAGCTGGTTGCTTTTTTTAATCAAATTGTCAAAGGGACCCATAGTTAGAAGATGGGACAAAGCATAAATATCACATCTCGCCGTTAGTATTTTTTTTCACATTTAATCAGTGGTGGGATTCAAAATCTTTTTTACAACTGATTCTGTGGGCGTGGCTTGGTGGGCATGGTGTGGCTTGTTAGGCGTGGCAGAGGAAGGATAGTGCAAAATCCCCATTCCCTCCCCTCTCCTGGGGGAAGGATACTGCAAAATCCCCATTTCCTCCCCTCTCCTGGGGGAAGGATAATGCATAATCCCCATTCCCACCCATCTACAGGGGAAGGATACTGCAAAATCCCCATTCCCTCCCCTCTCCTGGGGGGAAGGATAATGCATAATCCCCATTCCCACCCATCTACAGGGGAAGGATACTGCAAAATCCCCATTCCCTCCTCTCTCCTGGGGGAAGGATACTGCAAAATCCCCATTCCCTCCCTACCTCACTAACCTGCTTTCCAGCTGCGTTCTCCTGTGCAGGGCAACAAAAGAAGACCCAGCCAATCAGCTGGGATGCTGATCAGCTGGGACTCGGGAGGCAGCAAATAGAGGAGGGCGGAGTCAGCCAGAGGTGGTATTTGCCGGTTCTCCGAAATACTCAAAATTTCCACTACCAGTTCACCAGAACCGGACAGAACCGGCTGAATACCACTTATGCATTTAATACTGTTGCATTCAAAGAAAGGGTAACTCCCTTTTTTAAAATATCTTTAGGCTTTGCATTCTTGATAGACATCCAAGAAGGAAGGTAAGGAGACTACTGGCTGTTCTCAATCCCGCTTCCCTTTTCTCTGCGGTCTCTATTTCCTTCTCACGGAGGCCAAATTCCTTACGGGTTTCATTTATATAAACTCTCAAAAGTTCCTTTCTCCTTGGGAGCTGCGTATACCACACACTGACCCATAAGAGTTATCACCTGTTTCCATAACAACACGGAAAAATTATCATTATGTGTCACAGAAGGCAGCTAATATTTCGGCTTCTTACTCATGTAGCTGCTAAAAAACTGGAAATGATTATTGCCTAACTCTTGACCTGCTCCCGACCAACAGCAGTTTGTCTTAAACCAGAGGTGGGAATGTAAACAAGGGCCAAATTTAATGGGGAGGGGGATGACACAATCAACACCCTAGTTAACAACTAAAAGCTACATGACCAGGAGCCATATAAATACAATATATAGAACAGTAAAGTGAAGGACGTAGTGGCTTAGTGGCTAAGATGCTGAGCTTGCCGATCAGAAAGGTCAGCAGTTTGGCAGTTCGAATCCCTACTGCTGCGTAATGGAGTGAGCTCCCGTTACTTGTCTCAGCTTCTGCCAACCTAGCAATTCGAAAGCATATAAAAATGGAAGTAAAAAAATAGGAAGCACCTTTGGTGGGAAGTTAACAGCGTTCTGTGCGCCCTCAATGTTTAGTCCTGCCAGTCACATGACCACGGAGACATCTTCGGACAGCACTGGCTCTTCGGCTTTGAAACAGAGAGGAGCACTGCCCCTTAGGGTCGGGAACGACTAGCACATATGTGCGAGGGGAACCTTTATCTTTAAAGTAAAGGAGGCCCTCCGGATTTTACTCCACTAGTCGTTGCAGACTAGAGGGGACCCTGCTTGCCTGTGTGTCAAGGCCACTAGACAACTTTGTCCAAAGACGATCATGTGGCCAGAATGACATCACGGAGCGCTGTTACCTTCCCACCGAAGTAGTACCTATTTATCTACTCACATTTGCATGCTAGGTTGGCAGCAGCCAGGGAGAAGAGGGGAGCTCATCCACTGCATGGTGCTCAGGTTTCTCACCTGGGCTGCCAGCTTTCCAGCCAACAAGCCCAGTGTCTTAACAACTGAGCTACTGCATTGTTCACATAGAACAGTCCAGTACACAAATTCTGGAAGAGAGAAGATCCCAGACGATGGTCTCCAGCACACGTTTGAAAGCTTTGAAGAATAAACCTTTGGCTCCTCGGCACCTACTCAACATGATCCTGGGACATGTATATTCATTACGGATGGCACAATGTTCATATATACTTAGAACTAAGGAGAAATTTCCTGACAGTTAGAACAATTAACCAGTGGAACAATTTGCCTCCAGAAGTTGTGAATGCTCCAACACTGGAAGTTTCTAAGAGATTGGACAACATTTGTCTGAGATGTTATACAGTTTTCTGCCTAAGCAGGGGGTTGGACTAGAAGACCTCGAAAGTCCCTTCCAACTCTGTTATTCTATTCCATTCCATTCCATCCCATTCCTATTCTATTCTTTCCTATTCTTATTTCTATTCCATTTCATTTCATTCTATCCTATCCTACCCTATTCCTATTATATTCCTATCTCTATTCTTTCCTCTTCCTCTTCCATTCCATTCCATTCTATTGAGGACTTATTGTTTGAATGATGTCAAGCCTATTTCAAAGCTTAGGATTCAACATTCATGTACTTCCTGCCTTAAAACGGCAGGAAATCGTGTCACCAAAGTTCAGTCATCAGGGAAGGTTGGCACAGCTGCATAAAACAGGTCTGAATCTTAACATGTCATACGGACTGCTGGTTGCCCCGATCTGACTTAAAAGCCTAATAAAATGATTGCCAGTTCCAGTGTCAAATTCTGGCAGAGTGTCATCTCTCAGAACTAAAACTTGCAGGAGCAGATTAAATATTTATTCAGACCAGAAGTTTGTTCTCACAAGTCTAACACATCTATAATTTAAAAAAACAATAACATATGTCCGCCTGCCCTTTTGATGGGTGATCTCTTATTTTGTGGTGCAGACTAGGACTTCATTTAGAACCAGCTTTTGAGTTCAATACAGGTAGTCCTCAACATGCAACCACAACTGAGCTCAAAATCTATGTTGCTCACTGAGAAATTCGTTAAGTGAGTTTTGCCCCATTTTGCAACTTTTCTCGCCACATTTGTTAAGTGAACCCTCGCAGTTCTTAAATTAGTAACACAGTTGGTTAAGTGAATCTGGTTTGCAACCGTCATAAATATGAGTCAGTTTTCAGGCACCCAAATGTAAATCGGTGACCATGGGGATGCCGCAATGGTCGTAAGTGTGAAAAATGGTTGTGAGTCACTTTTTTTAGTGCGGTTGTAATTTTGAACAGTCACTAAATGAACTGTTGTAAGTTGAGGGCTATCTGTACAGGTTTTCTGATGGGTAGTGTAGTGTACTGAATGCATATAGTTGTGTTAACTGTGCCAAAGTGAAACTAACCTTTAGATGACCCTAACTGTTAACTGTGCCAAAGTGAAACTAACCTTTAGATGACCCCAACTGTTAACTGTGCTAAAGTGAAACTAACCTTTGGATGACCCCAACTGTTAACTGTGCTAAAGTGAAATTAACCTTTAGATGACCCCAACTGTTAACTGTGCCAAAGTGAAACTAACCTTTGGATGACCCCAACTGTTAACTGTGCTAAAGTGAAATTAACCTTTAGATGACCCCAACTGTTAACTGTGCTAAAGTGAAACTAACCTTTAGATGACCCCGTTAACTGTGCTAAAGTGAAACTAACCTTTAGATGACCCTAACTGTTAACTGTGCTAAAGTGAAACTAACCTTTAGATGACCCTAACTGTTAACTGTGCCAAAGTGAAACTAACCTTTAGATGACCCTAACTGTTAACTGTGCCAAAGTGAAACTAACCTTTAGATGACCCCAACTGTTTTGGAGGGAAATGTAGAACATTTATATTTGGGTGGGCTTTTTCTAGTTCTATGATTGGTTAAGGCCCTGTGGGCCTAGAATATAAATCACGGGCATTTGCCTGCAGTTCCTCAGTTTCATTTGTGAATCAATAAATGCTGTTGCAACTATGCTGGTCTGGTTCTTGCCTACTGAAGCCCAACACCCAATAGGTAGCCTGCAAGGAGATGTCTAAAATGTAGCAACCACATCTTGAAACCTTGAAAGAACAAAGCTTCTAGAATGCAAGTAGTCCTCGACTTACCACCATTTGTTGAGCAACTGTCCAAAGTTATAAGAGCAAAGTGACTTACAACTGTTTTTCACACTTACGACCATTGTAGCATCCCCATGGTGATGAGGAATTTTGACGTGATCAAAATTCGGATGCTTGGCAACTGATTCATATTTATGACGGTTGCAGTGTCCTGTGGTCACGTGATCCCCTTTTGCAGCCTTCTGACAAGCAAGTCAATGGGGAAGCCAGATTCACTTAATGACTGTGTTACTAATTTAACAACTGGAGTGATTCACTTAACAAATGAGACAAAGAAGGTAGCAAAATAGGGCAAAATTCACCTAACAAGTGTCTCACTTAGCAACAGAAATTTTTGGCTCAATTGTGGTCGTAAGTCGAGGACTACCTGTATTCACCTTAACTAAAATACAGTTTTCTTCCTGGCTTTGGACCTTGACTGGTTCAAATTTACTGAGTGTACCTCTAGAACAGAGAGGGAATTTGAATCAGAACCTCCCAACTCTTGGTCCAATCACTCCAAAATGTTTCACATGATATTCTAAAAAATCAATGTTTCTCAACCTCAACATCTCAACGTTGTTGCTAACATAACAACTGCAGTGATTCACTTAACAACTGTGGCAAGAAAGGCCATAAAATAGGGCGAAATTCACTTAACAACTGTCTCGTTTAGCAACAGTAATTTTGGACTCCATGGTGATCATAAGTCAAGGACTACTTGCAGTGTTTTTCAACCTTGGTAACTTTAAAGTGCTTTTTTTTTTTTAAACTCGCAGAATTCCCCAGCCAACATTGCTGGTAGGAGAATTCTGGGAGTTGAAGTCCACGTATTTTTAAAGTTGACAAGGTTGAACATGCTGTGCTAGAAGAACAGGAGATAGGATGAAAAGGAAGAGCAGAAAATAATATCACCAACTGTGTGCCATGGTACACGACAAGGCAGCATCTTAATCAAGTTCTCGTCATTTTAATAATTGTACTTTTCCTCTAGCCTCTATTTAAATTTGTGCATCAATTAGAAATGTAGAGAACAAGAAGAAGAAAACGGCACTTTGTAGAAGCTGCCTAGCTTTGTTGTTGGAAATCAGTTTTTTTTTTTTTTACTTGGGAATGGCATTGGTTGAACAGCATTTCTAAGCCTGGGATAATATTTGGTGTTGTTTTTTTTTCCTCCTTGTGCTCCATTGCAGGCATCAGGCTACAAAAACACGCCTAATGTGTCCATGCGCCACAATTATCTTAAGTTGCAAAGACACAGACTGATCACATTGGCAAAAAAAGAGAGAAGAAAATCTTCACAGGGAGCAGAATGAAAGCACAAAGAATGAGGCCCACATTTAGAACGACTCCCCTGGACCTTAAAGCAAAAACAGCCCACGGTTTCTTCATTTGGAAGAGCCATTTATAAAGTAGTCAGTTTTACATTTAAGAACTGGCAACAGCTTTTGTGCACCAGCCTGAACAATGAGCTCTTCTCCCTGCTTTCTTCTTTTCATCCCAAGTCTCTCTCCTCTTATGCAGTTACAGAGGCAAGGTCCTCGGAGAACAAATACTTCCTTGCAGGCAACGAATCTCTTTCACAGAATGTATGTATGTATGTATGTATAGGGTAGGATAGGGTAGAATAGAATATGAATGGATGGAATAGAAAATAGAATAGAAAATAGACTAGACTAGACTAGGATAGGATAGAATGGGATAGAATAGAATAAAATAGAAAATAGAATGGAATGGAATGGAATAGAACAGAACAGAATTCTTTATTGGCCAAGTATGATTGGACACACAAAGAATTTATCTGTGGTGCATATGCTCTCAGTGCACATAAAGGGGGGGGGGGGGAGAAGAAAAAAAAGAGGAGAAAAATACATTCATCAAGAATCATAAGATGCAGCACTCATTGATAGTCATGGGTTACTAATAAGCAATCAAATCATACTAGGAAACAACAGAACAATATAAATCATAAAAAAGTACAAGCCAAGTATGATTGGACACATAAGGAATTTGTTTCCGGTGCGTAAGCTCTCATATGTATATATGTATTTCATTCATTCATTCATTCATTCAATAAATAAACCAGAAGTTTAGGGAATTTGGCATCCACAAAATTGGATGGATGGGTGGGTGGGTGGGTGGGTGGGTGGGTGGGTGGATGGATGGATGGATGGATGGATGGAAGGAAGGAAGGAAGGAAGGAAGGAAGGAAGGAAGGAAGGAAGGAAGGAAGGAAGGATGGATGGAAGGAAGGAAGGAAGGATGGATGGATGGTTGGATGGAAGGAAGGATGGGTGGATGGTTGGATGGAAGGAAGGAAGGAAGGAAGGATGGATGGATGATTGGATGGATGGAAGGAAGGAAGGAAGGATGGATGGATGATTGGATGGATGGAAGGAAGGAAGGAAGGAAGGAAGGATGGATGGATGATTGGATGGATGGAAGGATGGAAGGAAGGAAGGATGGATGGATGATTGGATGGATGGAAGGAAGGAAGGAAGGAAGGAAGGAAGGAAGGAAGGAAGGAAGGAAGGAAGGATGGATGGATGGATGGTTGGATGGAAGGAAGGAAGGAAGGATGGATGGATGATTGGATGGATGGATGGATGGATGGAAGGATGGATGGTTGGATGGAAGGAAGGAAGGAAGGATGGGTGGATGGTTGGATGGAAGGAAGGAAGGAAGGAAGGATGGATGGATGGTTGGATGGAAGGAAGGAAGGAAGGATGGATGGATGGTTGGATGGAAGGAAAGAAGGAAGGATGGATGGATGGATGATTGGATGGATGGATGGATGGATGGATGGATGGATGGACGGACACACTATGCCATGGCACCAATGTGGAAAGAATTTCAGAACCAGTAAAACAGAATATTTGTGAATGAAACAAGAGGTCCTTGGTGCCCTCTGAGGTTGGTTGTTTTATGGCAGATGTTTCATTATCCAAACTAGGTGACAAACTAGGGTAATGAAATGTCTACAAGAAAACAACCAAACTCAGAGGGCAACAAGGACTCCTTTTAGAGCTCTAAATATGCAACCTACGATTTAACAGTGGGCCCAGGACTTAAATTACATCCATCATATAGAAACTACTTGAGAATCTTTTTAAAAATAAACACCATTCCATCTAATACTACAAGACAAAGCTGATATCCTATACTGGGGTTTTTCAACCCAACATGTTAAGAAGCCTTTGTTCCTAATCCTTAGCCCTAATGGGCAGACAGAATCCCCCAAACACACAGCATCATGGCTTGTTACATGCAAACTACCGTATTTTTCGGAGACGCACCTTTTCCCACCAAAAAAGAGGGTAAAAATCTGGGTGCATCTTATAAAAACGAGCATTTTTGGCCTCCCGAAACCCCAGCCCTTCACAACAATGGACATGCATATGCTTTGGGAGGCTTGTAGAGTGCTCCTGGGGGCTGGGGAGGGCAAAAATGAGAGAGAAACAGGTGTGTTTTTTTGGCAAAAAGCTGGCCTGTTTTTCACAAGAACGGGCCATTTTTTGCTTGTTTTTGCTCCCCCAGCCCCCAGGAGCACTTTGCAGGCCTCTCAAACTCTCTTCGTGCCCCATTTTTCACAAAAGAAACGAGGCATGCATAGGGTTTGGGAGGCCTGCAGAGTGCAAAATCTTTTTTTAAAAAAAATTACCTCTTCAAAATCTTGGTGCATCTTATACTCTAGTCCGAAAAATACGGTAGCTTTCGATGTCCATTGCACTACATTTCTGTATCACATACACACATGCCCTCCTGCCCAGATGGATCCTAAGATGCCCTTCTAGGACCAGAGTGGAAAAGCCGGCCTCGAAAGGCAGCCGAAAGATAAACGGAAAGAAAGAAAAAGACTGCAACTGATTTTTCATATTATGACAGCAGCTGGCTAGAGTCAGCCTGAGTAATCATTCTGGTCAATGCACAACATGATGTGCTAAGCACACCGATTCCCCCATCTTATGTAAGCCTGAAGGAGAAACATGCTCACCTGGAGGCCTTTCGGACACGGGCTTTTTCGAAAGAAAAGCGAGGTTGCTCCGTTAGGTCATAGGTCCGGGTAGTTGGCTCTGCTGACACCCCTTCTTTTGCGCCCCTTCTCCTGTTGCTGCCTGCCGCCTGGCTGGCCCTGGGTATCTCTGTGAGGCTGGGGAAAAGGAAAGGATTTGTCCCTTGAGTGACCACGACATCTTGTAGCTTGTTCAGTTGGAGGCATTTACATTTCAGCTCTTCGGTGAGGTCTCCGATGGTCTTCGTTTGCTTGGCCAGCTGCTCCTGAAGCTCCAAGATGTGGTAGCTCCTCTCGTGCAACTCTTCCTCCTGCCTCTTCAGCTCTTTCTCCAGCTCCCAGATCTTGTTTCTCAGAAGATCGGCTGCTCCGGTGATCGTGCTGATGCTCAACCCCTGGTCTTTCAGGACCTTGCCGCAACTGGAACAACCAAAAGGACAGCTTCCGACATGGCTGACCGAACGCCGCATGTACCTGGGTTTCACCGAACCATTTCCCATTGGGGCTGGTGACCTAGGCAAAGGAGAGAGAGCAAACCTTGGGACAATGTTCTACAGGAGGATGTCAAGGGAACAATCAGAGCCTAGACTATCTATCTATCTATTTTCTCTCTCTCATCTATCTATTCTCTCTCTCTCATCTATCTTTTGTATCTATCTATCTATCTATCTATCTATCTATCTATCTATCTATCATCTATCATCTATCTGTCTGTCTGTCTATTCTCTCACACACATCTATCTTTTGTATCTATCTATCTATCATCTATCTATCTATCTATCATTTATCTATCAACTATCTATCTGTCTATTCTCTCACACACATCTATCTTTTGTATCTATCATCTATCTATCTATCTATCTATCTATCATCATTATCTATCTATCTATCTATCTATCATCTATCTATCTATCTATCTATCTATCTATCTATCATCTATCTATCATCTATCCTCTATCTCATCTATCTTTTGTCTCTATCTATCATCTATCTATCATCTATCTATCATCTATCATCTATCCATCATCTATCATCTATCTATTCGCTCTCTCTCATCTATCTTTTGTATCTATCTATCTATCATCTATCTATCTATCTATCTATCTATCATCTATCTATCATCTATCTATCTATCTATCCTCTCTCTAGCATCTATCTTTTGTTTCTATCTATTGCCTCTATCTATCTATCGTCTATCTATCATCTATCTATCATCTATCTATCATCTATCTATCTATCCATCCATCTATCTATTCTCTATCATCTATCTTTTGTCTCTATCTATTGTCTCTATCTATCTATCATCTATCTATTCTCTTTCTCTCTCTATCTTTCATTTATCTTTTGTCTCTGTCTATTGTCTCTATCAGTCTATCTATCTATATTCTCTCTCTCTCTCTCTCTCTCTCATTTATCTTTTGTCTCTATTATCTCTATCTGTCTGTCTATCTATCTATCATCTATCTACTCTCTCTCTCTCTCTATCATTTATCTTTTGTCTCTATCTATTGTGTCTGTCTGTCTGTCTATCAATCTATCTATCTCTGTTTATTCTCAGCTATCTTTTGTATCTATCTATCCCCTCTCTCTCTCTCTCTCTCATCTATCTTTGTCTCTATCTATTGCCTCTGTCTGTCTGTCTGTCTGTCTATCTATCTATCATCTATCTATCTATCTATCTATCATCTATCTATCTCTATCTATCTATTCTCTCTCTATCATCTATCTTTTGTCTATGCTTTCTATCTATCTATCATCTATCATCTATCTATCTCTCATCTATCTATTCTTTCTCTCTCATCTATCTTTTGTATCTATCTATCTATCTATCTATCTATCTATCTATTATCTATCTATCTATCTATCTATCTATCTATCTATCTATCAATCATCTATCTATCTATCTATCTATCATCTATCTATCATCTATCTATCTATCTATCATCTATTCTCTCTCTCTCTCTCATCTATCTTTTGTCTATCTATTGCCTAGTTTTGCCTATATCCCTCGTTTTCTTATCCTCAAACTTAAATTCTGAACTCAGATAATTGGCAGGAAAAAACCAAAATTTAGAAATCTAGGACTGGAGAGGTGAGCTGAGGAAAGAAACTATTCCCTTAATCCTTATAAAAGAGCTGATTTTTTTTAAAGGGGAAAATGAACAGAAATTTGCATATCACACAGGTTTGTTTGTTTTTTAAAGCACCAAAAAAGTGGGAAATCTCAACAGAGCACTTTGCAACCCAAACCAAGAGAGACGCAGACTGTCACATTTGAAAATGCCAAAAGTAATCAAACTGCCAGGTGTGTGTTCCCACCTACCCACCCACCCCCAGTAATTCCTACTGATTTTGCCACCAAAGGATTTTCTTCATGCTGCTTCAATCTCATTTATTGTTTAGTGCTTTCCCAGGCTCAACACTTCTCGGCATCATGCAAGTTTAAAAGACTTTTTTGACAGGGTATTTTTATTGAGCATCTGAGCAAAGCAACCTGGACAAAAAAATGGAACAATTCATAGATTATGTCCGCAGCATGGAGAAATCCTTAGATGTTGTGTGAATTGTTCCCCCCCCCCACAAGGCCAACATTTACTACCAACCTGCCTTCCATTGAGAACCTGTACACTGCATGAGTCAAAAAGAGGGCTGTGAAAATATCTACAGACCCCCCCCACATTCTGAACATAAATTGTTTTAACTTCTGACACTATAGGACTCTGCACACCAGAACAACTGGACACAAGGACCGTTTTCCCCCGCATGCCATTACTCTGCTAAACAATTAATCCCCACAACACTGTCAAACTATTTACTAAGACTGTAGTACTATTCTTCTTCTCATCCTTCCTATTACCTAGCTCATTTTCTATTTATGACTATAATTTTGTTGCTGGTATCTTTACAATTTATGTTGCTTTATTTAGTTTTCTAGAATGATTTATGTTGATTGCTTATTTAGTATCCTATGACTATCACTAAGTGTTGTATCTTATGATTCTTGATGAATGTATTTTTATGTACACTGAGAGCTTATGCACTGAAGACAAATTCTTTGTGTGTCCAATCACACTTGGTGAATAAAGAATTATTTTTCTATTCTATTCTATTATTCCTATTCCTATTCCATTCCTACTTCTATCCTATCTTATTCTTTCCTATTCCTATTCTATTCCTATTCTTATTCTATTCCTACTCCTACTCTATTATATTATATTCCTATTCCTACTCTATCCCTATCCATATTCTATTCCTACTCCTACTCCTACTCCTATTCTATTCTATTCTACTCTATTCTATTCTATTCCTATTCCATTCCTACTTCTATCCTATCCTACTCCTATTCCTATTCCTATTCTATTCCTATTCTTATTCTATTCCTACTCCTATTATATTATATTCCTATTCCTACTCTATCCCTATCCATATTCTATTCCTACTCCTACTCCTACTCTATTCTATTCTACTCTATTCTATTCTATTCCATTCCTACTTCTATCCTATCCTACTCCTACTCCTACTCCTACTCCTATTCCTATTCCTATTCTATTCCTATTCTATTCCTATTCTTATTCTATTCCTACTCCTACTCCTATTATATTATATTCCTATTCCTACTCTATCCCTATCCATATTCTATTCCTACTCCTACTCCTACTCCTACTCCTACTCCTACTCTATTCTATTCTACTCTATTCTATTCTATTCCTATTCCATTCCTACTTCTATCCTATCCTATTCCTATTCCTATTCCTGTTCCTGTTCCTGTTCCTGTTCCTGTTCCTATTCCTATTCCTATTCCTATTCTATTCCTATTCCATTCCATTCTATTCTCTTGGACAAAATGCCACAATTCTAAACGCATATAACCAAATAAAAGAATTCTTTTTTTTCTCTGTGGCCTCTATTTCCCCAAGTCAAAAGGTCTCCCAACTGGATACAGGTAAATGATCATTTCCTGATCCAGAAGGAAGCACAAATCTAAGAACAAGCAGAAGTTTGAAAATTACATCTGGCTAATTGGCATCTTTCATGATGGGCTTAGAGCCCTGATGACTATTTTTATATCTTCCCATTATAACATCGAGCAAGTAAAAATCTCCCTTTTAACTCAAACTGAATGGAATTCTCTTGTTTTTAGGTGGTCCTCGACTAACAACGGTTCGTTTAGTGACCGCTCATGGTTACAAAGGCACTGAAAAGAGTGACTTATGACCATTTTTCACACTTATGACTGTTGCAGCATCCCCATGGTCCGGTGATCAAAATTCAGATGCTTGGCAACTGACTCATATTTATGACGGCTGCCGTGTCCCAAAGTCATGAGATTAACTTTTGCAACCTTCTGACAAGCAAAAATCAATGGAGAAGAAAGATTCATTTAACAACCACGTTACTAATTCAACAACTGCAGTGATTCATTTAACAAACGTGACAAAAAAGATGGTAAAATAGGGCAAAATTCACTTAGCAACACTTAGCAACAGAATTTTTTGGCTCAATTGTGGTCATAAGTCGAGGGCTATCTGCATTCACTTTAACTAAAATGCAGTTTTCTTCCTGGCTTTGGACTTTGACTGGTTCAAATTTACTGAGTGAGCCTCTAGAGCAGAGGAGAAATTTGAATCAGAACCTCGCAATTCTTAGTCCAATCACTCCAAAATGTTTCACGTGATATTCTAAAAAAATATATGGTATGTTTCTCAATCTCAACACCTTCAAGATGTATGGCCTTCAACTCCCAGAATTCCTCAGTCAGTCTGAAAGTTGGAAGTCTACACACCTTAAGGGTGCCAAAGTAGATTAACACAGATCTACAATATCTTACGTTTTTCTCTTTGGGTAAAAAATATAGCTTTTAGTGAAGCAAAAAAGTAAACAGTTGAAAAAACAGAGCCCATCAATCCATCAGAATAGAGCTGGAAGGGACCGTGAAGGTCATCTAATCCAACCCCTTGCTCAAGCAGGGGACCCTCTACAACTTGTGACAAGTGACTGGTCCAGTCTCTTCTTGAAAACCTCCAGGAATGAAGCATCCGCAACTTCTGAAGTCCCCTTATGACTTGAACTTTTCCATTAGGATCCATTGCATCTAAAATCCACATTCACACATAAAGAGTGCTGATGTTTCCTCAACCTACTACATTTAAGTTGTTCTCGATGATAAGCTACATGATGACAAGGGACTTGAATTAACCCATTTAGGGGACACCAGACTGGAGAAATTGGACTCGTAAACTTGTAGTGATCACCAAAACTTTGGTTGCACAGAGAAATAAAAACCTTCCATGTCTCTCTCATTCTTGCATCCCACTGATAAAGCGAGGCAGTTAAACAGAATACTCCTATTACATAAACTTGATTTATCCCCATGCTTTATGGCATGGAGAAAGGGACCAAAAACAAAAAAAACCACCACCAGGCATGGATTTATATCTCTTTGATGAAAATTATCCTAATCATAATCTCTTCCTTGACATTTGTCAAGAAATTGTCGAGATTCCTTGACAATCTCTGCTCGCAATAGCATCTCTTATGCCACCAGGCTCGAAATTTTGGGCTTGGACAATCTGGAACTATGCCACCTACGGTCTAACCTAAGCGTAGTACACAAAATTGTCGGCTACTACGTCCTACCTGTCAACGACTACTTCAGCTTCAACCGCAATAATACTCGGGCAAACAATAGATGCAAACTCAAAGTAAACAGCTCCAAATACGATTGCAGGAAATATGATTTCAGCAACAGAGTGGTCAACGCCTGGAATGCTCTACCTGATTTTACATCCTCAAACCCTCACAGCTTCAATCTTAAACTGTCTACCGTGGACATTCCTAAGAGGTCCGTAAAGGGGGCGTGCATAAGCGCAGCAGTGTGCCTACCGTCCCTGCCCTACTGTCCCCGTTTATTTGTACTCATTTCCTTTGTCCATGTCCATGTTTATACTTATACCTGCTACCTTGTACATGTTCGACAAACTAAATAAAAGAAAAAAAGGGGGGAAATTGTCCAATCGTCTCCTCCAAAAAATGTAGAAGGGATATAAACATTGCAATTGGGAGGGGAAAGCCTGAGATGCAATCCATTACGGAAAGAAGAGATCACAATTTGGTGCACACAAAAGCCTCCTCTTAAGTGGACAACATGAAGCCTCTTTGGTGATTGTCTCCTGTCAGAGTCAAGGGCCAGGAGACACGGGATTTCTGTGGTTCTCTGAACCTCGCTGTATTTTGAACAGTAACATGTGGTACCCAAAGCCCACCAACTTTGAAGTGAAAGCTTTCTTCTCACCATGATGGGTCCTGAAGCAACGCTTAGGCTCCCTTCCAACACAAGCCTACAGACCACTGGCAAGCAAGCATCTCTCACAGAGAATATCTGCCTTAAAGCCCCCCACCTCCACCTCCAGCCTAGAGTGAGACAATAAATGGTGAATTGGGGGGGGGGGGGTTTGCATTAAAACATTAGCCTAGTGGGTTGTTATTACCAACATAACAATCAGCAAGCAGCTAGGGTTAACTAGCAGATTATTCTCAAAGGGGGGGGGGTTAAAAACCAATAAAATTTTGTTTTTAAAAAAAGGGGGGGTCAATCCTGCCGGACCCCTTCTTTCTTTCTTTGTTCTTTCTTCTTTCTTTCTTTCTTTCTTTCTTCTTTCTTTCTTTCTTTCTTTTCTTCTCTCCCTCTCTCCTTTATCCCTTCACCCCCTTCCTATCTTCTGGACCCCTTCCATCTCCCTCACTCCTTTACCCCATCACCCCTTTCTTATCTTCCAGACCCCTTCTTTCTTTCATTCCTTCCTTCCTCCCTTCCTTCCTTCCCTCCCTCTCTCCTTTACCCCATCACCCCTTTCTATCTTCTGCACCCCTTCCTTCCTTCCCTCTCTCCTTTACCCCATCACCCCTTCCTATCTTCTGCACCCCTCCTTCCTTCCTTCCTTCCTTCCTTCCTTCCTTCCTTCCTTTTCTTATCCCTTCACCATCCCTCCATCCCTCCATCCCTCCATCTAATTCATCTCTCTTTCATCCCCACGACACCCCGCTGCACGTTACCCACGCGCGCTGGAGGCAGGCAGGCAGGCAGAGGCGGCCAAGTGAGCGCGAGCGGGACAGTCCCGTCCTGAAACGGAGACCAAAGTCGTCCCGCGGAAAGGAGGAGGAGGACGGGGGGGGGCGTTCCTTGCGCCCCCGACCGTCTTCGCCTTGCCCTTCTCCAGCCACAAGCAGCGGGAACAGGATGCCGGCACCCCGCAAGGCACCGCGGTGTCTCCGTCCTCCTTCCACGCGCCAAGTGCCGGCAGGGTCCCCCGACATTTCCCCCACCCGGAGCCGCCTTGCCCCGCGCGCGCGCGCCTGCGTCCTCCTTCGCCTCTCGCCTTCCCGCAGCTCCGCCGCCTTGGCCGGACTCACCTGCCCCGCTCGGGTGGTGGGGCCGCCCTGGCCGCGCTCCCCCCCCTCCGCTTCCTTCGCCCTCGGAGAAGACGGAGCCGGCCGGCGGCGTCCAGGCAGCGAGCGAGCGAGAAGCAGCCAGGCGGAGCAGGCAGTGCGCAGAAGACGGGCAGCGCGTAGCCTGGGCACCTCTGCCGCCGCCGCCGCCCCGCCTGCTCGGGGAGAGAGAGCCGAGGAGGACCGTCAGGCACGCAGGCTGGGGGGGAGGGCTGGCTCGCGCGGGGGGTGGGGGAGAGGAGGGGGAGGAGGGGCGAGGCACCGGCCCGCCTGGGCGAAGGGAGGCAGCGGCGCCTCCGCCACCTCGGGCCCGCGCGCCAAGGACCCGGCTTGTTTACTCCCGGAGGGCGCGCGGCATCCCTGAGGGCGAGGAACCCGGAGGGATCGGCTCGGTGGGCTTCCCACGTGCTTTGCTGAGGGGGGGGAACTTGCAGGTGTGAATGCGGTAGTCTAAGTGGAGGGAGGGGTTCTTTTCTTTCTCTCTCTCTCTCTCTTTCTCTGTTTTCCTTCCATCCATCCTTCTTTCTCTTTTCCTCACTTCTTTCCTTCTTTCTCTTTCTTTTCCTTTCTTTTCCTTCCTTCTTTCTTTTCCTTCCTTCCTTCCATCCATCCGTCCGTCCTTCCTTCCCTTTTTATTTTCCTTCTTTCCATCCATCCTTCTTTCTTTCTTTCCTTCCTTCCTTCCCTTTCTCTTTCCTTCCTTCCTTCTTTCCTTCTCTTTCATTTCTTTCCCTCCTTCCTTTTAACTTTCCTTCCTTTCCTCCCTCTCTCCCTTCTTTTTCTTTTCCTTTCCTTCTCTTTTCCTTTCTTTTTCCCCTTCCTTTCTTTTCCTTCCTTCCATCTTTCTTTTCCTTCCTTCCTTTCCTTTCCTTTCCTTTTTCTTTTCCTTCCTTTCCTCCCTCTTTCCCTCCCTCCCTGCATTCTCTTTTTCTTTTCTTCACTTCTTTCCTTCCTTCTCTTTCTTTTCCTCTCTTTTCCTCCCTTCCTTTCTTTTCCTTCTCTCTTTCTTTTCCTTCCTTCTTTCCTTCCTTCCCCTTTCCTTTTCCTTTCTTCTCTTTCTTTTCTTTACCTCCTTCCTTCTCTTTTTCTTTTCATTCCTTTCCTCTCTCCCCCCCCCTCCCTTCCTCCCTCTAACTTTAACTTTAAGAAGCCAGCACAAGTTTGTCACAAACAGATCATGCCAAACCACTCTTATTTCATTATATGGCAAAGTAACTAAATTAGTAAACCAGCAAAATGCTGTGGACATAGTATACTTATATTTCAGCAAGGCATTTGACAAAGTAGACCACAACATACTTCTTGGTAAGCTAGAAAAAAGTGAGATGGATAGCATCACCAGGTTGGATTTGTAACTGGCTGGTAAACTGCACTTAGCGAAGAGTCCTTAATGGTACTACATCTACATGGCGGGAGGGAAGGAAGCAGTGGAGTACCACACGTGTTTCATCTTAGGCCCTGTACAAAATCTTCATAAATGGCTTAGATGAGGGAATAGAAGGGGAACTCATGAAATTTACAAATGACACTAAACTGGTAGGGATAGCCAACAATGCAGAAGACAAGCTCAGGATCCAAAAAGATCTTGAATCATGCTCCTTATCCAACAACATGACATTTAATGTGGAGAAAAACAAGGTTTTACATCTAGGCAGGAAAAACCAAAGATGCAAGTACAGATCATTAGGCTAAACCTGGCTCAAAAACAGTAACTGTGAGCGGGACCTTGAAGTCTTAGTGGATGATCATTTAAACTTCAGCCAGTAGTATGCGACAGCAGCCAAAAAGCCAATGCAATCCTTGGTTGTATAAACAGAGAGATAGAATCAAAACCGCGTAAAGTATTAGTACCGCTTTATAAATCATTAGTAAGGCCACACTTGGAATACTACATCCAGTTTTGGTCAATTCATTACAAAAAAGATGTTGAGACTTTGGAAAAAGTGCAAAGAAGAGCAGCTAAGATGATTAAGGGCCCGGAGACGAAAACATATGAAGGAACCATTGCAGGAACTGGGTATGTCTAGTCTAGAGAATAGGGGTACATTATAGCAGTATTCCAGTATTTGAGGTGCTGCCACAATAAGAGGGGGTCAATTTATTTTCCAAAGCATCAGAAGGCAAGGCAGGACACAATGGTTGGAAACTAATCAAGGAGAAGCAAGTTGGAATTAAGGATAAATTTTCTAACAGTGAGGACAATTGACCAGTGGAACAGAAGTTGCCTTCAGAAGTTGTAGGTGCTTTATCACTGGAGGTTTTTAAGAAGAGACTGGACAGCCACTTGTCTGATATGGTATAGGTTCTCCTGCTTGAGCATGGGGCTGGACTAGAAGACCTCTAAAGTCTCTTCTAGCTCTATTCTGATTGACAGATTCTCTCTTTTCCTTCCATCCTCCCTCCTTTTTATTGTTCTCTCCCTCTCTCTCTTTCCTTCCTTCATTCCTTCCTTCCTCTCTCCCCCCTCTCGTCTCTTTTCTATTTCTATCTCTTTTCTTTCCTTCTTCTCTCCCCCTCTCCTCTCTTTTCTTTCTTTCTTTTTCTATTTCTACCTCTTTTCCTTCTTTCCTTCCTTCCTTCCTTTTCTTCCTTCCTTCCTACTTTATTTCTTGTTCTCTTTCTCCCTTTTTCCTTCCTTCTTTCCTTCCTTCCTTCCCATCTCAGTTTCTCCTACTTACATTGCTTCTTTTTTTTTAAAAAAAATGTATGCTGCCTATTCCTCTTTAGGGCATTAACCGACTTACAGGTAATGGTGCCCATAATCTTGTTTCCAATCAGGCAGAGAAGGTCTTTAAAAACTCTGTTAGACCAAATATAGACGTGTATTGTTATGGAAATTTTATAAGTTGACTGAATGTTTAATACTGTTTAATTTGACTAGTTTTGTTTGTACTGGAAAGCATGGCACCCAGGTGTCACATTGCTCATGCATTGATTTGACGTTTTTATAAAAAAAAACTTTAAAAAATAAAATAAAAACTCTGTTAGAATCCCCAAGAAAGACTGAGTTTGACTGAGAACAACGTAAGCGGGAAAGAATCTGTGAATGTTTCTGTTATAGGGCCTTGTTTTTCCTTTTGTCCTAATTTCACACGTGCAAGCTCTTACTGAAGTCTGCAACGCAACTGCAAACCTATTCTTCCAGAAACAAGCTTGACATACAGAATCCTTAATGATTAACCAGAAAAGTATGTTTATTGGCAAAGGATTTTAAAATATCTGAGCTTGAGATAGTTATGTGTGCCAAACTACACACAGTTTACATAACGGTTGAAACTTGTTAATAATCTATTATGCCTTAGATATTTTCTGTAGCAATGTGAGAAAGACTTTTCCATCACAGCCGAGAAAAAAACAACAAAAGCAAGCCCATTGGAGGAATAAACAAAGCCATTATAGGAAAGGAAGAGTTACACAATGAATGCATCATATATAACACTGGAAGTCTTTAAGAAGATGTTGGATAGCCATTTGTCTGAAACAGTATAGGGTTTCCTGCCTAGGCAGGGGGTTGGACTAGAAGACCTCCAAGGTCCCCTCCAACTCTGCTATTGTATTGTATTGTAGATAATTTTTACTAATTTATATCCTACTTTTATTAGTTTTTATAAATAACTCAAGGCAGTGAACATAACTGATAGTCCTGCCTTCTTCTATTTTCCCCAAAACAAACCTGTGAGGTTCAGTGGTGGGTTCTGGTTGGTATGGCCCAGTACGGACGTACCGGTAATAGCTGGGAGCAGCAGCCACCATACCGGTACAGTGGCGCATTTGGCCCACCCACCCGCTCACGTAACATACCTGTGTTTTAAAGAAACCGGGCCAATTGTGCATGCACGCACAGAGTGATCGACGAGCAGCTGGGTGTCCGATGAGCAGCAGGGGAGGTGGAGTGCGCAGTGTACTGGTAGCCACAGGGAGAGGAACCCACCACTGGTGAGGTTGGTTGGACTGAGAGAATGTCCCCAGTCCAAAATCACCCATTGGCTCTCATGGCTAAGGCGGGATTAGAACTCTCACCATCTACTGGGGATTGGCCCAGAGTCACCCAGCCAGCTTTCACGTCTAAGGCAGAACTAGAACTCCCAGTCTCCCAGTTCCTAGCCTGATGCTTTAACCACTACTAGACCAAACTGGTACAATACTGTTGGAAGGAATGTCCGCCTGGGTTCAGTTCCAAGTGGGGAAAAAGACACTGGAGACATGGAGGCTGATTGGAAAGATGGTTGAATGGTGGACAGGACCACATGGTTTGAGGTCCTGGACAATTGAGCACATGGGAGAGGGAGAGAGAGAGATATTTATATCCTCTCTTGGGCCCCGGCAGACTCCCATGGGGCCATGCAGGGGTAACTTTGTAGGTTTTCTTGAGTCCCAGGCTTGGTTGAATCTTGCTGGGTGATGTAATGAAGGGGCTTTGGGCAATTCCTATTATGGCTGAATGCCTTTGTCTTGGTTTGGATCTTGAGTGAGGGCTAATCCTATCATGATGTAAAAAAGATGTGGAGACTCTAGAAAGAGTGCAGAGAAGAGCAACAAAGATGATTAGGGGACTGGAGACTAAAACATATGAAGAACGGTTGCAGGAACTGGGTATGTCTAGCTTAAGAGAAAGAAGGACTAGGGGAGACATGATAGCAGTGTTCCAATATCTCAGGGGTTGCCACAAAGAAGAGGGAGTCAAGCTATTCTCCAAGGCACCTGAGGACAGAACAAGAAGCAATGGGTGGAAACTAATCAAGGAGAGAAGCAACTTAGAACTGAGGAGAAACTTCCTGACAGTTAGAACAATTAATCAGTGGAACAGAAGTTGCCTCCAGAAGTTGTGAATGCCCCAACACTGGAAGTCTTTAAGAAGATGTTGGGTAGCCATTTGTCTGGAACGGTATAGGGTTTCCTGCCTAGGCAGGGGGTTGGACTAGAAGACCTCCAAGGTCCCTTCCAACTCTACTATTGTATTGTATTGTATTGTATTGTATGTCCTGAGGGTGAAGGTCTTTTGTCTTGTAGATAAGCTCTGCTCAATCTTTTGTCTTGTAGACAGGTTGGCACCAGTCTTTCTGGGACTATTAGCAAAGGTGGGGGCTGCTTTCCTAGAGCATGTTTCTCCTTTTCTCATCCAGGGAGGTATAATATTCTGTATTTTAAAATATTTCCTAGAATATTTCATTCTTCTAGGAGAGGGGTGGGTGCTAACTTCCTACAATACAATATTACAAAGATACGGTGCTGAGACTGGAGTCCTGTGAATCTTGATTTCATTCATTCAATCAGTTGAAACGGTTACTATTTCCCGTGAGGTGGGTAGGTTTGGGATGAGAAAAAATACATGCAATCACAAGATTTGCAAAGCAGGAAGGACGGCAGCAGATTATTATGGCCTGTTCCCCTGATGATGGAAGAAATGTCCTTCTGGGTTCAGTCCCAAGTGGGGGAAAAGACACTAGATTCACGGAAGTTGCTTGGAGAGAAGGTTTATTGATGGTGGACAGCAGGACCACATGGTTTGAGGTCCTGGGGGAAAACGGGAGGTCACTTTCCTTGAAGATCTTGAAGAAAAAAATGGGAAGAGACGCTGGGAGTGCCTGGGGTTTATATCCTCTCTTGGGCCCCGCCTTGGAGCTTCCTGTTCCTGTGTAAGAAATGTATTCTGATTGGTGGTCAAACTTCCAGGGGGCGGAGGGTCAAAGCTAGCTGACTTTGTAGGCTGCCTGTCTTTTGAGTCCCAAGCTTGGTTGAGCTGTTGCTGGGTGATGATTTAATGAAAGGGCTTTGGGATTCCTACTTATGCTCTGCCTGAAGGAGGTAGATCTTCGTTATGTAGAATAGACTGGCTCAGGCCTTAATGGCCCATTGACAAAGGTGGGGGGGACTGAGTTTGTGTCTCCCTTTTAGGGGGAAATATTCTGCCCTTTTAATATTTCCTAAAATATTTCATTTCCCTAGGAATTTACACCTGGTAAATGTCTTCCCTTTATGCAGCTAATAAGGGAGGCGGAAACACTGATGTAACGTCTTTCTCACAGCCCTGAAACATCCATGAGTTCTCCAGTTGTTCACTAAAATTATTCTAATTGCTACCTCTGATCAAAGGGCTGTACAGGCAACCGAATCTCCCCAGCAGTATTCTTTGGTGCCTTGCCCTGCCTTGTTCCTCTCGATCATTTTACTTTGTTCTAATTAAAAATGACAAAGTTATTACATAAAATTCACTAATTGTGCCTTTACAGCTTTTCTCGGTGCTTCAAGATGCAAATCCCAGGGACGATGCTGTGAGAATTTATGCAAAGGGGGGGGGGAAATATACATATATAGGCCACAAATAGGAAGTGGCATAATTAAACCATGATGTGCATAGGAATACTGGCAGGAAAGCAGCTAACATCCACCGCCTCTTAGGATTACGCTGTACACAAGTGTTGTTGCTTGTTTCAATGAGTGTTTCCGTTTGTAGAAAAAAAAAAACAGATCCCAAATGTCAACTTTATGTTAATAGCCACTTGCAGAATTTGTTTTTATGTGTTACTGCAAATTGTGCCTTTTGGGGGAAGATGAGAAATCCTTCCGGGAGAAAAAAATGTTTGCACCCAAACCGCAGCTGTCTTCTCCCCCAAATTCACCAGACCAATAGCAATAGCACTTAGACTTATATACCACTTTACAGTGCTTCACAGCCCTCTCTAAGCGGTTTACAGAGTCAGCCTCTTGCCCTCAACAATCTGGGTCCTCATTTTACCCGCCTCGGAAGGATGGAAAGCTGAGTCAACCTTGAGCCTGCTGGGATTCGAACTGCCAAATTGAAGGTAGCCAGCAGGCAGCAGAAGTAGATGGCAGTAATGCTCTCTAACCACTGTGCTACCAAGGCTCAAATAGTCTGTAGAGATTCTCAGTCATCCAAGGTCACGGTTGTCCCCAAGGTGCTTTTTCTGGAGGCAACTGGACTTGGTTTTTATTATGAAGATGTTCCGCTTCTCATCCAAGAAGCTTCTTCAGCTCTGACTGGATGGTGGGGAATGGAAGGATTTATACTCCTTGCAGACAGCTGGTCATTTTCATCCTTTTAGAGCAGGGATGTCCAAACTTGGGAACTTTAAGACTTGTGGACTTCAACTCCCAGAATTCCCTAGCCAGCATGGCTGGCTGGGGAATTCTGGAAGCTGAAGTCCACAAGTCTTAAAGTTCCCAAGTTTGGACACCCCTGTTTTAGAGGGTCATTGAAGCCCTTGGAGGTTTATCTGTGTCCTCAGGGTCACCTGAGTTAGTGCTCCTGGTTCCTATAGTCTGCAATTTTTTCCTCTGGAAATCCATTCCTACTCTCACACCATTCCAAGGGTGTCCATCCCAAATTGTATAGCCAAAACTCTGGTGAGATTCTCTGTTATCCAGGTCATAGTTGTCCCAAAGGTGCTTTTTTCAGGAGGCAACTGGACTTCTCTTGGTTTTTCTTGGTTTGAAGACCAAAAGGATGCAAATGACCAGCTGTCTTCAAGGAATATAAATCCTTCCATTCCCCACTATCCTGTCAGAGCTGAAGAAGCTTCTTGAAACATCTTCAAAGAAAAACAAGAAAGTCCAGTTGCCTCCAGAAAAAGCACCTTTGGGACATCTGACTGATGTCACACGTGTAGAGGCGGTCCTCATTTAATAACCACAATGGAAATAGTCACTAAGTGAAACTGCAACTCTGCTTACGGTCTTGCTTCACATTTCCTTTCCTTTACAGACTCGCAAAGGTTGCAAACGCTTTGTTATACCACTCTAATTGGCAGAAAGTGAAAAGGAACTAAGGAGCTTCTAGATGCAGGTGAAGAAGGAGAGGGCAAAAGTTGGCTTGAAACTCAACATTAAGAAAACTAAGATCATGGCATCCGGCCCTCTCAATTCCTGGCAAATAGATAGGGGCGAAATGGAGGTAGTGACAGATTTTATTTCCTGGGCTCCAAGATCACCACAGATGGGGACTGCAGGCAAGAAATCAAAAGACGTTTGCTCCTGGGGAGGAAAGCTATGGCAAATCTAGACAGAATACTAAAAAGCAGAGACACCACCCTGACAACAAAAGTGTGTATAGTCAAGGCTATGGTTTTCCCAGTTGCAATATATGGCTGTGAAGGTTGGACCATAAGAAAGGCTGAGCACCAAAGAATGGAGGCCTTTGAACTCTGGTGCTGGAGAAGACTCCTGTGAGTCCCTTTGACTGCAGAGCGATCACACCGGTCAGTCCTAGAGGAAATCAACCCTTACTATTCTTTAGAAGGCCAGATCCTGAAGAGGAAACTCAAAAACTTTGGCCACCTAATGAGAAGGAAGGACTCACTGGAGAAGCACCTAATGCTGGGAAAGATTGAGGGCAAAAGAAGAAGGGGACGACAGAGAATGAGGTGGCTGGATGGAGTCACCAAAGCAGTTGGGGTGAGCTTAAATGATCTCCAGAGGATGGTAGAGGACAGGAAGGCATGGAGGAACGTTGTCCATGGGGTCACGATGGGTCGGACATGACATTGCAACTAACCAATAAATTAGTGTACCTTTGTTTTAAGATTTACACCTTTTTGTGTGTGTGTGTGGTCAATTTCCCATCTCAGAATAGCAGAAAGCAACACCACCAATCTCCAGAAAATATGAGCAGGGCTATTGCAAATTAAGGGTTCTAAAGCTCACTTTTGACAGTTCTTGGAGTGGAGCTGAATAAGCAGCTTAGAGATTGGTCTAAAAACAAAGCAAATTGTCCAGTAAACTGACAAGGTTAGAGACTACTTAGAGAAGCTGTTTTAAGAATCGGGGGGGGAAAGGATAATGGAAAGAAACCGTTATCTCCTACTAGAGTTGGGAAGGCTCCACAGTGTTGAAAAGATTCTCTTTTCATTGTTATTGTTGTTGCTATTGTGTGCAAATGCCTCTGAGAGATGGACAGAGGTACCTAGGAAAATTAAAGCTGCACAGAACCACGAAAAACACAAACAGCTGCCAAAGCTAAAAGCCATCAAGAAAGACCAGGTCAGCAAGGAAAGGAACATATTGAATGAGACAGCAGGGGAAATCCAGCCAAAACCTGAGAAAATTTGTCAGGCTTAAAAGTGAAACGTAATGTTAATTACAGTTAATAACAGGTTTGGTATATTTGGCAGTCTGCCCTTTCATATGTCCTTCTGTGACAAAGGATGGCAACATTTATAGTCTTGTCTGCTAACTGCAAACTACAGCATACAAAACCTTTGCCAGACCAATTCTTGAATACAGCTTGTCTGCCTGGAATCCACGCTGTATATCGGACATTAATACGATCGAGCCAGAGGTATTTCACGAGAAGAGTCCTCCACTCCTCTGCTCACAATAGAATCCCTTATGCCACCAGGCTTGAAATTTTGGGCTTGGCCAACCTAGAACTACGCCGCCTACAGTCTGACTTAAGCATAGTACACAAAATTGTCTGCTATAACATAATATCTGCCAATGACTACTTCAGCTTCAACCACAATAATACACGGGCAAACAACAGATATAAACTCAAAGTAAACTGCTCCAAACTCGATTGCAGAAAATACGACTTCAGCAACAGTGGTCAATGCCTGGAATGTACTACCCAACTCCGTTGTTACATCCTCAAACCCAGGGGTGAAATCCAACAGGTTCTGGAGAACCGGTAGGGGAAATTTTGAGTAGTTCGGAGAACCAGCAAATGCAATCTCCGGCTGGCCCCAGAGGATGGGGAGGGAATGGAGATTTTGCAGTATCCTTCCCCTGCCATGCCCACCAAGCCACGCCCATCAAGCCACACCACTCCCACCAAGCCACGCCCACAGAACCGTTAGTAAAAAAAATGAATTTCACCGCTGCTCAAACCCCCATAACTTTAACCTTAAACTGTCTACCATGGACCTCTCCCCATTCCTAAGAGGTCTGTAAAGGGGGTGTGAATAAGTGCACCAGCGTGCCTACCGTCCCTGTCCTGCTGTCCCCATCTATTTGTACTCATTTCCCTTGTTCATGTCCATGATTGTACGTATACCTGTTCTCTCGTACATGTTTGACAAGCTAACTAACTAACTAAATAATACAGGCTCCAGCCCTGAATACTATTATTCCATTTCCTGCTGCAGAAATGTCGTTTCTGGATTTCAAAGTCTCTCCAGGGGCCTCCTCCAAAAGGCATCGGTTGGCAAAGATTTCTAGAACGCTCTCTTGAGTATTCCATCTTGGGCCAAGGCTCTTTAGAACGACAGCAGGAGCGCTGAAGCCCTGAAGTTTATTTACAGAAAATGAACTCCGTTGCTGAATTTGTCACACAGCTCTGGAGCCTAATAATAGCGCTTAGAGAGAAATGACTGGGATTACCTTTTGAGATTGGCTGTGGAAGGAAATCATGTCTCCTGAGGCCTCTGGAAGCGCCTTGTACCTGGGAATTCAATACAATACAATACAATAGCAGAGTTGGAAGGGACCTTGGAGGTCTTCTAGTCCAACCCCCTGCCTAGGCAGGAAACCCTATACCGTTTCAGACAGATGGCTATCCAACATCTTCTTAAAGACTTCCAGTGTTGGGGCATTCACAACTTCTGGAGGCAAGCTGTTCCACTGGTTAATTGTTCTCACTGTCAGGAACTTTCTCCTCAGTTCTAAGTTGCTTCTCTCCTTGATTAGTTTCCACCCATTGCTTCTTGTTCTGCCCTCAGGTGCTTTGGAGAATAGTTTGATTCCCTCTTCTTTGTGGCAACCCCTGAGATATTGGAACACTGCTATCATATCTCCCCTAGTCCTTCTTTCTCTTAAGCTAAACATACCCAGTTCCTGCAACCGTTCCTCATATGTTTTAGTCTCCAGTCCCCTAATCATCTTTGTTTCTCCTCTCTGCACTCTTTCTAGAGTCTCCACATCTTAATAAATGTTTCACTTAACAACAGAAATGTTGGGCTCAATTATGGCCGTAAGGAAGGGAGAAGGAGAGAAAGAGAGAAGGAGAGAGGGTAGGAAGGGAAAGAGGAAGAGAGGAGGAGGGGAGAGGTAAGGGAAGAAGGAAGGGAAAGGAGGAAGGAAGGAAGGAAGTAGAGAAGGGAGGGAGGGAGAAAAGAAAGAGAGAAGAAGGTGGTGTCAAAAGAGGGAAGGGATGGTAAACAAAGCAACCCAAATGGAATATTATAATTCTATAAAGGGAATGACAAATGTCTAAGAACCATGAATGTAAAAAAAGAATAATAACTATTCACAGCCAATCAAGGGGAAAGAAGAAATGGGAGCGTAATTAAGTCCAGGGGAAATAGGAAATAAAGGTGCTGAATGGAATAGACTGCTGTGATGGGGAAACCTATGGCACGCGTGCTACAGGTGGTCAGGCGTTGCCCTGTGTCAGCTCCAGCACATATGCGCATGCTGGCCAGCTGATTTTCAGCCTTCCGGAGGGCCACGGGAGGCCGTTTTCACCCTCCCCAGGCTTTAGGAAAGCCTCTGGAGCCTGTGGATGGCGAAAAATGGACCCTACAGGATGTTTTCATTTCTGAACTTAGAGTAGACCCTTTGGGCCTGTTTTTCGCCATCCACAGGCTCTGGAAGAGTTCCTGAAGCCTGTGGATAGTGAAAAACAGGCCCAACGGAAGTCTGGAAGCTTTAGGGAGGCCTCTGGACATGAGTGGGGGGAGGAAATATGGGGGAGGGGTTGTGCCCGCATGCACTGGGGAAGGGTATTGCATTATGGGTGTATGCACACACATGCACACTATCGCACGCAGGCACATGCTTTTTTGGCACCCGAGCAAAAAAAGGTTTGCCATCACTGGAGCAGAATAACAGTTGGAAGGGACCTTGGAGGTCTTCTAGTCCAACCCCCCTGCTCAAGCGGGGAACCCTATACAATTTCAGAATGTCCCCCAGAAACAGATGCTTTGGGGTAGGTGAACCTAAGATCCTGATTAGAATAAGCTGGCTAAGGGCTGGTGTGGTGAAATGTAGTCTGGAGTCCCAGGAAGGAGAGGCTCTTTCCCAAAGATCAAAGAGGCAGCCGAGCTTGGAGACAGGAAGCGGGCAACGTCAGACGGTCCATAGAGGTTCACCATGTGGAAGCACAGTGGTTAAAGTACAGTATTTGCAGGCCAATTCTGCCCACAGCCTAGAGTTCGATCCTGATGGGCTCAAGGTTGACTCAGCCTTCACATCCTTCCAAGGTCAGTAAAATGAGGACCCAGACAATACGCCGACACTGTAAACTGCCCAGAAGGTGTTGTAAAGCACTATGGGGCCAGAGGTGGTATTCAGCAGGTTCTGGCCAGTTCTGGAGAACCGGTAGCAGAAATTTTGAGTAGTTCGGAGAACCGGTAAATACCACCTCTGGCTGGCCCCGCCCCCATCTATTCTCAGACTCCCGAGTCCCCGCTGATTGGGAGGAAATGGGGATTTTGCAGTAACCTTCCCCTGCAGTGGGTAAGGAATGGGGATTTTGCAGTATCCTTTCCCTGCCACGCCCACCAAGACACACCCACCAAGACACACCACGCGCACCACGCCATGCCCACAGAACCAGTAGTAAAAAAAAAATTTAATCCCGCCACTGTATGGGGCGGTATATAAGACTACATGCTATTACTATCCATAGTTATGCAGATAGTTTCTTTAGTCTGGAAAGATTCTGTCTATAGACAAACAACAACTCCACATGTTTGTTCTTGATTCTTCAGCCTGACAGCTGGATCTGAAAGGTTTATGGCTGTGGTGTCTGCAGGCTGTGGCCCCAAAAAGTCAAGGCAGCAACTGTGATGTTGAGATCAAATCTCCATCTGTTTTTTCTAGATCTACCAAAACCAACAGGAACTTCCATTGCACTGTTGCAATGATCAGTTTGACTTTTTTAACCAGACAGTGCTGTACTGTAGTTCCTTTTCCAGTAATATCATGACTCTTAGAGGTTTTGTTGCACGTACTCAAACGCCTACAGGGCCCATGTTATGAGAGAGAGGTCATAGATGTCAGGTGCGATGCAAGCCAGGCTGCTAATAATACCTCCAGATTAGAGCATTGAAGGGTTGGTGTTTGCACCTCAACTGTCGAGAAGGTGAAAAGGCTATTCTCGTGGAATACATTGGGGCCTTGTGTGCCAATATGAGTGATAGTTTAGTAACCCCTATAGGAAGAGAACCCTGCTGAATAAAAAAGTGTGTGTCATCTGTCTAAAAATAAGCGCAACCTTCTTCCTATGAAGACAATATTACAGAGAAAGTTGCTGCAATTTGGGAAGCTGGAGAAACAACAGGGACCGTTTGCTACATACACGAGCTAGACATCGGCCTGCTTTTATGCCACCGAAGAGAAGGTCAGATTTATTCAACTCGTTATCTCCTTCCACATCAAGCCTTTGCAGAGAACATTGTGATGGGATATTTGATAACAGACCCATTTCCTTGTTAGTTCAGTTCAATCCAGGGGTGGAATTCAGCTGGTTTGGGTGAACCAAATGCTGATTTTACATTTGGTTCGCCAAACCAGTAGTTGCCCCACCTTCCCACTCCGGGAGACTCCACGCGGCCCGTTTTGGCCCACAGGAGGATCTGGGAGGGCGAAAAACGGGCCTCACGGAAGTTCTGGTCCCATTCCCAGCCTCTGGAGGGCCTCCGAAGTCCAGGGGAAGCCATTTTTGCCCTCCTAGAGGCTCCAGGAAAACTCCCCCCTCCCCCTGCCTTGGTGCAGGAGGCTGAGTAGGCCACGCCCACCATGGCCATGCCCACACCACAACTGGGCAGGGAACCGGTTGCTAAAAATTTTGAATCCCACCCCTGGTTCAACCACACACTGAATTAATCAACGCGAACTTTTTAAAAGCGTCCCCCTGTCTATTTGGTTTTAATAAATAAAACTGGAGAGATATTTTGAGGGTCCCTCCCCCCCTCCTACCCACTGCTTTCTGTCCTTGGCAGCAAGCAAAAATTCCGTTCCTTGGAAATAAGAACAAAAAACAGGTCTGTAAATGATCTGTCAAAATCCAGAAGTAGTACAGTATATCATTCTACGCCAAAATATGCATTTCGCAGCGCACCAAAAGGTACTTAAAATAAAATAAAAAATATTGCCTCTATTAAATGCTGGGATTAAAAACAAAGATTCTCTTGAGGCCTGGACATGTTCCATTAGAATGGAAAGGTTTACTCACTTTCACTATACAGAATTGGTTGGTTTTGGTTTCCCAGCCTAAATTAGCAGGATTATAGAATAACAGAGTTGAAAGGGACCTTGGAGATCTTCTAATCCGACTTCTTGGTCAAGCAGGAGAACCCTACGCCAGCGATGTTGGGTGCCGAAAATGAGAGGGTCTGTGCACAATAGAGATTCCGTGTGCTGCAGAGGTGGGTTCCTCCTGGTTCAGCCCGGATCAGGCGAACCAGTAGTAACGGTGGCGGGACCCTATGCCCAACTGCCCGGACACCTCTGCACACAAGCATGCCCGAACCAGTAGTAAAAGAATTGGCATCCCACCACTGGCGTGCCAGCACCCATAATGCAAAAACATAGATCGGCCAATCATTTGACCAGGAGGGTATAAGGCCGTGATGGCGAAACCTATGGCACGCGGGCCCAAAGTGGCACACGGAGCTATGCCACCTGGCACCAGTGGTGGGTTTCAAAAATTTTTAGAACCTCTTCTGTAGGTGTGGCCTGCTTTGTGGGAGTGGCTTGCCAGCCATGTGACCAAGTGGGAGTGGCTTGGCAGTCATGTGACTGGATGGGCATAGCCAACTTGTAAAATGTGGTGAAACTCACTTAACAACGCTCTTGCTTAGCAACCAAAATGTTGGCTCAGAAACTCTGGAATTTGAAGCACGCAAGTCTTAAAGCTGTCAAGTTACAAGACCCTTGCACCCCTAACCTTTTAAGAAAAAAAAACCCAGGGGTGTTCAAACTTGACAGCTTTAAGACTTGTGGACTTCAACTCCCAGAATTCCTCCTCCAGTCATGTTGGCTCAGGTCCTCTGGCACTGAAGTGTGCAAGTCTTAAAGCTGTCAAGTTACAAGACCCTTGCACCCCTAACCCTTTAGAAAAAACCTAAAGTGTTTAAAGTTGACAGCTTTAAGACTTTTAGAGGTGGGCGGGGCGATTGGTGAGACAGCCAATCAGTGAGCGGTGGGCGGGGCAAGGGTGGTGCGGACGGGCGGGGGAAGGGAGCTGTAACCAGTTCTAAACGGCACAGTAGATTTGTGGAACCTCTTGTATAGAAGAGGTTAGAACTGGCAGGAACCCACCCCTGCCTGGCACGCACGGTGTCACCCATTCCTCTTTTGGGTTTCTGGCACGCATGCGCGAGCAACGATCAGCTGCCCTTCATGCATGAGACAGTTCTGGAAACTGGAAGAGCTGGCCTTCCGTTTTCTGGATTGAGCATACATGTCGGCCAGCTGATCCTCGTGCGAGCATGTGCGCCAATAACTGGAAGACTAGCTTATAGTTCATTTTCCGGTGCATGCATGCCTCCTGGGCAGCTCCTCTTCCGGGTTGCGGTCCAGACTTGTGTGCGTGCATCCGGTACCGAAAAGATTCGCCATCAACTGGTGTAAGGTCTCCTGCCTTGAACAAGGAATTGGACGGAGATGACCTCCAGCCTTATGATTCTATGTTCTATGAACACTGAAAACGAGTATGTTTAAACATTAGCCAGCAATATGTTTAAAAATAGGCTACATTTTCCACCTTTGATAGAGACTTGCTGATTCCATACGGCAGTAATTAACAATCTAGCCCTGCTAGTAAATTATTAACAAATACCAAACAATGTTTATCTTGATATTCCCAAAAGATTTATACCTCATTGAAAAATAATAAAATAAAAGCCAGTCATTTCATTCAGGACAAAAACAACTCGCACTGTTTTCCTTCCTTATCATGTTCTTACTTTTTTTTTCTCCCCAGAAAAAAATAAGCCCTGGGAATGAGAGACTTAAAAACTTGTTTAGTTGTGAGGCGTTTATTACGGTCATCCATAACATAATAAAATATAATGTAACATCCAAGAATAAAGTTTTAGACTCCCGTTGTAGTTGTTGTCTAATCTGCGTCCTGTACAAATTGTTTAAAATTGATAGCATGGCCACAAACTCTGAAATCACGATACCAATGCCACTAAAATTACGAGTTCAAGGTATTAAAGACGACAGTGAATATAGTAGGGATTTATAGAATTTGGGTAAAACGGTAGAATAATAGCTGAAGATAAAAAAATATATATAGCTGAAGTGAACTATAAAATAACTCCAAAATATCTCTAAAATCTACAGGTAGGGCTTGTTTGCAAAACTTGCCATGACATTATGCTGTCAGAATTACTTAGTTGTCAAGTTGATTCTGCGGAGCTGCTATCACAAGTAATAAAATAGATTGGATATATATATATATATATGAAGGTGATGACAGAAACAGAGATATTCAGGTATTCTGGGTAAAAAAAGAATTAGGCCATAACGATCATGATTCATTCGCAGAAATTTTATAAGAGGTCCTGGCAATTTAATCTCCTATTTGTAAATCTTCTTTGTTTTCCCGCTCACATTTCCCTTTGTTTTTTGTTCTAGATAAAATCCATGAAATGGGGGGGAGCTAGAATAATGACTGTCATTTGTCTGGAAGCCCCTGAGAATTTTTCTGCCATGTTTACGTTCCCTGTTTATTTTTACTTTATGTTATTTAAACTCATACGGCATCCATTTCGTTCTGCAGCTCTCGGGGGAGTACAGTCATCAATGTGAAATAAATTTTAGCTTTTGCGTGGATGTGTGTGTGGCTAGTCTTTGCAAATCTCTCAGGTATACAATAATTCAACATGACTTTCCCACTCCTCCACATAAGCATGTAGTGACGGCAGATCCAATAATTCTATGGCAATAAGGTAAATGGTAAAGAAATCCCTGAGGATTTTACTCCTCTAGTCGTTGCCGATTATAGGAGGAGATGACCATCTCTGCTTCAAGGGTCATTGAGCCAGTGGAGGGGGAGGGGAAGGAGGAGAAGAGGCAGAGAGGACGGAGGAGGAGAATAGAAGAAGAGGGGGAGGAGGAAGAGGAAGAGGAGAAGAGGAGGAGGGGGAGGGGGAAGAGGAAAAGAAGAGGAGGAGGGGGAGGGGGAAGAGAAGAAGAAGAGGAGGGAGAGGAGAAGAAGAGGGGGAGTGGGAGGAGGATGAGGAGAAGAAGAGGAGGACAAGGAGGAGAGGAGGAGAGAAGGGAGGAGGAGAAGAGAAGATGAAGAGGAGGGGGAGGAGTAGAGAAGGAGGGGGAGGAAGAAGAGAAGAAGAGGAGAGGGCGGAGGAGAAAAGAAAAGGAGGAGGAGGAGGAGAGGAGGAAGGGGAGGAAGAAGAGGAGGGGAGGAGAAGAAGAAAAGAAAAGAAAAGGAGGAGGAGGAGAGGAGGAGGGTGAGGAAGGAGGAGGAGGAGGAGGGAGGAGGTGGAGAAGAGGAGGAAGGGGAGGAGGGGGATGGGGAGGAGAAGAGAAGGAGGAGGAGGGGAGAAGAAGAAGAAAAGAAGAGGAGGAGGAGGGAGGAGGCGGAGAAGAGGAGGAAGGGGAGGAGAAGAGAAGAAAAAAGAGGAAGAGAAGGAGGAGGGAGAGGGGGAGAAGAAGATGAGGAGAAGGAGAAGAGGAGGGGGAAGAAGTGGAGGAGGAAGATTTATTATCCCTGCAACTGGCTTTGAATTCTGTCCATGTTGTGATTTCTTGGCATCTCCAGAAACAAATGAATTAACTAAGTCACCTGGTTTATGCTGACAATTCTCCTTCAGTAACACTATTCCTCTAGTTTTGCGCATGTCCCATTTATTTTAGCTGAGAGTCAATGGCTTCCGGAAAAGAGAAGCAAGATTTAAAAAGTCTTCAAGATTGTGTCAAATCAGCTCAGACCAAAGAAAAACCATGCTCACTTTTTAAAAAAAATCATGGCTCTTTGGGCTTGGGGTATACAGGTAGTCCTCAACCATTCATTTAATGGCCATTCGGACATACAAACAGTTACTTACGACCATTTTTCACACTTATGACCGTTGCAACATCCCCACAGTTATGTGATCAAAATTCAGGGACTTGGCAAGTGGCTCACTCTCCGCCCATGAAACAGCCTAAAACTCTTCCCCTGTGAAATAATTTATAAAGCAACTTCTCAGGCACGAAAAAGCAGTAGAACTAGCAGGGGGGGGGGGGGGGGGGGAGGAGAATTTCTCCGGTTAATGGTTAATCATTAAGCCAGCTCAATAAAGCAGCCCTACCAAGAAAGAAGCTTAATTGGGTTCCATTGTGTTTATTCCCAGTTGGAATGAATTTTACGACTGAAATTTTATGCGCGCTTATTTGGAATTGAGCTCTCAAACAGCGTGAACTTTCCCCAGTTAAACTGTATGGAATAGAGGTAGTCCTTGACTTACAACCCTTTGTTTAGCAACCGTTCAAAGTGACGAAAGGGCTGGAAAAAAACCGACATCTCAGCATCCTGTTGCCATGTGATCACAATTTGGGTGCTTGACAACTAGCATGGATTCACCACTGTCCCAGAATGCAGAGTCCAGAATCACACGATCGCCATTCCAACAACCAAAGTCAATGTGGGGAACAGATTCGCCTGCTGAGCAAAACTCCGCATTCCCATCAGGAAGGGCATCCGGCCAGTAAACGCTCTGCTAGCTCCATTCAGTTGGCCAGAGTCCACCCCGCAAGGGATGATGGGTTTGTTAAATGATGATGATGGTGACTCAACAATCACATTGATTAGCAACGGAACTTCCACTCCCAACTAAGGTCATAAATCAAGGATTACCTGTAGTATTTAATTCCACATCTTAGAATCTATAAGTCTCTGTGGTCATGTGGACGGCACGACTAAACGCCGAAGGCGCACGGAACACTGTTACCTTCCCACCAAAGGTGGTCCCTATTTTTCTACTTGCATTTTTACGTGCTTTCGAACTGCTAGGTTGGCAAAAGCTGGGACAAGTAACGGGAGCTCACTCCGTTACGCGGCGCTAGGGATTCAAACTGCTCAAACTTTCTGATTGACAAGCTCAGCGTCTCAGCCACCAAGCCACCGTGTCCCTTCTTACATGGACGCTAACTTTGAACTGGAGGCTGGATGTGTCAGAACGCTGTTCTTCAACCTCAGCCATTCTAAGATGTATGGTGTTCAATTCCCAGAATCCCCCAGCCTCTGCAATTCTGAGAGCTGAAGACCACAACTATTAAAATAGCTAAAGTTGAGAAACCCCCTGCTAGAGAAACAAAGATAGATTTTAACAGAATGTAAAGCAATGCTTACAACATCTGGAAAATGCTCAGATGCTATTTGGGCCTCTGTGCTCGGTGAGCAGATACGGAACAACTGAACTGATGAGGGGCAATTGTACAATAATTATGAACCATCCTTTAGGTCCACACATTCCGAGAATAAAGATATATTTAATTCTGTTTGGGCAAACTTTGAACACAAGTCTCCCATAAATGTTTATGGCCATTATCAGGAGGAACACATTGTGTGTTTCTTTCTTAAGGGCTCAATATTAAAGAAGGTAATAATCACAGGGAATTTTGCCCAGTATGATTGTTAGTAAAATATGAAAATGCAATATACAAAAGCTTGTTTGGCAGAGAAAAAAAAATGCCCAATCAATATTACAAGGTTAATAGCAAGGAAACAAAACAATGTGAAATGCTCCTGTTTCAGTGAATCAGAATAGAGCTGGAAGGGACCTTGGAGGTCTTCTAGTCCAGCCCCATGCTCAAGCAGGAAGATCCTATACCATTTCAGAGAAGTGACTGTCCAGTCTCTTCTTAAAAGTGATGAAGGCACCCACAAGTTCTGAAGGCAAGCTGTTCATTTGCTTAATAATTGGCCTCCCTGTTAGGAAGTTTCTCCTTTCATTCCGGGTTGCTTCTCTCCTTGATTAGTTTCCATCCATTGTTTCTTGCCTTCTGGTGCTTTGGAAAACAAGTTGACTCCCTCTTCTCTGTGGCAGCCCCTCAGATATTTGAATACTGTTATCATGTCAACCTTCCTCTTTCTTTTCTCTAGATTTGCCATACCCACCTCCTGCCACCGTTCTTTTTTTTTATATTATTAAAATTTTAATGAGTTTTACAATTGTTTTCTCCCTCCCCTCCCTCTCCCCCCAACCCTACCCCGTCTCCCTCCCTCCCTCCCCCTGACCTCCCAGAGCAAATTACAGGGTAAAATCATTTGACAAACATATGCTAACATAAGCTAACTCATTTTAACATTCGACCATTCTTGTGCTTTAACTCCCGCTTTCTCCTGCTAACTTTAAATAATTTGTAATATTTCTTATGCCTTCAATACAATACAATACAATAGTAGAGTTGGAAGGGACCTTGGAGGTCTTCTAGTCCAACCCCCTGCCTAGGCAGGAAACCCTATACCGTTCCAGACAAATGGCTACCCAACTTCTTCTTAAAGACTTCCAGTGTTGGGGCATTCACAACCTCTGGAGGCAAGCTGTTCCACTGATTAATTGTTCTAACTGTCAGGAAGTTTCTCCTCAGTTCTAAGTTGCTTCTCTCCTTGATTAGTTTCCACCCATTGCTTCTTGTTCTACCCTCAGGTGCCTTGGAGAATAGTTTGACTCCCTCTTCTTTGTGGCAACCCCTGAGATATTGGAACAATGCTATCATGTCTCCCCTGGTCCTTCTTTCTCTTAAGCTAGACATATCCAGTTCCTGCAACCGTTCTTCATATGTTTTAGTCTCCAGTCCCCTAATCATCTTTGTTGCTCTTCTCTGCACTCTTTCTAGAGTCTCCACATCTTTTCTACATCGTGGCGACCAAAACTGAATGCAGTATTCCAAGTGTGGCCTTACCAAGGCATTATAAAGTGGCATTAACCCTTCATGTGATCTTGATTCTATCCCTCTGTTGATGCAGCCTAGAACTGTGTTGGCTTCATTCATATGCTAATTGAAGCTAATTGAAGCTTTTTAGTCTGGTCTTTCTTTTGAATATAATCAATCCATTTTTTCCAGTCCAGCTTATATTTTTCCTCTGAGTGGTCCTTCAAATACGCTGATATTTTGGCCATCTCGGCTAGGTTTGCTACTTTTAATGTCCATTCTTGTATAGTAGGCAACCTTCCTCTTTCTTTTCTCTAGATTTGCCATACCCACCTCCTGCCACCGTTCTTCATGTATTTTAGTCTCCACAACTTTCACCGTCTCTTCTCTGCACTTTTCCCAAAGTCTCAACATCTTTTTTGCAATGGGGTGACCAAAACTATATGCAATATTCCAAGCGTGGTCTTACTACGGTTGCATAAATTGGTACTCTTACTTCCTGCGATTTTGATTCAGTGAATCAACTAATATTTACCATGCCTGTATGTATGCTTTTATACGTATGTTTGTGTGTGTGTGTGTGTGTGTGTGTGTGTGTGTGTGTGTGTTCATTTTACGGCTGTTTTTGGAAAAATGCCAAACACTGGGCTGCCATGAATTAGATGAAACCAAGATTACATTAAGCCTGGCTCTGTTTCCTTCTGCAGTATTTTGTCCACAGGCAAATGTTGAACTTTAAACCATTGCTTAGCGGCTATTCAAAATTAAAAAGGCATTGAAAAAAAGTGGCCTGCAATTAATAGTAGTTATAAAGAACCGAGATGGCAAAACGGTTAGAGTGCAGTACTGCAGGCTACTTCAGCTGTCTGCTTGCTGCAGTTCAGCGGTTCAAATCTCACCGGCTCAAGGTTGATTCAGCCTTCCATCCTTCCAAGGTGGGTAAAATGAGGACCCAGATTGTTGAGGGCAATAGGCTGACTCTGCAAACCAGGGGTGTCCAAACTTTTTTCAAAGAGGGCCAGATTGGATGAAGTAAACATGCTGGAGGGCCGAACATTTTTCCGAACATTCTTTGAACAATTACAATTAAATGCAAATGAATTGTTTTATGCCAAGTTAATTGCAAATGGCATACTTTTCATTTCATAACATTAAGATCAACTGACAACTGAGTTTTCATAATGTATTTTAAATAATTTTTTAAAAAACTTACCTGCACTAATGTGAAGGGTGAAACTGCCCCATTTTCCCAATGAATCATTATTTTGTTAAAGCGGAAGCAAAATATGTGAGTTTTGTTGTTGTTGTGCCCAAGGAAAGAAACCGGGAACTTCAGTTACCCCCTTCAATTCCTTCTCACCCGCACCTCTCTTTCATTCTCTACATCGCTAAGATGTTAATAAACTTCCCCAAAGTTTAGACACGGCAAATATGCGAGCGCGCACACACGTACACTTATTGATACCCTTTAAAAACCTTCCGATATTTGTTTATAGTGGCTCATGTGAGCTTTAATGGGCCATCTCCTCTTTTTTCTTTTTTCTTTGGTCTCTTCAAGCAGAGAAGTTAATGCGTGGCTGAATATTTCCTCCTTCCTTCCTTAAAAAAAAACAAAAACAAAAAACCAACCCACCTTGGGGGAAGGTTCCTTGCTTTTCACCTGCCAGACCTCTCCGAGCCCAGCGGAGAAGCTACAAGTATCCCTTGGCCCCGTGCTTCACGTACTGCGCCTGCGCCGCCTGGTAGTTTGCCCATTTTGCAGCCTGTGTTGCAAAGGCTACGGCGCGCGTTCTTCGGCGATACCCATGAGGCTTGGTCTCTCGTTTCCTCAAAAGGCGCCCTTTCTCTCCCCCCCCCCCCAAGGGAGACAGAAGTTTGCCCCTTTTCTTTAGTACGAATGTGGCCCGACCAGTTTACAAGAAAGTCGCCTTGCCTGTTTTTAGGCTGGCCTGTGGATGATAGGTACCTTTGCTGTAGGACAGAGTTTCTCAACCTTGGCGACTTTAAGTCCTGTGAACTTCAACCCCCAGAATTCCCCAGCCAGCTTCCGATGTGGCCCTCTCATCGCCCTCCCTCCTGTGGCAGACAGTCTTCTGCTTGCCGCCCTCAATCAGAAGGGAGGGCCGTGGAGGGCCGCATTTACACAGAGCAGGGAGGGCTGTTAGAGGGCCGTATTAAACTGCCCCCCCGGGCCGCAAATGGCCCACGGGCCGGGCTTTGGACATGCCTGCTGTAAACTGCTTAGAGAGAGCTGTAAAAGCACTGTGAAGCGGTATTTAAGTCTAATTGCTATTGCTTGGGAAGGAAGGAAGGAAGGAAGGAAGGAAGGAAGGAAGGAAGGAAGGAAGGAAGGAAGGAAGGAAGGAAGGAAGGAAGGAAGATGAGACGGAAAGAATGGAAATGAGAAGGAAGGAAGGAAGCCATAGTGGCACAATGGTTAGAATGCAGTATTGCAAGCTGACTCTGCTCACTGTCAGCAGTTCAATCCTGAGTGGCTCAAGGTTGACTCGGCCTTCCATCCTTCCGAGGTGGGTAAAATGAGGACCCAGATTGTTGAGGGCAATAGGCTGACTCTGAAAAAACTGCTTAGAGAGGGCTGTAAAAGCACTATGAAGCGGTATTGAAGAGATTGGATAACCATTTGTCTGAAATGATCTGGCTAAGCAGAGGGTTGGACTAGAAGACCTCAAAGGTCCTTTCCAGCTCGGTTATTCTATTCTAATTCTTGAATTTATGACTGTCACTGGATTCCTACAATCAGGTGATCAAAATTCAGGAACCTGGCAACTGGCATGTAATTACGATGGTTTTTGGCATCCTAGGTACATCTGATCACCATTTTGGGGCTTCCGACAAGCAAAGCCAATGGGACAAGCAGATTCGCTTAACAGCCACGTGATTCACTTAACAACAGTAGCAATTCACTTAACAATGGCAGCAAAAAAAAATCATAAAATCAGGTGCAACTCACTTAACAACCATTTTGTTTAGCAATGGAAATTCTGATCCCAATTGTGTTCGTAACTCAAGAATTATTAGAGCCGAGGTGGTGCAGTAGTTAGAGTGTAGTACTGCAGGCTACTTCAACTGCTAGCTGCAGTTCGGCAGTTCGAATCTCACCAGGCTCAAGGTTGACTCAGCCTTCCCTCCTTCCGTGGTGGGTCAAATGAGGACCCAGATTGTTGGAGGCAAGAGGCTGACTCTGTAAACCGCTTAGAGAGGACCATGAAGCGGTATATAAGTCTAGGTGCTTTTGCTATTATCCATAGTGCTGTTCTAAAAAAAAATATTTCTGCCTTTATTTCTATCAGTTCTCATTTGATATGATGAAAGAGAATTTGCTTTTGGTAACATCTTTGTAAGCGGGATGCAGCATCCTTACATGTTGTTGAAAACGAAGCTTTAACAATACAGTTTTTTTTCTCTTTCTACCCACTGGAAGAGAAGGGATAATTAGAGAATTGACTTCAAACAAGGGATTTATTCCTGTCTTTGGCAGCGGAAGTTCCAAAAGGCCCCAAGATGGCCCCTTGATCATATGTTGCCGCCACAGCCTGGACTTTTTTTGATGCCCTCAACAGACATTTACCTTTTCTACTCATTTTCCTGTCCCCTAATTGGAAGGCTGAAACTCTTAAACTTTCCTCAAGAATGTGAAGAACAAAAGGTTAAAAAAAAAACACCAGACTTTCTATCAGAGAACATGAGTTCCTAAATAAACTCCATTGTCCTTTTGGAGTGTAGCATCTGTGTCAAGATTAACAATTCTCAAATTATGGTCTGCTAAATTCTATGGGAAAATCTCAATAGTTCTTCTCACTTTTGCCACCAGACAGCTGGAGAGAACAGAGCCTGTTTGCTCACTGTTTCTCTGCATTCATAGCCAGCTGTACTGGTGGCTGGAAATGGGCTCCTTCAGTGGTGGGATTTTCTCTCCATTTTTTCTCTGTCTCGCTCTCGCTCTCTTCTTTTTCTCTCCCTCCTGATCTCTCTCTCTCTCTCTCTCTCTCTCCCTCACACACGCACACACACAAACACACAAACAGACATCAGACCATCATATATGGTAGTCTTGGAGTCTGAAGAGGATATGCTGTTGTGCAGGTCATCTACAGACACAGACGGTTTTACAGTCCCACTTTGGAAGCATAGAGTCTAGTAGTGAGGGCACTGGAAGCTCCATTTTTGTAGTACAGAGCAGAGGTTGTATTCAGCCAGTTCGGACTGGTTCGCCTGGATAGGTAGTGGCAATCCTGGTTGAGCTTGCTCACCCACCCCGGCTCTATGCTGTCCTATTTAGGCACGTTTTCAAGCCGTGCGTGTGTGCAAGCTGCATGCATGATCAAAGCACATCCGTGGGAGGCCGAGTGCATGTGTGAACGAGGCGCGAGCGCTCACATTTGTAGGGTAAGTAAGTGAATATCACCACCCTTTTCTCTCTCTCTCTCACACACACACGTGTTGCATTTTTGCTGATAAATAAATGAAGGGAGACTAGTATAGATCTATTTCAAGCTATTTAGCTCTCATCAGCTAGCCATACCCTTACTAGGGTTCAAACCTGAGCTGTTTTTACATATTAGGCAGTTATATTAACCTCTAAGCCACAAGCTCTCCTCCCTTGTCAGCTGAGCCAAGGATATGATTAAGTGTTATGTCAAAGCACCTGGTGTGCCCAAATATGAGAGGGAGCAGCCAAGTTTCGAATCCCAGTAAGGGTATGGCTAGCTGATAAGAGCTAAATAGCTTGAAATAGATCTATACTAGTCTCCTTTCATTTCTTTATCAGCAAAAATGCAACACAAAAATGGTTTTCTGCCTGGAAGGCTCCTAGGGTGGAGCTGAAAGGCAAAAGGGAAGCAGTATGCTCCCTCCCATATTTGGGCATACCGTGTGCTTTGACATAACACTTAATCATTTCCTTGGCTCAGCTGATAAGGGAGGAGAGCTTGTGGCTTAGAGGCTAATGCAACTGCCTAACATGTAAAAACAGCCCAGGTTCGAATCCCAGTAAGGGTATGGCTAGCTGATGAGAGCTAAATAGCTTGAAATAGATCTATACTAGTCTCTCTTCATTTATTTATCAGCAAAAATGCAACCCAAAAATGGTTTTCTGCCTGGAAGGCTCCTAGGTTGGAGCTGAAAGGCAAAAGGGAAGCAGTATGCTCCCTCCCATATTTGGGCATACCAAGTGCTTTGACATAACACTTACACACACACACACACACACACACACACACACACAACTAATCATTCAAGGAATCTGTGAAGATGATCAACAAAGCACTGATAGGAAGAGTGAAAGAGTACTTCTATTGTGCTAAATCCAAAGTCATTTGAATTATAGATAGGTGTAATAAATATCATTACTGAGGCTTTAAATTGCCCTGCTCCTGACAAATTCTTAATGCTTTTAGCATCACCCAACGCTAGCCTAGGTGTAAACGGAGCTAACTAAACATGAAATCATTTTCCCCCCTAACACATTTCAAGGTTGAAGTGCAAATTTCCCCAGATGCCAAGGATTAGATTCCAAATAGCAAACATATTTCTTGACAGGGTTGCAACACAACTCCTACTACAAAAATACAAACCTCACAATGAATTCTGACCTTAATCTCACCACGCTTCAACTGTTTCACAGAAATAATGAAATCTGTGGCAAACCTTAATTGCATTGGTGAACAAGTCTACAGACCTGGAAAATGTGTGTTTGTTTGCGAGGCCTTTTTCTCACAATGAAATACAAGGAAGTTTTCTCAGGGATCATAATGGAGCTCTACAGTTCCGTGGCTAAGCAGGACAGTTGTGAACTGAGTTTTGCCCCACTTTATGACCTTTCTTGCCACAGTTGTTAAGTAAACCACTGCAGTTGTTAACAATACAGTGTTCTGACTTAGGCTTCCCAAGAGCATGAAGCAAACTCCTTGTCCCAACAAAAACCCCTTTTATTAACTGACTGTGAATTCTGCTCATTCACATCCAGCAAAGTCTTTCAAGGGAGGATTTACAGTCACAGACCTTATCTGGCTTGGAGAGCTGCTAGGCCAATCTCTGCAAAACTTGGGAAGGAGTTTCGGAGACTCATGAAACAATAATTGTCTCCTGCAAACTCCACTCCCCTTTCGCTCCTCCTTTATTTCCTCTGGGAGGGGCCGTTCATCGTCCACCTGTGGCCTTACTCCCAAGTTGACTCCTGTTCTTTAGCTGTTCCCTTCGTCTGGCAACTCTGCGCATGCGCACACTGGGAACAGGCTCCAGCTGTTCTTCTGCCCCACTGATCTCCGACTCTGAAGGCAGCTGATGACTGTCAGACGGCCCTGGCCCCCTCTCTGCCTCCGACACAGAGGCCTCATCCGAGCCTTCCCCAGACTCCAGGACTGGCCCATGTTCCTCCCCAACCTCCTCACTGTCCCAATCTGCTGCCAGCTCCGCTGGAGGGCCATGACACACCGTTGGTAAGTGAATCTAGCTCCCCCACTGACTTTGCTTGTCACAAAAGGGGATGACGTGAGCCTGGGACACTGCAGCCACCATGAATATGAGTCAGTTGCCAAGTGGTATAAAAGCCCCTCACTCTCAACTCCATGTGTTCGGTTGCCCAGAACCACAAACCATCAATGAACCATCTTTCCAATCAGCCTCCATTTTGTCTCCAGCGCCTTTCTCCTCGCGTGGAACGGAAGAAGATGGATATTTCTTCCAACACAGGCCTTTTTGAATTAGGCTGAGGATAATCATGATGCTATCCGTTCATTCATGTCCAATTCTTGGAGATTCTACAGTCCTGGTCTTTCCACCATCTTCCAATCTCATACTGCTTCTTTGAGTTGTTGTACTGCGCTGGCTGCTGTCAGCTTTGGTTATTTTAATGGCCTTGTTTTACCACGAGTGGCCATTAGCCTTGAGAGCGCAATGGGAAGAGCAGGAAATAAATCAACAGAGGAAGAGGAAGGTCAAGAGCGGCCAAGCCAACGTCAATATTTGCATATTGTAAAAGTTCATTGTCACCTTTCGAGAGGCGCCGAGGATGATGATGACGGAAGTTGTGGATGAACTGCAAAGCAAGGCAATAAACTTTTACGGCGTGTAAATATTGACTTTGGGGGTTAGCGAAGCTAAATATAAACTGTTGGATGACTTGGTGACGGAAGACGTTGGGAGATAACTGCAATGGGGATTATAAAGTGTAGGAAGTTAGCACCCACCCCTCTCCTAGAAGAATGAAATACCCTGGGAAATATTGAAAAGGCAGAATATTATATTTCCCTGGATCAGAAATGGAGAAACAGGTTTTTTAGGCAGGAAGCAGACTCACTCTTAATAGTCCCCACCTTTGTCAATGGGCCATTAAAAGGCCTGAGCCAGTCTATTCTACATAACAAAGCCCCCCCCCTTCTGCTCCAGAGTGATGGGATTAAGGCATGATAGTGTTAGCCCTTTACCATCTCACTACAGGGCACCTGGGAAGAAGCAATGCTCAACCAAACTTGGACTCAAAGCACAGCCTACAGAGTTGCCCCTGCATGGCCCCCACGGGAGTCTGACAACCAATCAGAATACAAGATCAAGATCAAAGCTCCCGTTACTTGTCCCAGCTTCTGCCAACCTAGCAGTTCAAAAGCACATGAAAATGGAAGTAGAAAAATAGGAACCACCTTTCGTGGGAAGGTAACAGTGCTCCATGCACCTTCAGCGTTCAGTCATGCCGGCCACATGACCACGGAGAAGTCTTTGGACATCGCTGGCTCTTTGGTTTTGAAACAGAGATGAGCACCGCCTCCTAGAGTCGGGAACGACTAGCATATATGCGCGAGGGGAACCTTTACCGTTACCTTTACATGGATTTTATGACTTCCTGGATCCAGTCTGATTTTTTAAGTATTTGTAGACACCAAAATGAAAAAGCCAATCTAATGTTCCAGAAAGTAGTTACTCTCTTATCCCTTTCATACATTTCCGCATTTTGCCAGCAGATTCCTTCTGGCACCATAGCAAAGAGGGGGCTTGTCTTCCATTTGGATATGAATACATCAAATGTCATGTTTGCAAACTGCTAGATAAGGCAAAATATAATTATCAGTTTTCCTGGGTTTGCAAAGCCGGGCTGGCAATTTTTTTAAAAAAAAAGTAGATTGGGGAAAAAAAATTCCAAAACGTTCCTCTGCATCCATATGTATGGAAATAATGTACAGAACGCATCACATTATAGCAAAAAAAAAAAAGGCTATATATAAGCGATATTAAAAGGGAAGTGGTGGCTCAGTGGCTAAGAGGTTGAGCTTGTTGATCAGAAGGTTGGCAGTTCGAATCCCTAGCACAGCTTAACGGAGTGAGCTCCCGTTACATGTCCCAGCTTCTGCCAACCTAGCAGTTCGAAAGATGTAAAAAATGCAGGTAGAAAAATAAGGACCACCTTTGGTAGGAAGGGAACAGCGTTCTGTGCGCCTTAGGCATTTAGTCATACCAGCCACATCACCAGCGACATGCCACATGTGTTCATAAAGTTTGGCTTTGTGTATCCAAAACTGGCACCTCTGTCTCTTTCTTCAACTTTCCTGCTCTTAACCATTGCAGTTCTCGTTACTGCTAGTTGTTTTTATTGCACTGTCCATATTCTACTTTTGCCTTTACGGGTCTCTTTTCAATCTCCACTTGGTCTTCCTCATAGGCTAGTTTGGTCTATTAATAGAATTATTATTATCAATAGTGTCAGTCCCCAGCATGTAACTTTGATAGATTGTTGTTGCTCTCTAGCCCCATCTAGTGGCTGGAGAGACAAGTACCATGAATATTGTTCGCAGCTGACCCCCACCTCTTCACTGGTCAGCCCGCACTCTCAAACCAAGTCCATGTTGGGAATCGAGACTCCATTTTCCTTTTGGACAGTGTTTCTCAACCTTGGCGACTTTAAGTCCTGTGGACTTCAACTCCCAGAATTCCCCAGCCAGCTATGCTGGCTGGGGGATTCTGGGAGTTGAAATCCATAGGACTTCAAGTCACCAAGGTTGAGAAACACTGCTTTAGGATTTGGAGAAGGTAGAAGCACAAAGAAGAATCCATCTTAATCTGTGGCACATGGTCATCCAAGGACAAATCCACATCCCCCACACACAGAGCATTGCTGGTGAGATGTAAATTGTTTGTATTTATTCATTGTTACGTTCAGCAGAAACTCAATACTGCCTATCTTGTATTTGGTTCTCACTGTATGTATTTGCCGGTTCTCCGAACTACTCAAAGTTTCCGCTACCGGTTCTCCAGAACCTGTCAGAACCTGCTGGATTTCATCCCTGGTCAAGCTGCACGCAGACTAACATGTAGTGAGGACAGAACAATTAGCATGCCCAAATCCCGCTTACAATAGTAAATTGAGTAAACAGGCACAAAGGGATCAGGGATGGGTTCCTGCCAGTTCTAACCTCTTCTATAGAAGAGGTTCCACAAATCTACAGTGCCGTTTAAAACCGGTTCCAGCTCCCTTCCCCCGCCCGTCCGCACATCATCAAGATGAAGAGAGAGAGGAGGAATTCTGGGAGTTGAAGTCCACAAGTCTTAAAGCTGTCAAGTTTGAGCACCCCTGGGTTTTTTTTTTCTAAGGGGTTAGGGCTGCAAGGGTCTTGTAACTTGACAGCTTTAAGACTTGCGTGCTTCAAATGCCAGAGTTTCTGAGTTGCTATTCTGGTTGCTAAGCAAAAGCGTTGTTAAGTGAGTTTCACCACATTTTACAAGTTGGCCACGCCCACCCAGTCACATGGCTGGCAAGCCACTCCCACCCGGTCACATGGCTGGCAAGCCACTCCCACAAAGCAGGCCACACCTACAGAAGAGGTTCTAAAAATGTTGAAACCCACCACTGAAAAGGGATACAACAGAATCCGTAGCCACATATTAAGCCAGCATGGTGTAAGGGCGAGCAAACTTAGTTAGCTCATGGCTTGAGCAAACCAGTATTATTATTATTTTTTCTGCTTCGTGAATCCTTAAGCTCCAAATCCTGAAAGAATGTTTAGGAAGCATTCAAAGGTCACTTACTCCTCAGTAATGCACATGAGACTTAAGAGGAATGATTTCACTCACAATGGGACGAATAATGTGAGTTTTAATGTACGCTTGGCAGGTCTAACAGAAATGAGTGCCAAAGGATACCAATCAATTATTCACTAGACAACTTGTTTCAAAAGGGAAGAAACCTTTTCGGTTGAGCTTTGGGACTTGTAGCAGACATTAGCTTTGGTGCTAAATAGAGTCCAGATCCAAATAACATGCAAAATGAGGTGAGGTTTTTTTTTTCTTTTTGCTGTCTGCACAATCCATCACCAGATTGCGTAATTCCATCATCGCTCTGGAAACAGGTCCCAGATCTGAAAACCTACTGCTGGAACTGCATTAACAGAGGGGTAGAATCAAGATCACGTGAAGGGTTAATACCACTTTATAAAGCCTTGGTAAGGCTACACTTGGAATACTGCATTTAGTTTTGGTTGCCACGATGTAAAAAAGATGTGGAGACTTTAGAAAGAGTGCAGAGAAGAGCAACAAAGAGGATTAGCTATTCTCCAAAGCATCTTCCGGTCTGTTGCTTTGTACTCACAGGAAAAAGACATGCAAGACATATCTTGATTTTACTATAAGTCAAGGGATCTCAAAGTCCTACTAGAAAATCACTTAAGAATGGGCCAGCTGTGTGCTGCAGCTGCCAAAAAAGCCAACACAGTTCTAGGCTGCATAAACAGAGGGGTAGAATCAAGATCAGGTGAAGTGTTAATACCACTTTATAATGCCTTGGTAAGGCCACACTTGGAATACTGCATTCAGTTTTGGTTGCCACGATGTAGAAAAGATGTGGAGACTTTAGAAAGAGTGCAGAGAAGAGCAACAAAGAGGATTAGCTATTCTCCAAAGCATCTTCCGGTCTGTTGCTTTGTACTCACAGGAAAAAGACATGCAAGACATATCTTGATTTTACTATAAGTCAAGGGATCAAGAAGTCCTAGTAGAAAATCACTTAAGAATGGGCCAGCTGTGTGCTACAGCTGCCAAAAGAGCCAACACAGTTCTAGGTTGTATTAACAGAGCAACAAATATGATTAGGGGACTGGAAGCTAAAACATATGAAGAACAGTTGCAGGGATTAGGTATGCTTAGTTTAATGAAAAGAAGGACTAGGGGAGACATGATAGCAGTCTTCCAATATCTAAGTGGCGGCCAGAAAGAAGAGAAGGGGCCAATCTATTCTCCAATGCACCAGAAAGCCAGACAAGAAGCAATGGAAGGAAACTAATCAAGGAGAAAACCAACCCCAGAAATAAGGAGAAATTTTCTGATAGTTTAAAGAGCTAATAAGTGGAATGACTTGCCTTCAAATGCTGTGGGTGCACCAACACTGGAGGTTTTTAAGAAGAGATTGGACAATCATTTATCTGAAATGGTATAAGGCAGGGGTGTCCAAACTTGGGAACTTTAAGACTTGTGGACTTCAACTCCCAGAATTCCCCAGCCAGCATGGCTGGCTGGGGAATTCTGGGAGTTGAAGTCCACAAATCTTAAAGTTCCCAAGTTTGGACACCCCTGGTATAAGGTGTCTTGCTTGAGCAAGGGGATGTGGTGGCTCAGTGGCTAAGACGCTGAGCTTGCTGATCAAAAAGGTCAGCAGTTTGACGGTTCGAATCCCTAGTGCCGCGTAACGGAGTGAGCTCCTGTGACTTGTCCCAGCTTCTGCCAACCTAGCAGTTCGAAAGCACATCAAAAATGCAAAAAGAAAAATAGGAACCACCTTTGGTGGGAAGGTAACAGCGTTCCGTGCACCTTCGGCACTTAGTCATGCCGGCCACATGACCCCAGAGACGTCTTCGGAATTTGCTGGCTCTTTGTCTTTGAAACGGAGATGAGCACCGCCCCCTAGAGTCGGGAAAGACTAGGACATATATGTGAGGGGGGAACCTTGCTTGAGCAGACTAGAAGACATCCAAGGTCCCTTCCAACTCTGTTATTTTATTATAAATGGGGCTTGGATTTCATACTTGGCAGTCACTGGAATCCTTTCTTAACAGCTTTCCTACTTCTTTCAATAAACTTCCTTATCAGCAATCCTTATAGCTGAATCATGGTGTGTATTACTGGTCCTTCTGCCGCTTCAGCCAAAGGAAGCCTGACAATACTGCAGGTGGAATGAAGCATTCATTTAAGCCCTTGTAGAGGTGTGATAAATGAAGGTTATTCAGAATTCCCCTGGAGATTTCTTTGGAACCAATGCCAAGAAAAAACTCATCAGTGGTGAGGTGAGGGAGAAAATGGAATCGCTACATTCTCGGTGGCATACTATTCGTTTTTTTGTGTTTCCTGACAGATGTGCCCTGGACCAATTTTAGTTTATGGGCACCTGGGTACCTATCAAAGGGATATAAAACCCCAGCATGAAGTTCCTCAAAATACTGGATAGGTTACTGTTCTCCAAACCGTCTGAACTCAAAATTGCCATATAAAGTTTCAGGGCTGGGAATAAAATACCTTCTTTGATATTTCAAGTGCTCCTCTAGTAGGAAAAATGGAACACCCCCCCCCCAAAAAAAAGTCCAGTCTCCCTTATTTTACAGCTTAAGACCTCTCAGATAGTTGAAATGATTCCATGGAAAATAACCTAAGCAAATTTAAAGCACGGGTCTCCACACTGGGCAATTTTAAGACATGTGGACTTCCACTCCCAGAATTCCTCAGCCAGAAAAAAGAAAGAAAAAAAGGTACTTCTGAAACCAGCTTAAATAGTATTTATTCTCTCCCCTCCTGAAAAAAAATAGCTTAAGTGACAGGTAGCACTCCTACCCCTCTTTTCTACTTCTGAAGAGGCAACAACATGTGTCAAGTTCCTTTATTCCAAATTTATTCTTCTCTCTTATTCTCTCTCATCTCTCATCTATTCTACCTACCTACCTATTTACGTACTTACCTACCTACCTATCTATATCTCTATATCATCTATCTATCTATCTATCTATCTATCTATCTATCTATCTATCTATCATCTATCTATCTATCTATCTATCATCTATCTATCTATCTATGATCTATCTATCTATCTATCTATCATCTGTCTGTGTATCTGTCTCTATCTATCTATCTATCTATCTATCTATCTATCTATCTATCTATCATCTATCTATCTATCTATCTATCATCTATCTATCTATGACTAGAATAGAATAGAATAGAATAGAATAGAATAGAACAGAAATATGGAAGGGAATATGAATGGAATGGAATGGAATAGAACAGAATGGAACAGAACAGAACAGAATATATGGAATAGGATATGAATGGGATATGAATAGGATAGGATAGGATAGGATAGGATAGGATAGGATAGGATAGAATAGAATATATGGAATAGGATATGAATGGGATATGAATGGAATGGAATGGAATAGAATAACAGAAACAAAACTTGTCAAGTTCACTTTGTTCCAAATTTATTCTTCCATATATATTGGCCTTTTTTCCCCTTTTTTTCTTTTTTCTTTTGCAAAATGTGCTTAAGTAAGACAAGGACCAAGCTCGTATGACATAAAAATCCAGTCAGCATTTAGCAGAAAGTGGAACACTTTTCGGATTGTTGGAGGTTAATTATGCTATTCTGGTAAATTTAAAGAGAAACAAAGGGATAAGTTTTCTTCTAGCAGCTGGACACAAAGATGGGAGCCTAGAAAACCCTGCAATGACAAGGCCTCTCTAGGCCCTCCACTCTATTCTCCACTGCAAATATACAAAGGGATGGGGGTGACTCGAAGCAGAAAGCAAGGGAAGAATCACTTCTCATTGGGGTAGTTCAATTGGGCCACCACAAATTATATTTTTTCCACAATTTTTTTTTTTAATGGTAACTGGCCAGTCTGGAGTTGAAGTCCACAAGTCTTAACATTCTCAAGTTTGGACACCCCTGTGCTAGAATAAAAATCCATTTGAAGCGTTCCAATGGCGTTGTTGCTCTGAGCTGGAAACTAAACTTCCTGCATAGCCCGATTTGATGGGAAAATGAATTCAGTGTGTGCAAAAAAAGGGGTGAGGATCAAAAGCTAAACAATAACACAGGATGGACACGAATAATGCATGAATAACAACAACAACAACAATAGTAATAATAGCGCACGATGGACAAAAAATTCAAACCATAGAGGAAAATTCAGAAGGAGAAGAAGGAAGAAGAAGAAGAGAGGAGACCAACAAATTACACAACTCGATAAAGAGAAGAGACAGTGAAAATAGATGGATAGATATAGAATCAGGGGTGGGTTCCTGCCAGTTCTAACCTCTTCTATAGAAGAGGTTCCACAAATCTACAGTGCCGTTTAGAACCGGTTCCAGCTCCCTCCCCTCCCCCCTGTCCACACATCATCAAGATGAAGAGCGAGAGGAGGAATTCTGGGAGTTGAAGTCCACAAGTCTTAAAGCTGTTTGAACAAGTTTGAACACCCCTGGGTTTTTTTTTTCTAAAGGGTTAGGGGTGTGAGGGTCTTGTAACTTGACAACTTTAAGACTTGCGTGCTTCAAATGCCAGAGTTTCTGAGCCAACATTTTGGTTGCTAAGCAAGAGCGTTGTTAAGTGAGTTTCACCGTATTTTACAAGTTGGCCACGCCCACTCAGTCACATGACTGGCAAGCTACTCCCACCCGGTCACATGGCTGGCAAGCCACTCCCACAAAGCAGCCAACACCTACAGAAGAGGTTCTAAAAAATTTTGAAACCCACCACTGTATAGAATACATCTTAATATGGGATTTGTTTTAGTAAAGACTAAAAAATAGAGCTAGAAATTAAAAATTGGGAAAATGTTATTATGCATACTGTTATATGATGCAAGCTATAATAGTAATATGTACTGTATAAGTAAATGTTAGAAGTCAAGATTGCTATTATGGAGACTTTAAAAAATAAAGAATAAGGGATGATTTACATACAATCACACACACACACACACACACACACACACACACACACATATAAAGGGATGAGGTGGCTCAGTGGCTAAGACGCTGAGCTTGTCGATCAGAAAAGTCGGCAGTTCGGCGGTTCGAATCCCTAAAGCCGCGTAACGGAGTGAGCTCCCATTACTTGTCTCAGTTTCTGCCAACCTAGCAGTTCGAAAGCATGTAAAAAAATGCAAGTAGAAAAATGGGAATGACCTTTGGTGTCCGCAGGTGGCTGTTAAGGCCTATATGGGCATGAGATGTTCTACCACATGTCGAGCAGACATATATGGGCACCATTGTTGCAGCATTTGCAGCTCCGGCTTTGCAGAGTGCTCGCTTATCTTGTGCCATGATTGTTCTTCTGTCCTCAGATGTCTGGCAGCCCTGGTGGATCAGTGTGCGCCATGTTGATCGATCTTGTGCCAGGGTTTCCCAGGAGGTGGTGTCAATTTCCAGGGGCTTAAAAGAGGCTTTCAACATATCTTTGTATCGTTGCCTATAGAAAAGATAAGGTAAAAGTAAAGGTTCCCCTCACACATATGTACTAGTCGTTTCCGAATTAGGGGGCGATGCTCATCTCCATTTCAAAGCCGAAGAGCCAGTGCTGTCCGAAGATGTCTCCGTGGTCACGTGGCCGGCATGACTAAATGGCGAAGGCACACGGAGCGCTGTTCCCTTCCCACCAAAGGTGGTTCCTATTTTTCTACTTGCATTTTCTATGTGCTTTCGAACTACTAGGTTGGCAGAAGCTGGGACGAGTAACGGGAGCTCATTCTGTTACATGGCACTAGGGATTCGAACCACTGAACTGCCGACCTTTCTGATCAACAAGCATCTTAGCCACAGGGCTACCGCATCCCTTATACCTTATATCTTAGAAGATATATCTTAGAAGAGATTCTTGATGTCAATTAGGATATAAGAGTATAGAGCCGAAATGGGTTTGAGATTTTAATCCAAGAATGATCTTCCAAATTCTTCAGCAGATCAAGGTTGTCGTTTTGTCTGAAGAATACCGCTAGAAATTATTGCATAACAAATTCCATTCTTTGTTTCCCCATGCCGAAAGCTGACATCTGGTGGTGGAGAAAATAATGATTTTTCATGAGAAAAACTTTTTAGACTCCTCAGGAAAAAAAAATGCTTATATAATTTGGACCACACTAGGACAGTCTTCATCCAAGTACATTGAAATTCTGGTTTCAAAATGCCATCATGCTAATCATCTACTTTCAAGAATATTTGCTGGCCATGCTTGATTTTTAAACTTCGAAGCCAGTATACATTATTGGACAAGTAATGGGTGGAAGTTTGTCAAAGAGAGGTGCAAATTAGGAAAAAGGAGAAAATTTCAAACGGAGCCATTAATCAGTGAAACAGCTTGCCTCCTGGAATTGTGGGTGCTCTATCATTGGAGGTTTTCAAGAATAGACTGAACAGCAGGGGTGGGAATCAGCCGGTTCGGTCCGGTTCGGACGAACCGGTAGCGGCGACGATCAGCTGAAAGGGAACAAGTTCGCTCTGACGATCAGGTTGGCCTGCCCGCCCTTACGCTTTACTTACCTATATCCTCTCAGCTGATTAGCGTGGCACAGCGTATTGCCACGCCTCAGCTGCGTTACTCCCCAAGAAGTAACGTGGAAGGTAAGTTTTGATAAAACTGTGCACATGCTCGCAGTATGCGTCAGGCATAGGTGTGTGAAACACACGATCACCGAACCGCAGTGGTGAAATCTAATTTTTTTTTGCCACCGGTTATGTGGGCGTGGCTTGGTGGTGGTGGGGTCATGTGACCAGGTGGGCATAGCCAGCTTTTTTCCACTTTTTAAAGCATTATTTTCCTGCCGGTTCAGGCAAATAGGTAGGGAAAAATGCTTTCAAAGGTGAAATAAAGAGGGTCTGGCGATGGCATGGCTCACAGCTGAGCCGCAGGATCGTTAGAACCATTTAAAAAAAGTTTCTAAAGCTTTTTTTATTACCGGTTCTGGCAAACCTTAGCATTTTTTGCTACTGGTTCTAGCAAACCGGTCAGAACCGGTAGCATTTCACCCCTGCCGAACTGGTTAAACTGGCTAGGATCCCACCACTCAGGTGGGTTCCTGCTGGCATTACTACCGGTTCAGCGTCCGAAAAATTTTGCATTAAAAAAGGTCTGTGCATGCACACAACATTCAAAAGGGGGAAAATACATTTTTTTCAATGAAGATTGTTCTGCGCATGTGCAGAACAGAAAATGAAGATGGCGCCGCTGACGACAGAAGCAGTACGTGTTCAGCCGAGTTATTACCTAATTGGCGGAACAGTCAAAACCAGGAGGAACCCACCTCTGCCACCACTGCTGGACAACCATTTGACTGGGATGATTTGTAACTCCTGCCTTGAGCAGGAGGCTGGACTAGAAGACCTCTGAGGTTCCTTTCTCCTATGATTCTATGTTCATTTCCTGATGTTACCTCAAGAGAGGGGGAGGGAAACATATTTTGCTGCAGAAAGAATCATGGGCCTTGTTAAATGCTCCTCTGGGTATCTGCCTGGGAAATTTTGAAAAATGAGATTACAAAAGCCCAGTCTAGCACAATACCAATGAAGAAGAAAAATATCAGCTCCCAAAAGAAACCAGCATGGCTGCATAAAGAACTATCTGACAAACTGAAAGACAAAAAAGGTAAGTATAAAAAGTGGAAGGAGGGGGACATAACTAAGGCAGAATATCAGCAAACAGCCCGAGCATGTAAAGATGAAGTGAGGAAAGCTAAGGCTCACAATGAAGAAAGGCTTGCCACAAAAGTAAAAATTAACAAAAAAAGCTTCTTCTAACATGTTAAAAACAAGAAAAAAGTTAAGGAAACAATTGGTCCATTGCTAGGAGAAAGTGGCAAGAAAGTGACAAGCAACAGGGAGAAAGCAGAACTATTTAACTCATGTTTTGCATCTGTCTTTACACAAAGGGATAAAACAGTCTAACCTATCAAAAACAGCACCGCAAAAATCAGATTAGGAACACAAGTTGAAATAGGGAAGAAAATGGTAAGTGAGCACCTGTCTACCCTAGACGAGTTCAAATCACCAGGACAGGATGGATTACACCCCAGGATTCGGAAGGAACTGGCAGACGAGATCTCAGAACCACTGAGCTATATCTTTCAGAGATCCTGGAGCACCGGGGAACTACCAGAGGACTGGAAAAGAGCTGATGTGGTTCCCATCTTCAAAAAAGGGAAAAAAACAGATCCAGGAAACTACAGATCTATCAGCCTGACCTCAATACCAGGAAAGATTCTGGAAAAAATAATCAAGCAACAAATTAGCAAACACCTAGAAGCAAACAAAGTAATAGCCAAAAGCCAACATTGGTTTGTCAAAAACAGATCATGCCAGACTAATCTTATTGCATTCTTTGACAAAGTGACAAAATTAGTGGACCAGAGGAATGCCGTTGATATAGTTTACTTGGACTTCAGTAAGGCTTTTGATAAGGTAGACCATAACCTACTACTAGATAAAGTAGAAGAATGTGGGTTAGACAGCATCACCACCAGATGGATTCGTAACTGGCTGACCAACCGCACTCAACGTGTAGTCCTCAATGGAACTGCATCTACATGGAGGGAAGTATGCAGTGGAGTACCCCAAGGCTCTGTTTTAGGCCCAGTACTCTTCAACATCTTCATCAATGATTTGGATGAGGGAATAAATGGGGAACTCATCAAATTTGCAGATGACACCAAGCTGGCAGGAATAGCCAACACTCCAGAAGATAGGCTTAAGATACAGAAGGATCTTGACAAACTTGAACATTGGGCACTATCTAATAAAATGAAATTCAATGGTGAAAAGAGTAAGGTTCTACATTTAGGCAACAAAAACGGAATGCACAGGTACAGTATAGGTGGTACCGTGCTCAATAGTAGTAACTGTGAGAGGGATCTTGGAGTTCTAGTGGACAACCATTTAAATATGAGCCAGCAATGTGCAGCAGCTGCCAAAAAAGCCAACACAGTTCTAGGCTGCATCAACAGAGGGATAGAATCAAGATCACGTGAAGTGTTAATACCACTTTATAATGCCTTGGCCACACTTGGAATACTGCATTCAGTTTTGGTCACTATGATGTTGAAAAGATGTGGAGACTCTACAAAGAGTGCAGAGAAGAGCAACAAAGATGATTAGGGGACTGGAGACTAAAACATAGGAAGAACGGTTGCAGGAACTGGGTAGGTCTAGTTTAATGAAAAGAAGGACTAGGGGAGACATGATAGCAGTGTTCCAATATCTCAGGGGCTGCCACAAAGAAGAGGGAGTCAAACTATTCTCCAAGGCACCTGAATGTAGAACAAGAAGCAATGGTTGGAAACTAATCAAGGAGAGAAGCAACTTAGAACTGAGAAGAAACTTCCTGACAGTTAGAACAATTAATCAGTGGAACAGCTTGCCTCCAGAAGTTGTGAATGCCCCAACACTGGAAGTCTTTAAGAAGATGTTGGATAGCCATTTGTCTGAAACGGTATAGGGTTTCCTGCCTAGGCAGGGGGTTGGACTAGAAGACCTCAAAGGTCCCTTCCAACTCTGCTATTGTATTGCATTGTATTTCCTTTTTTAGATATTTAAATGGGCCAGTCAGTCCTCATTTCTCTTTGCCTCACACTGATGGGTTGAGAACGACATAGAACACAGATAACACTTAATCTGCAAGAACTTCAGCGCTGGGGAAATTGTTTGCAGATGTCTCACAGCTGTTTGAGATACCTTTGCTTCGTTTGAAACCTGCTGTACTGTAAATTGAGTTGTGTAATGTACCTGCCCCAGCCGGTTTTTATTTAGGGGATATCAGTGCAGTCCACATGCATAGAGCCCATATATTATTATACGAAGAGGGGCTTGCTTTGGGTTTGAAGGGTCTCAGGGGGATGACGGTTAAATTTATGGGAAGGCTGGGTTACAGTGAAAAGGCTGGGAGAGCAGCATTGAAAAAAATAATAATCTTGCATTGATTTGGAGAGGTCTTTTAAAATCAAATGATTTTGAAAGAAAAATATCTTTTAGACTATAATAATAATGTAATGTTTATAATGACTGCGTCACTTAGTGACTGAAATTCGGATCCTACTTATGGTTGTTAAGTACAGGAATAATATAATAAATATAATGTTCCATTAGATATATTTTCTCTCCTTGGGATAGACATGATATTCGTGATCAGCAAATGGTTTTTTTTTTAAGGTTTAGGGAAGATGTCTGCATCAGATTGTGTTTTTAGAAGGGTTTTGAAGGAAAGAGGCGGAGCCTGCCTGGAGGTGGAGTCAAGAGAGGAATCAGCCTGGCATCATTACAATCCCACAAGCAGATACAGATTACAGGTACAGATTAACAGATATATATATATATATATACTGCTTCACAGTGCTTTATAGCCCTCTCTAAAGTGGTTTATAGAGTCAGCCTCTTGCCCCCCCAAATCTGGGTCCTCATTTTACCCACCTCAGAAGGAGGGAAGGCTGAGTCAACCTTGAGCCTGGTGAGGATCGAACCGCTGAACTGCAGTCAGCCGGCAGTCAGCAGAAGCAGCCTGCAGTACTGCACTCTAACCACTGCGCCACCATGGTTTTAGGTCTCTTTCGTGGATGCTTTTATGAAGTAGGATCCATTCTATGACTGCCTTGCTCCACCTGCCATCAGTTCTTCTTGCTATGTGACCAGCCCGTTTTCACTTCCATTCTTTTACTCTCTTGATGATGTTGTAATTATTAATTTATTATCGATCATCTTTCCTTAATGTGGTTCCCCACTAGATGTTTTGGGACTGCAAGCTGAATTCCTAGCCACAATGATCAGGTTGCTTTTTTTCCCCAAGGGACATAATCCAAACTGGAACTCCAATACTGGAGATTTTTAAGAAGAGATTGGATTTGTCTGAAATGGTATAGGGTTTCCTGACTAAGCAGGGGGTTGGACTAGAAGACCTCCAAGGTTACTTCCAACCTATTCTATCCTATCCTATCCTATCCTATCCTATCCTATCCTATCCTATTCTATTCCATTCCATTCATATCCCATTCCATCTATCCTATCCTATCCTACCCTATCCTACCCTATCCTACCCTACCCTACCCTACCCTACCTATCCTATCCTATCCTATCCTATCCTATCCTACATCTCTTAAAATTGCCAGTGTAAACCAGATTAGAAAAGACACACTTAAAAGTGAGGAAGCATTGAGTATACCAGATTAAGCCCCCCCCCCATCTTAGTTTTTGAACAAATGCTAGGGATCTTCCCCATTTAAGTAACTGCCAATAACTGATAATATATTCCTGAGATTAACTGAATATTCAAAATATTGGAAGGGATAGGCAAGGGCATGAGAAGGCATTTATGTTATGCCGTTTTACAGTTTTGTGGTCGCACTAATAGCTGTAAACAATAATCACAAGCGAAGCAATTTGATATAAGCTACATTTAGGGTACAGATGTTGAATTTTTAGTGAGCTGGCAGCGGAATGCTTTAGCATATTGTATCAGCCTATTATGAATCATTTCCTCGTCTTCCAGCTTGCAAACAAACAAACAAAAACAAAAAAGAGAGTTAGAAGACAGAGCCAATACATTCAATCTCAAGATGCTTTAATACAGACCATGTAGAAAGGCCCTGATATTTCAGCTCTCTAACTGAAAACTGCTGTGACTATTTGGCGATAGTATTTTTTTTTTTAGGCAAGAAAAAGAATGGGGGAAAAATGGAGAAAAGGGAAAGACATTTATAGAAAACTCTTTCAAAAATATTATAGGATTGAATTGTTCATTTTGAAGTCCATTTACTGGACAAGAAGGGATGGGGTGGGGGGGAAAGGAGGTTAAACATTATGTGCTATTGCAGTCCAGCTTTCTGAAAAATGCTCCAGTTGAAATTCTCAGTGATCCATTGCTTGATCCCATATAGAACGAGAGCTACGTTTTTCAGTGCTTTTAATGCATTAGACTCAGATAAAGGTGAAGGAGGTGAGTGTTTTCTCCATAGCCCACCCTCTTATCTGCTCCCCACAATTAATGACGGAGGTCAAAGCTACACATTTGTGCCTGCAGAGGTTTGGCAGAGGCCATCCGCTACACAGAATCGGCTCTCTTCCTTCTCATCTCATAAAAAGACATTTTTAGAAGAATCAGAGACAACTCTTTGGATCTGTTCCAAGAAATCGGCACCCTGGGGAGCCCACGGCCTGCTTCTATTTTTGTGGAATCTGCAGAAAGAGAGAAAGAAGGAGAGAGAGAGACAAACAGAGACAGAGAGAGGAACAGAGAGAGAGAGAAAGAGAGAGAAAGAGAGATTAGAGAGACAGAGTGAGACAGACTAGAGAGAGAGAGAGATACAGAGTCAGAGAAACACAGCGAGAAAGAAAGAAAAGCAAAATAGAGACAGACAGATAGACAGACTAGATAGATATAGAGACAGAGACAGAGAGATAGAGAAAGAAAGAAAGAAAGAAAAAGAAAGGAAGACAGATAGACAGACTAGAGACAGAGACAGAGAGACAGACTAAAGAGATAGGTAGAAAGAGACAGAGAGAAAGAGAGAGAAAGAAAGAATGAAAAATAAAGACAGACAGGATACATATATGTTGTGCCCAACAACGGCTGGCTGAGCTGTTGGTGGAATCTGACAATGATGAACACTATGGGACTTCCCTGGAGGCGGAAGAAGACTCTTGGGGGTGTTCGCAGTCAGAGCAGGGACTAGAGAGGCCTGTTGGCCACCAGGTGGCGTCTGAGTCAGGGATCAGTGAGGAAGAACAGAGAGAGGCTGTCCCTGATATGCGTATGCGTAGTGCTGATAGGAGGAGGGAGCAGCTTTGGAAAAAGGTTCACAGAAGGAAATAGGGACAGGACTGATTGGCCCCTCCAAGAAAGCTTATAGGTGGGGCGACGAGAGGGGAATTTTGCAGGAAACAACAGTTTAAAGTTTGAAGAATTCCGTGAGTTCCGTGAGCCTTGTTTTCATAGAGATAATTTTTCTGGGCTCCTAGCCAAGGGCTTGCTTATCTCCCTCCTTAGTCATGGCAGACAGCCAAGCCCATATCAGTATAATTTAGAGGCTTGGGACAGAACATATATATATGTTGTGGCCCAGCAGTGGCCAGCTGAGCTGTTGGTGGACTCTGACAGCGATGACCATTATGGGATTGCTCTGGAGGAGGAGGAAGGCTCTGGAGGGTGTTTGGAGTCAGAGCAGGAACTAGAGAGGCCTGTTGGCCACCAGGTGGCATCTGAGTAAGGGAGCAGTGAGGAGGAACAGAGGGAGGTTGTCCCTGATGTGCGTGTGCGTAGAGCTGAGAGGAGAAGGGAGCAGCTGTGGAGAAGACGTCATAGAAGGAAATAGGGACAGCTGGCTACGGTTGTGGCCCCACCCAAAGAGTTTATAGGTGGAGCGATGGGAGGGGAATCTTTGCAGGAAACAGCAGTCCATTTTACTAGCCGTTGAGAAAGCATTCCGTAAGTTTAATCTTGGTTTCTTGACGATAGCGTTCTAGGCTCCTAGCCAAGGGGTGGCTTTATCACAGCCAAGCCTGTGTCTGCATATTCATTAGAATCACGGGACAGAACACACACACACATATATATATATGTGTGTGTGTGTGTGTGTGTGTGTGTTGTATTTGTACTGATAAATAAATAAAGGGAGACTAGTATAGATCTATTTCGAGCTAATTAGCTCTCATCAGCTAGCCATACCCTTACTAGGATTTGAACCTGGGCTGTATTATACATTAGGCAGGAGTCTTAGCCACTAAGCCACAGGCTCTCCTCCTTATCAGTTGAGCCAGGGAAATAGGTATGTATTTGTGAAAGGTTGAGATTGTCTTTGCAACGTTTCGGCAGGATCACACCTGCCATCTTCAAGCTGTGGGCTTAAAACGTCCTGCCGAAATGTTGCAAACACAATCTCAACCTTACACGGGAAAAGACCCGAATACAACAAAACCAGCATACCTACACCCGTGAAAATCTACGAAAACATATATATATATATAATCTACAAAAAACCCAATGGCTCCCTAGGACACACCATCTACCAGAAAAAAACACACACCAACCGCTACTTAAATGCACAATCCCATCACCACCCTGCACAGATCAACTCTGTAGCCAAGACCCTCATCTCCAGAACCAAACGCCTAGCCGACAAAGACCACCTGAAAACTGAATTACACAAACTCACAAATGTATTAATCTCCAATGGATTCCAAAGAAAAACAATCACCAACCTAATCCAAAAGGAGACTCCCCCAAAAAACCAAGATACAGAACAGGAAAATGGCATCGCCCTCCTCCCTTACATCAAAGGCACCACAGATAAAATCAGCAAAATTCTCCACAAGCACAATATCAGGACAGCCTTCACCACTGACCAAAAAATAGCCAACATCTTAAGAAACCCCAAAGACAAAATCCAGCTAGAAAACCAAGGAGTCTACGAAATACCATGCAAAATCTGCCCAGCAATATACATAGGACAAACAAACAGGAGAATAAATGCACGCATCACAGAACACAAAAATGCAGTAAGAAAAAAAGAAAAAACTTCTTCCCTTTTCCAGCACCTTAAAGCTACAGGACACGAAATCAACTTTGAAGGAGCCAGGTTAATCTCCAAAACAGAACACCTCCACAAGAGAATAATCATGGAAGCCATCGAAATAGAGAAACACCCCCACAGCATGAACAAACGTGATGATACCTCCCGCCTACCAAACATCTGGAAACCAGCCCTAGCCAACAAACGAACACCACCCACCACCCAAGCCGTTAAAATACAAAACAACAATGCACACACAACCTGCACCAATCAGCACCAATCTACCAATCATGATACAACCACACAACCAATCATTCCACATTCCACTTACTGAAACAAAGCCAGCACCCCATCCCCTCCCACCAAGACTTACAGAAAGACGGCAGCTCCGATCACATTTTAAGCCCACAGCTTGAAGATGGCAGGTGTAATCCTGCCGAAACGTTGCAATCTCAACCTTACACGGGAAAAGACCCGAATACAACAAAACTAGCATATATATATATATATCAGGGACGTGCGGTCAGGGGAGGCAGGGGAGGCAGAGCCTCACCACTGTCAATCATGAAAAGGAAAAAAAATGTAAACGGGGAAAAGGCGAGTGCTGAAGTGAGGTTAGCTAGCTCACCGTGAATGACTGCCTCTTTAAAAAAGCCTCTAAAGCTCTGAGCTCTGCCGCTGACTAAAACGCTTCCTTTCGCCCGTGGAAGAGCTCATGCAGGCGAAAGGAAGCGTTTTTAGTCCGTGGGATGCGTGCAAGAGGAGGAGAGAATGCCTGAATATTCTCTCCTCTCGCACGCACCCCGCGGAATAAAACGCTTCCTTTCGCCTGCATGAGCTCTTCCATGGGCGAAAGGAAGCGATTTTAGTCCGTGGGATGCGTGCAAGAGGAGGAGAGAATGCCTGAATATTCTCTCCTCTCGCACGCACCCCGCGGAATAAAACGCTTCCTTTCGCCCGCATGAGCTCTTCCATGGGCGAAAGGAAGCGTTTTTAGTCCGTGGGATGCGTGCAAGAGGAGGAGAGAATGCCTGAATATTCTCTCCTCTCGCACGCACCCCGCGGAATAAAACGCTTCCTTTCGCCCGCATGAGCTCTTCCATGGGCGAAAGGAAGCGTTTTTAGTCCGTGGGATGCGTGCAAGAGGAGGAGAGAATGCCTGAATATTCTCTCCTCTCGCACGCACCCCGCGGAATAAAACGCTTCCTTTCGCCTGCATGAGCTCTTCCAAATTTTTTTTACAACCAATAAAAATTTTAAAAACAATAACAAGTAATGGCAAGAGAGTCATAATAACTTCTAGCCCGCAGCTACCACCTCCTCTCCTCCCTCTCGCTCTCAGCTGGAGCCAACCTCACCGGCCCTTCCAGAGCCAGAGCGGGGAAGAGCGAAGATAAGGGGCGGAAGTGCAAACAAGAGCTTGGGGCGACAAGGGCTTCGCTGCCACAAGGGCTTCGCCTTGGAAGTGAGTCTCGCGGACGGAGCTTTGGGGCTGAGGAGAGAGGCAGGGACGGAGGGAGTGGGGGGAGAGGAGCCGCCCCCCTCACCCCCCAGGCAATGGGGAAAGCTTTCCCGAAATGGGGGGGGGGTGTTGCAGGAAATAAAAAGGGCGCACGCTGGGGGGGACGAAGGAGGCTTTGGCGCGCTTTAGAGGCGGGTGTGAAAGCAAGGAAAGAGGCAGCGTGAGCGGGTGGGGGAAGCAACGAAAGAGGCAGCGAGAGGCAGCGAGAGCGGGCACGGGAAAGCAAGGAAAGAGGCAGCGTGAGCAAGTGGGGGAAGCAACGAAAGAGGCAGCGAGAGGCAGCGAGAGCGGGCACGGGAAAGCAAGGAAAGAGGCAGCGTGAGCGGGTGGGGGAAGCAACGAAAGAGGCAGCGTGATCGGGTGGGGGAAGCAACGAAAGAGGCAGCGAGAGGCAGCGAGAGCGGGCACAGGAAAGCAAGGAAAGAGGCAGCGAGAGCGGGCACAGGAAAGCAAGGAAAGAGGCAGCGTGAGCGGGTGGGGGAAGCAACGAAAGAGGCAGCGAGAGGCAGCGAGAGCGGGCACGGGAAAGCAAGGAAAGAGGCAGCGTGAGCGGGTGGGGGAAGCAACGAAAGAGGCAGCGTGATCGGGTGGGGGAAGCAACGAAAGAGGCAGCGAGAGGCAGCGAGAGCGGGCACGGGAAAGCAAGGAAAGAGGCAGCGAGAGCGGGCACGGGAAAGCAACGAAAGAGGCAGCGTGAGCGGGTGGGGGAAGCAACGAAAGAGGCAGCGAGAGGCAGCGAGAGCGGGCACGGGAAAGCAAGGAAAGAGGCAGCGTGAGCGGGTGGGGGAAGCAACGAAAGAGGCAGCGAGAGGCAGCGAGAGCGGGCACGGGAAAGAAACGAAAGAGGCAGCGTGAGCGGGTGGGGGAAGCAACGAAAGAGGCAGCGAGAGTGGGCACGGGAAAGCAACGAAAGAGGCAGCGAGGGCGGGTGGGAAAGCAACGAAAGGGAGGGCGGGTGGGAAAGCAAGGAAAGAGGCAGCGAGAGCGGGCATGGGAAAGCAAGGAAAGAGGCAGCGAGAGCGGGCGGTGGCTGCAGGCGGCAAGGCTTGAGCGGGGTGAAAGCGCAGCCCCTTTCGTTGCTTTCCCATTCACCCCGCTCAAGACTTGCCCGAGAGAGCTGGGGATCGGGCTTTGGGTTGGTAGGAGACCTTGAAGGAGGGGGGGGGAGGGACTGGGGCCGGTGGAGGAAGCAATGCTACAGTGCACTCTGCGGTCCCCTTAATGTTCACTCAGGAAGGCGGGGAATGGGACCACGTGAGCAGGAGGCTGAGGCTCCGCCTTCCTGATGACGTCACCAGCCTCACCAGCCATAACCCTCACCGCACGTCACTTATATATATATATGTGTGTGTATGTATTTGTGTTACAACCCCTGGTATGCCTAAATATGGGAGGAAGGTCACTACTCCCTCTTTCTGTCCTTCGGCTTATCACAGAAGACCATGCAGGCAGAAAACCATATTTTTATTTTTAATGTTGCCTTTTTATATTTGTGTTGTATTTGTACTGATAAATAAATAAGGGGAGACTAGTATAGATCTATTTCGAGCTGGCTCAACTGATAAGGAAGTGAGCCCGTGGCTTAGTGGCTAAAACTTTTGCCTAAGATATATACAGCCCGGGTTCAAATCCCAGTAAGGGTATGGCTAGCTGATGAGAGCTAATTAGCTCGAAATAGATCTATACTAGTCTCCCTTTATTTATTTATCAGTACAAATACAACACATATATATATGAGAGAGAGAGAGAGAAAGAAAGAAAGAAAGAAAGAAAGAAAGAAAGAAAGAAAGAAAGAAAGAAAGAAAGAAAGAAAGAAAAAGACGGACAGACAGACGGATTTGAGAGATATAGGGACAGAGAGAGAGAGAAAGAAAGAGAGAGAGAGAGAGAGATAGACTACAGAGAAAGATAGAGACAGAGATAGAGAGGAAGAAAGAAAAAGAAAGAGAAAAAAAGAAAGACAAATAAAGAGAGAGACAGAGAGAGAGAGAGACTAGAGACAGAGAGATAGATAGACAGAGAGGGAGAGAAATAGAGAGAGAGAGAGAGGAAAGAAAGAAAGAAAGAAAGAAAGAAAGAAAGAAAGAAAGAAAGAAAGAAAGAAAGAAAGAAAGAAAGAAAAAGAGAGACAGGGAGACAGAAAGAGAGAGATTTCTACCAAAACCTGGGAGAGGGTCGCCAGTTTCAATGCTCGAGAAGGAAAAAAAGAGAGTTGATGTTTCCAATTAGGTAAAAGCCAAGCCCCCACCAAGCATGACTTTCACTTAAATCATGCGCCCTGTTCCCCCTTTTGGGAGTATCGCATTTTCTGCATCAGAAAAATGGTCCTGACAGCTGCACCATACAGGTGGTATCACAGTCCATAAATTACACAGCTTTTTAGAGGGGCTCAGGATGGGTGGCCTGGGAATCATAAATTCCATCACTGGAATTTGGACCACGCTCCATCACTGAAAGAATTTCTGCAGGTGCAGACTCCAAAGACAGGTAGGGTTGAGAGTGAGAGTGGAAGGGGAGCCCCCAGGGCTTAAGGTAATGATGGTGAACCTATGATATGAGTCCTGGTAGCACAGTGGTTAGAATGCAGCCTTGCAGGCAAACTCTGCCCTCAGCCAGGAGTTCGATCCTGACCAGCTCAAAGTTGACTCAGATTTACTGTTCCCGAGAGCATGAAATAAATTCCTTGTCCCAACAAAAACCGCTTTTATTAATTTACTGTGAATTCTGCTCATTCACATCCAGCAAAGTCTTTCAAAGGAGGATTTACAGTCACAGACCTTATCTGGCTTGGAGATCTGCCAGGCCGATATCTGCAAAACTTGGCAAGGAATTGATGCACGCTACAGGGGCATGTGCAAAAGTGAAAAAAACCCAAGATGGTGGCACCATAGAACCGGTTTGGGGGCGTGGACGGCTGAGTTACTACCTACTTGTCCGAACTGGTCCAAATCGGTAGGAACCCACCTCTGATAACAGGTCCTTAGCCTGCTTGGTCAAGGTGACACAGATAGTGAAGGATTTGGATTTAACGACCTGATTTTCCAGTTTTGATAGTCTTGATACTTACAATTGGCTTCCTGAAGCATTATTGAGATGGGACTGATCAATTCCTTTACTTAACCCTAGGCTACAATAGCTAGTAATTTCAACTAATTATCATTTAGTTAATTACATTTGGACAATGGTGGAAGTATTAACTTACTATTGAATAGTAAGTAACTATTCCATAACTGGGCTGCAAATATCAAAATGACCTCTAGGTTGCAGTAGTGAGTAACTTTTTCTGTATCTCTTTTCTGCCCTCTAGTGGTTGTCTGGATTCTCCCAATCCCAGCCTATAGGTAGGTCTATACATCAGATAACCTCGGGATTTCTATTTTACTACACTGAAAATTCAATTTAATTTCTACCCAGGGTTTCTCTGGGTATAGTTCTTGTGGGCTGCTGTATAAGCTGTTTTATTCTTGGTACTCAATATTTTTTTTTTTTTTACTTTGTGGTATACTTTTCTTTCAAATCTGTAAATGGTTGCAGTTTTCCTTTATTAAGGGCACAATATGCATTCAATTAATAATGACATTAATAATGTATTTACAATAGAGTAATAATGCTATGTGATCCAAACAGCAGGAAATAAAAGCAGCAATAATACAAGGATAATAATAATAGTGGACAAATCTGAAAAGAGACAGTGGCACTTAAAACATAACTCCCCCAACCGGATTGTGTCAGTTCTATTGAAATACAATTCCCAGAATTCCATTGACTACACTGAGTAGGCCAGTGATGGCGAACCTTTTTTGGCTCATGTGCCAAAAGCGGGGGGAGCGCAGGGGGGGTCGTGTGTAAGAGTGCCACACTCATAATGCAATGCGTGACCTCCCAGTGCACATGCGTCCATGACCAGCACTCCACCCCCCCCCCATTTTTTGCATGCTTTTTTTCGCCCTCCCAGGCCCCGGAGTCTTTATAGGAGCCTGGGGAGGGCGAAAACAGCCTCCCCACCCTCCCCCTGGGAGGCCCTCCAGAGGCTTCAGGAGCTTCCCTGATGCCTCCGGAGTGCAAAAAAATGTCTACGGGTTTTAGCCCTCCGGAGCCTTCAGGGGCCTTCCGGAAGCTTCCCTGAAGGCTCTGGAGGACGGAAAACAGCCCTACGGAAAAACGGCCCTACGGACAAACCGGAAGTGACTTTGGGTTTGCTTGTGGGGTCATTTTTTGCCCTCCAGAGTCTTCAGAGGAGCTCCTGAAGCCTCCGGAGGTCCTCTGGGGTGGGTGGGTGGGTGAGAGAGGCTGTTTTCGCCCTCCCCAGGCTCCTATAAAGCCTCTGCATGCCCGCTGGCCAGCTGACAGGGCAATGCCTTGCGTGCCCTGACAAATGGCTCCGCGTGCCATCTGTGGCACGCATGCCATAGGTTCGCCATCCCAGGACTAGGCCATTGCCATGAAGTGCCTGCAGATCTGGATAAGGCAGATCTAAGACCAGCCAAATGAAATTGTACATTGCTACTAAAACATACAACTGTGGGAAGAAATGATTTTAGGTTTTGGTGACAACATTGGCTTTGTTGATATAGAAATGGCTTGAAACACTTAAAAATGTAAAACCAAGGGTTGAAGTTGTGGCATTTTTGTGTTCTATTGCACTGAAAAAAAATCAAAAGTGCCTCCTTCTCCCCTTCCTTCCTTCCTTCCTTCCTTCCTTCCTTCCTTCCTGCCTGCCTGCCTGCCTGCCTGCCTGCCTGCCTGCCTGCCTGCCTGCCTTTACCTGTCTGGTAAAACTCGATCCTTTTCTATCACATCTTTTAAATACGGTCTCTCTGCAGATGGAAACAACCCTAAAATTAATTTCTGGGGTCTACTTTTTGAAAATACCTTTCAATATGTTTAAAGCTGAAATGTTTTGCTCCATTCTCCATTAGTCAGTCAAATTTAAGTTCTTCTCCTTTTAACTGTCATTTTACTTCCTTCAAGTGAAATTCAATGGTGAAGAGAGTAAGGATCTCAAAAGGCAACAGGTACAGTATAGGTGGCACCTTGCTCAATAGTAGCAACTGTGAGAGGGATCTTGGAGTCCTTGTGGACAACCATTTAAATAGGAGCCAGCAGTGTGCAGCAGCTGCCAAAAAAGCCAACACAGTTGTAGGCTGCATCAACAAAGGGAGAGAATCAAGATCACATGAAGTGTTAATACCACTTTATAATGTCTTGGTAAGGCCACACTTGGAATACGGCATCCAGTTTTGGTCACCACGATGTAGAAAAGATGTGGAGACTCTAGAAAGAGTGCAGAGAAGAACAATGAAGATGATTAGGGGACTGGAGATTAAAACATATGAAGAACGGTTGCAGGAACTGGGTCTGGCTAGTTTAATGAAAAGAAGGACTAGGGGTGACATGATAGCAGTGTTCCGATATCTCAGGGGCTGCCACAAAGAAAAGGGAGTCAAGCTATTCTCCAAAGCATCTGAAGGGCAGGACAAGAAGCAATGGGTGGAAACTAATCAAGGAGAGAAGCAACCTGGAATTAAGGAGAAACTTCCTAACAGTGAGGACAGTGGCGGATTAAGGCTCATTGGTGCCCTAAGCACTGACAAATCTTGGTGCCGCTCCTTTGTACATACTGTACAAATCTTCATTGTTTTTTCTTTCTTTTTCAATTTTGCGGTGTCCCCCTTGGGTCTGGTGCCCTAAGCACGTGCTTAGTCTGCTTAGTGGTTAATACACCACTGAGTTGAGACAATTAACCAGTGGAACAACTTGCTTCCAGAAATGGGTGCTCCATCACTGGAGATTTTGAAGAAGATACTGGACAGTCACTTGTCTGAAATATAGGATCTCCTGCATGGGCAGTGGGCTGGATTAGAAGACCTCCAAGGTCCCTTCCAGCTTCTCTCTTCTCTTCTCTTCTCTTCTCTTCTCTTCTCTTCTCTTCTCTTCTCTTCTCTTCTCTTCTCTTATTCTATTTTCTATTCCATTCTACTAATAAGCTTTAATAAAATGCTTAAAAGAAATCCCACAAGAGGGCACCATTGATCCACAATGCTCAATATTTCTCCGCTTGATTTAGAGCAGGATTTCTCAAGCTCACTGAGATAGAAGTGTGTGGACTCCCAACTGCAGCCGTTGTTGTACATTGAAAACGAAATTTGGTCCGGGAGCAGAAGCACCTCACTGAGGACTATGAGCAAAGGCTTTCCAAGCAGGGGGAAGATTTGCGGGAGTACAAGGCCAGGTTCCAATCCCTGGAGTGGGCTGAGATGGTCAGCCAGTTCCAGGCCATGATGCTGTCTCACTGGAACAAGCCTCTTCGCCATCAGCGGCGCTTCCCTCCAGCCTTCACCCAAAGCCCCGCACCAGGAGGCTGAAGCAGACCCCAAGACGGAATTTCTGCCCCCCTCTGCCCTGCACAAAAAGACCCCGAAGGGGGAGACTCTCTGCAGCAACTTAAGCATTCATTGCACGTATCCAGCCCAGGGGCCGTAGCTTGAGGACCCCTGATTTAGTGTAATATAAACAATGCAAGTGATTTTTCTGCATACCACCAAAATGTTCTCATGGACCACCAGTTGGTGACCGCTGCTTTAAAGGGTGGCCTGTAACCAAATACCCTTGCACTCTTCGTGCAACGTCTTATACCATTCACATAATTTGCACCCGGGGGTCATGACATTACTTCACCTCTTCTCCATTGTCTCCCTCTGCCCTCCCCACAGATAGCTGGATGCCTCCTCTTGGGAATTAGTTCCAAAGCCAAAGAAGCTGCAGATCTTGAAGCGATAACTGTACAATGAGAAATATTTATTTGGCCAGTTCATGGCAAAAAGTACAAGGACTCCACATCCCACCCGTGAGAATTTCTCCCAAAATTCTTTTCTTCTTTGAACTGGAACTGGGGAAGAAAGAAGGCAAAGATTGTTTTCGCCTGGTAATCTATAACCTTGAGATAACAAAGCTCCAGTTTCAACTATTAAAGAGCCATGCTTTTGCTTCACTTCTTTTCAAGGATTTAATCAGCATCACTTTTAAGAGTCCTGGTGGCGCAGCGGTTAGAATGCAGCATTTCAAGGCCAACTCACCGCTCACTGCCAGGAGTTCAATCTTGACAGGGCTCCAGGTTGACTCAGCCTTCCATCCTTCCGAGGTCACTAAAATGAGGACCCAAATTGTTGTGGGCAAAAGGCTGACTCTGTAAACTGCTTAGAGAGGGATGTAAAGCGGTATATAAGTCTAAGTGCCATTGCTAAGTGGTGCAGTAGTTAGAATGTAGTATTGCAGGCTTACTCTGCTCACTGTCTGGAGTTCGATCCTGACCGGCTCAAGGTTGACTCAGCCTTCCATCCTTCCAAGGTGGGTAAAATGAGGACCCAGATCCTTGGGGGCAAGAGGCTGACTCTGTAAACTGCTTAGAGAGGACTGCAAATGCTATGTAAATGCCTACATGCTATTGCTATAACTGCAGCATACAATTACTATTATGTGTTGGGGAATGTAGAGACAGTTTTAAGATGGAATTTAAAATTTAAGACAACGGTCTCCAATTGGTTTAGAAGTCTGGGAGAGCAAGGATCTTACTCAAACCACGGTTGGCACCTTCAAAGAGACACCGGGTTCGCATACAGGTAGTCCTCAACTTACGACAATTGAGCCCCACATTTCTGCTGCGAAGCGAGGCAGTTGTTGAATTTTGTCCCATTTTACAACTTTTCTTGCCACATTTGTTAAGGGAATTGCTGCTGTGGTTAAATTAGTAACCCGGTTGTGAAGTGAATCTGGCTTCCCCATTGACTTTGCTTGTCAGGTCACAAAAGGGGATCCCATAACCCCAGGGCACTGCAACCGTCATAAATATGAATCCATTGCCAAGCGTCTGAATTTTGATCAGGTTGCGTGGGAAACAGTCGTAAGTCACTTTTTCCAGTGCCGTTGTAACTTTAAACGGTCACTAAACAAGTTATTGTAAGTCGAGGATTAGCCATGCTTCTTTTTTTTAATCTATTTCAGAAATTGCTTGTTAACTTCTTTTAAGTTATTAGGTTTTGAATTAAAACATCTGAAAACATGGGACAAATTTTCTGCAATTCTCAGTGAAAGCAAAAGAAGTTTTAAACATAAGTTCAATATATTTTTTTAAGGTAACTTTGATTTTGGAGCATTACAAACGGACTAAATATCCAGATAGATTTGAAATAAGATTTTGGAATTAATAAATAAGAATCTTTCCGCATGGGAAAATGCTTGTTTTGAATTCCACTTAAAAAAAACAAAACATGACAGGGTAGGAATTTGAAGGTTTGAATACAAGAGGGAACTTACAATACAATACAATAGCAGAGTTGGAGGGGACCTTGGAGGTCTTCTAGTCCAACCCCCTGCCTAGGCAGGAAACTCTATACCATTTCAGACAAATGGCTATCCAACATCTTCTTAAAGACTTCCAGTGTTGGGGCATTCACAACTTCTGGAGGCAATTTCTGTTCCACTGATTAATTGTTCTAACTGTCAGGAAGTTTCTCCTCAGTTCTAAGTTGCTTCTCTCCTTGATTAGTTTCCACCCATTGCTTCTTGTTCTACCCTCAGGTGCCTTGGAGAATAGCTTGACTCCCTCTTCTTTGTGGCAACCCCTGAGATATTGGAACACTGCTATCATGTCTCCCCTAGTCCTTCTTTTCATTAATTTTCAGAGAATTTTCAATTTGGTCAAGGTTAAAAAGATATCTTATCTCTGGTAGCCCTTAATGGACTTTTGCTGATCATCCCTGACATGATGAGATTTTAAGAATTAGTTTCTAAATAAGAAAATGGATATCGGGAGAAGGGATAATTCATTGTATTTTAAGAGAAGGTGATTAGTTACTAAAACTGTTTAAGCTTCTGATAAATCGGGAAGCCATTTCTTTATATATTTTTCTTTTTCTTTACTACATTCCTCCCTCCCATTTTGGTGCATTGTTTTTGCTTTTTATTCTTTTCCTTTTTTTGTATTCGTTTACATTGTTGTAAGTGTAATTTATAATAATAATAATAATAATAATAATAATAATAATAATAATAATAATAATCTGCCAACTTTGTAACAACAAAATTGAAACTGTTTCACATTTAATATGTGAATGCCAAAATTGCACAAACTGATTACAAAGCTAGACATGACCGAGTTGTAGAGGGTCGAAATGTACAATTTATTGATATTGCAGTACCAGGAGATGCCAGAGTTGAAGAAAAAGAACTAGAAAAAATCATGAAATACTGCAACCTGGCCATTGAAACTACCTGATTATGGATGAAGCATGTAACAGTGATACCCATTGTGATTGGAGCACTTGGTACCATGTTCAAGAATTTTATAAGATACATCCACAAATTGCAGCTTCCTGCAAGAACACCAGCGGAACTGCAAAAAACTGCGCTACTCGGAACATCGTATATTTTAAGAAGGTACTTTGTTGATACCTAGGACGCTGGCAGCAAACCGTATCAACCATTAGCATCAGTCAATGGCATTTGTGATGCGTTTTTGAATGTTCCGTTGGCTGAGTTTCATGTTTAATGAATAAAGTATAATAATAATAAAGTATGGGCACGTAATCCTGTCACAGAATTCCTGTCACAGGGAGAGAGTTTAAAAGTGATGCTTTACGCAAGTTAATAGGGTAACCTCATTTGCAAGAAGCCGTCAACCGCGGTTCTCAAATTTGCATATCATAATCTCAATCGTATTTTTTAAAAAGGGGGATTTAGCAAGGTAAGTGCATTAACACAGAGGAGCAGGTGTCACCTGGAAAAAGACCAAAATTCCTTGCTTTCAGCAGATTTCTAAAACCAGTAATCTTAAAAAGTAATTAATGTTGCTGAGCGAACGGCACCGATGAATGCCAGTTAATGGAGAGTTTTAATAGCTGAGTTAATTAAAGTATGCAGCCTTTTAAATTCACATCTACTTTATAAAACAATGCCGGAAAGCTGAATCAGTTCTGAAAGAGTTGTGCCATGGGATTAAGAGAACAGAGATTAGACTACTCCTACTCTTCCTCATCCCCTTTCTACGCTCTCCTTCTCTTTCTCTCCCTTCCTTCCTCCTCTCCTTCCCCTTCAGTCTTCCATTACCTTTCTCCTACTCCTACTCTTCCTCGTCCCCTTCCTACCCTCTCTCCTTCTCTTTCTCTCCCTTCCTTCCTCCCCCTTCCTTCTTCCCTTCCCTTCCCTTTCTCCTACTCCTACTCTTCCTCGTCCCCTTCCTACCCTCTTTCTCTTTCTCTCCCTTCTTTCCTCTCCTTCCCCTTCCTTCTTCCCTTCCCCTTCTCCTATTCCTTCTCTTCCTCATCCTCTTCCTACCCTCTCTCCTTCTCTTTCTCTCCCTTCCTCCCCCTTCCTTCTTCCCTTCCCTTTCTCCTGTTCCTTCTCTTCCTCGTCCCCTTCCTACCCTCTCTCCTTCTCTCTCTCCCTTCAATTTTTTTTACTACTGGTTCTGTGGGCGTGGCTTGGCGGGTGTGGCGTGGTGGGCATGGCTTGGTGAACTGAGATGTCTTCTGATTGGCTGGCCGTCTGACAGCCGACTATAAAAGGAGCCGTCAGAGGGAGAAATCCGACAGGGCCTCTGTCACTGGATTACTAGTAATCCTTGAAACATAACCAGAGGCCCTCTGCTGTGAAAACCGGCCTCCACCGCTGTTTGAAGGATCGCAACAAGGAGGGGCCACTTCACTTTTGCCTTGGACTGACCTGAAAGTCATTGAGCTCAGAGGCAATTTACACAGAACTTTTGCAGTCCAGTTCTTGGGACAGGAGCATAAATATTGGTCATTTATTAAATAAACATTCCTTTATTTATAATGTTGCATAACACACTGTGTATACTTTAGTGACTAGTCCAAAGAAAAATTGCACAATGCCCCGAAGTTGCACCAAGGCAGGGGGAAGACACACACCCCTAAAGTATTGGAAACAAAGCTTCCAAAATTCTAGAAATCGGCTCTAGGGGATCTTTTCACAAGGGTGGCAGCATTTGTATCCTTCAGGTGCGTAGTTTAGGAAAGTAGATATTTGCATTTCCTGATGCTTCATCATTAATGTTCCAGACACTAGACTAACTAAGAAAGGCTGAGCGCCTTTGGAGCACCTCCAAAGAATGGAGGCCTTTGAACTCTGGTGCTGGAGAAGACTCCTGCACTGAGTCTCTTGGACCTACTCTTCCTCGTCCTCTTCCTACCCTCTCTCCTTCTCTTTCTCTCCCTTCCTTCCTCCCCCTTCCTTCTTCCCGTCCCTTTCTCCTGTTCCTTCTCTTCCTCGTCCCCTTCCTACCCTCTCTCCTTCTCTCTCTCCCTTCAAATTTTTTTACTACTGGTTCTGTGGGCGTGGCTTGGCGGGTGTGGCATGGTGGGACCACAAGGCCATCCAACCAGTCAGTCCTAGAGGAGATCAACCCTGACTGCTCTTTAGAAGGCCAGATCCTGAAGAGGAAACTCAAAGACTTTGGCCATCTAATGAGAAGGAAGAAGGACTCCCTGGAGAAGAGCCTCATGCTGGGAAGGATTGAGGGCAAGAGAAGAAGAAGGGGACGACAGAGAATGAGGAGGCGGGATGGAGTCACCGAAGCAGCAGGTGTGAGCTTAAATGGACTCCAGAGGATGATAGAAGACAGGAAGGCCTGGAGGAATGTTGTTCATGGGGTCGCAATGGGTCGGACACGACTTCGCAACTAACAACAAGACTAATTAAAAATGGGTGATAGTGGAGGTGGCTACTCTTAGGTTATAGAATTGCTCCCCCAAACAACCTTGTGTGCCATGCTCTTGGGGGCTGCTGGACAGGCTTCCCTCTGCCAGCCGAATAGTCTTGACAACGTTCCCCAAGGAAAGCAAACCCTTTTCCCAGCCCCATTAGACTTCTTGAGAACAGCTTAAGTCCCTTCGGGGAGAGGGGGCGGTCTAGAAATCTAATTAAATAAATAAATAAAGCACTCAATCGGCTTGATCAGAAGGCGATTCCGCCAATGCTTAGATGGGACACCCAAGGAATAGACATAGATGGAGACTTAAGAGAGGAATGGGGGAGAGAAGTAAAAAAAAAAAAAGCATAGCAACTGAAGTATTGAAGCAGGCAAGGGACGATGGGTAAATGATTCTTTTTTCTTTCTTTCTTGTTGTTTTGACTTGTTTTTCCTTCTACCCCTCTTCATTTAAAACAATGTTTCTCAACCTTGGTGACTTTAAGTCCCGTGGACTTCAATTCCCAGGGAATTGAAATCCACAGGATTTTAAAGTTGCCACAGTTGAGAAACATTGATATAACGCATACCAACTAAAGGCAAGAGATTATGGATCGATGATTCCTCTTTTTGATTCTTCATTTGAACTGTCTTCTCTTATATCTCCCTCTCCGTTCCTCTTCTCTCTCTGTCTCTCTCTCTCTTTGTAGGCAGGTGACACAATTAGAAGTTAGACAGGAAAGAAAGAAAAAGATTTCTAATAGAGGGTGGTATCATTAAAAGCTAGAGTAAATAAAGGGAATATCAATATACTACATTTCTAGTTGATAAAATGAAAGTAGTAATGAGAAATAGGTGGAGTACTTGAATAACGATAAGACTGCAACCAAATATAGATGTGTATTGTTATGGGAATTTCATAAGTTGACTGGATGTATAATAATGTTTAATTTGATGAGTTTTGCTTGTACTGGAATATATAGTGCCCAGCAGAGGAGGGTTGCTCCCAGTTCGGCCTGGATCGGGCGAACCAGTAGTGGTGGCAGCTGGAGGTTCCATCCACCTGCCCGGATGCTTCTGCCCTTGCGCGAGCGAACCGGTAGCACCAGGATTTGCAACCTACCTCTGACACCCAGGTGCCACACTGCTCACGCATTAATTTGACATTTTTTATAAAATACAGTAACTTTTTTTTAAAAAAGGCGATTCCGCCAAATTTGAGATACGATGGCCAAGGTGAGAGCATTTTAAAAAAATGTGGTTAAATCTAAATGTGACTCCCTCCACTCAAGGTTGGGCCAGCATGCAATTTAGAAATAAAATCTGGATTGGCTGTGCCTTGACGATCACAGGTAGTCCTCGACTTTCGACAATTTCTGTTGCCAGCTGAAACATTTGCTAAGTGTTTTTTGCCCCATTTTACAACCTTCCTCGACAGTTGTTAAGTGAAACACAGCAGTTGTTAAGTGAATCTGGTTTCCCCCATTGACTTTGCTTGTCAAAAGGTCGCAAGAGGGGATCATGTGACACCCCCCCCCCGGACACTGCAACCGTCATAAATATGAGTCAGTTGCCAATTTTGATCAGGTGACCATGGGGATGTTGCAATGGTCTTAAGTGTGAAAAACAGTCGTAAGTCACTTCTTTTCAGTGCTGTTGTAACTTCAAACGGTCACTAAATGAATTGTTGTAAGACGAGGACCAGCTGTGTGTGTTACGGGACCTTACGTGCAAATTCACCCACAAAACCACAAACTGCAAGAAAGGAATAACAATCCAAACGATTTCTTTTTATTTATTATTAATTTTGAGGAATAGCATATTTCATACAAATCCCTTTTCTGGATACCACGTGTTAACGGAGAGGGAATTCTTTTCATTTTTCAGAATTTCTTGGTGAGGGCAATAGGGAGACTAAGCATTCAGAGCTACTAATAACATAACAGGACTTGTTTCATAGTCAAAGCAATTTTTCAAGGTTCTTGAAGCACCCCCCCACCCCCACCCCAAAAAACCAATGGAGCTTATAGCTGGAGACTCAGCTCGGAGAAACTTTCAATGGGTCTGTAGGATTTCAGAGTGTAAATTAGCATTGCTAGATCGGATATTATTTCCGTACATTTTTTATAAAAAAAAAAACCTGCAAAATCATAATTTATATCTACCTACAATCCCAGCAGGTGTTTTCCCCCTCCCCACCTCTCAAGGAGAAAACCAAATCAATTAATTCAATAATATAGAGAGTGAAGAAAAAGACGCAGAAAAGTACAGACGTTTTGGGAAAGTCCACATTACAAAATGTAAGCCAGTTCCAAACCTTCTTATTCTTATTCTTATTATTCTTCTGGCTCTACAACGAGTTAGTTTTGGAAAGAAACATTCGGTAAGCTAGTTTAAGAGGTCCCATCGATGAACGGCCTCAAAGGATGGAGTCCCGCTTTTATTCCAACGGGTTTCTCTTTCAAAATTGAACTCGGATTTATGGAGAAAGTCACGAAATGAAACTGACTGCTTCATGGCTAATTCAGTTGGCTTTGTAGCGCAGATGTGCCCAGATTGAAAAAAACAGCAACGATAACACACTGGAGAAGAAGGGATCGGAAGGGTGACATTTCTACATAGTCTAGCTACATTGGCTACCTAGCTTTCTAGACCTCTGCTTCTCCTAGCGCTATTGCGGAACTTAAAACTTCCAAAACATATCTAGTCCGAGTTGGCCAACCAGCAGCTAACTCGCAAACTAACAAACCAACAAGCAAAAATCCAGAGCACTTGTGCCTCTTTTTGTAACAATAAATAGCTGAACATCTTAGGAACCTCACAACAACACTGTGGTTGTGAGCCGTTATTCCCCTCAAGGGATGCAAAATGCAAAAAAAAAAAAAAGTTCCTAGATTTCTTTTTGACAAGAATCACCAGCGAAAAATCTTCCTCAGTTCCTGCGGCATCTGAACGAAGTCCAGTTGGCCTTGAATAGATTGAAGGGAAGTTCTACTTGGAATCCCGGTGGAAAGTACCAGAAATCTGATGAATGGCCTTTGCAGGTGGGGTGGGATGAGGAAGGAAGAGGGTGGGGAATCCCATCCAGGTACTTCAAAATGATTCACAGTAGATTCGGATCTTCAAAAGGCTTCCTTCACTGGGTTCTCCTTGATCGACCGCATGCCACCCAACTGGCCGTTTCATCTGGCAATCAGTGGGTAGGAGAAAGCTGCCTTTTCCTGACTCATGCCAGCTTGGCTGTCTTCTCAGCATCATGTCCCGGCTTGCTCTTCACCAACTTATTTAGCTCTCATTAACTTAAAAACGCGCCTCTTGGCCGTCAAGGGGAGGAGAAGAGGGATGGGTAAATAAATAAGAGACCTCAGCCATGGCCTTCAACCTAAGAACCCATGTCAAGATCATAGCAGCAACTGCGGGAAGCACCCAGTCACACGTTAACCTCTTCCCAGAAGCGTGGACCTGTAAGAGAGGAAACAGAGAAGAACGACCTTCCATTAGGACATCAAGAAGACACACATATGAGTTGGTCAATTGCTTTGAGCAGTAAGTCCTGCCTCCATCTGAATGGACATCAGGGCCAGTCTGCATGCTTTAAGACAGAGGTCACCAACCTTTCTCAATTCATAATTTTAAATCCCGAGGACCACTAATATGATCTGCCTAATGACAGGCTGGGTGGGCGTGGCAAGGTGGTCATTTGACTGGGTGGGCGTGAGCAACTCGATGTCACTCATGTCGAGGGGCGCAGCCTCTATTCGCCCCTCTTCGCCTGCCTGCCCGGGCTCCTTAGGGCCCCAACATTTTTTGGGGATGTGTATTTAATATCTTTTTAACTTTCGGGATGTGTGTTTTTTAATGTTGTACGCCGCCCTGAGTCCTTTGGGAGAAAGGCGGCATATAAATCCAATAAAACAAACAAACAAAACAAACAGGAAGCAGCTGTTGGAGCTCAGCAGCCTCCATGAGAAAGAGTTGGCAAAACAGCTGGCTCAGTTCAAATTGGATCTGACCAAGAAGGAGGGAAGGCCTGTGGGAGTGCAAGGCCAGGTACCGGCGCCTGGAGGCTCAGCGGGCTGAGATGGTCAGGCAGTTCCAGACCATGATGCAGTCCCACTGGAACGAGGCCCTCCGGCTCTTCTCCACCGGCGGCTCGTCCCTCCAGCCTTCGCCCAAAGCCCCCCACCAGGAGGCTGAAGCAGACCCCAAGTCAGAATTTCTGCCCCACTCCGACCCACACAAAAAGACCCCAAAGGGGGAGACTCTCTGCAGCAACACAAACCTTCATTGCACGTATCCAGCCCAGTTTGAGGACCCCTGATTTAGTGCAATATGTCCCGAAATGATGTCCCGGTGTTTGGAGGCCGTACGGGTCTGGATGGATGGCAACCGACTAAAACTCAACCCCTCCAAGACGGAGTGGCTGTGGCTTCCGGCCCCCCGGTTCAACCAGTTGCTTCCATCTCTGGCCATCGGGGGCGAGCAACTGGCCCCCGTGGAACGGGTGCGCAATTTGGGCGTCCTCCTGGATGCCCGGCTGTCCATGGATGACCATGTAACAGCCGTGGCAAGGGGGGCGTTCCATCAGGTTCGCCTAATGCGCCAATTGCGCCCCTTATTGGACCGGGATGCCCTACGCACAGTCACCCATGCGCTGGTGACGTCTCGCCTGGACTACGGCAATGCTCTCTACATGGGGCTTCCCTTGAGATGCACTCGGAGACTGCAGTTGGTCCAGAATGCGGCCGCGCGGGTGATTATGGGGAGGACTAGATACTCCCCTGTAACACCTCTCCTGCGTGAGCTGCACTGGCTTCCTGTAGTCTATCGAGTGCGTTTCAAGGTTTTGATTACGATCTTTAAAGCGCTTCATGGCACAGGACCTAGTTACATGCGGGATCGCATCCTGCCCCATACATCCCTACGACCAATCCGCTCACACAGAGAGGGACTTCTCCGGGTGCCGTCCACTAAACAGTGTCGGGGGGCGACACCCAGGAGCAGAGCCTTCTCTGTGATGGGCCCAGCCCTGTGGAATGACCTCCCCCGTGACATCAGGATTACTTCCGATCTCCGCTCCTTCCGTGTACAGCTTAAGACCCACCTTTTTCAATTATCTGGCCTGGCTCAACCGTAGTTTTTTCTTATTCCTCCTGACAGTCCTTTTAAATTTTAAATTGTGTTATTATTAAGGGGTATTTTAATGGCTGATTTTTTAACATTCTTAATGTGATGTAATTGTTACCTCCTCCGTGCATGTATGTCTTTGTATATGTGTGGATTTGCTGTTTATGTGTTTGCACATATGTTTTTATGTTTTATATGTTTTATTGTACGCCGCCCCGAGTCCTTTTTGGAGAGGGAGCGGCTAATAAATTAAAAAATTGTTAATTATTAAATTATTAATATAAAAAATGCAAATAATTATTTTGCAGATCACCAACATTTTCTCACGGACCACCAGCTGGTGACTGCTGCTTTAAAAGATGTACAGGCAGTCCTCGACTTACAGCCACAGTTGAGACCAACATTTGTGTTGCTAAGCGAGACATTTGTCAAATGAGCTCTGGCCTATTTTATGACCTTTCTTGCCACAGCTGTTAAGTGAATCATTGAAGTTGTTCCATTGGTAATACAGTGGTTAATCTGGCTTCCACCCATTGCCTTTGCTTGGACAAAGATTGGGACGCCGCAACCATCACAAATGAATACCAGTTGCCAAAGGTCCGAATTTTGATCATGTGACCCTGGGGTGTGTATGTGTGCTACAATGGTCATAAGTGTGAAAAACGGTCATAAGTCAATTTTTTTTCAGTGCTGTATCATCTTCAAACGGTCCCTAAATAAATGGTTGTAAGTCAAGGAATACTTGTCTAAAAAAGTGATACATATCATTCTTATTCTATAGAGAGGATAAAGAGTCATGGCTCCTATAAACAGCTGTGGCGGCGCAGTGGTTAGAATGCAGCATTGCAACCACCACCCACACGCATATGCACGCATCTCCCACATGCACCCCATGTATGCGCGACAGAGACTTCAAAATCAGCTGGCTGGCAGGAGGTGCGCGCACATGTGCAGTGGTGCTTAGCTAGGGCAGGGGTCGGCAACCTTAAATACTCAAAGAGCCACAAAGGTCCTAACCGGAAACCCCGCATTCATTTCTGGAGCCAACCGGAAGTCCGGTTCCCCCACCATAGAGTCTCCTCCTAGCACAGCATCCTTTTTCCTCTGCTGACTGGAAGTCCAGTTCTCCCACCATAGAGTCTCCTCCTAGTGCAGCATCCTTTTTCCTCTTCCTGTCCTAACCGAAAGCCCTATCAATTGTGGAGCCGACTGGCAACAAGGAGCCGCAGCAGAGGGATGAAAGAGCCACAGGCGGCTCCAGAGCCATGGGTTTATGACCCCTGAGCTAGGGCAACGGCTCGTGTGCCTATAGAGAGGGCTCCAGGCGCCGCCACCTGTGGCATGCATGCCATAGGTTCACCATCCTGGCCTTAGAGTGTGCTGTAAAGCATTATGAAGCGGCATATAAGTCTAAGTGCTATCGCTATTATTCTCCCAACAGGGGGGAAAAAAAACATTGGTAGCGAAGAGTCCAAATGCAAGAAGAAGAAACATTCAGCCTGTTTTTGGAAGCTGGACACCTTCAAGCACTCACCTGAGCATCTTCCACCTGTCTTTTTCAATGTGATTCTCTGGACCTTCACTTTCATACGAGGCCAAATAAAGTGCTGCAACCAGAAGAAAGAAAACATGAGCATTACAGGCATCTTCTAATGCCTTGAATTATGTTCCCCGTGGGAGAGCAACGCCGTGTCTTTTCAAATGTGTGGTCCTCAGGTCTTCAGGGGAAATAATTTTCTCATTCCGAATGGGGTTAAAAGCTTGCCTGAACTGGAGCACAAGTAATGGCTCGTAAATGAGATTCAGGGTTCTTTTATGGACATAGCATCCTTACCATGCTATTACGGAAGGAGGGGAAGATATGTTAGCTGCTTCTTCCTTCTCCCTTCCATTCTCTGAAAAACTGTCCCCAAAGCCTGGGAGATGCACCAAAAGGATTTTGGAAGCAATGCCAAAGTCTGCAAGATGGTGAAGGGGTTTTTTACCCTAGGACGTTTGGTGTTTTTGTCATGCAAGGATCTGGTATTGTGTAGTGGTAAACCACAAGCACTCTCTGCCCAATCAGTTCAGACAGGCAACACTAATCTAATAACAGAAATAATAGAATAACAGGGACCTTAGAGGTCTTCTAGTCCAACCCCCTGCTTAGGCAGGAAACCCTATACCACTTCAGACAAATGGTTATCCAACGTCTTCTTAAAGACTTCCAGTGTTGGAGCATTCAAACTTCTGGAGGCAAGCTGTTCCACTGATTAATTGCTCTCACTGTCAGGAAATTCCTCCTTAGTTCTAGGTTGCTTCTCTCCTTGGTTAGTTTCCACCCACTGCTTCCATCTGTGCCACAGCCCGTGGCATTGGAAGTCAGAAGGAAAATAAAAGTAGGCAATCACATATCACCCTGTGTATCAAAATAACTGTCATACAATATGCTGAACATGTCTATGGAGATTTTCAAGTCATCCAGGCCATGGTTGTCCCAAAGGTGCTTTTTTCAAGAGGCAACTGGAGTTTCTGGTTTTTCTTTGAAGACGTTTTGCTTCTCATCCAAGAAGCCTCTTCAGTTCTGATAGGATGGTGGGGAATGGAAGGATTTATACTCCTTGCAGACAGCTGGTCATTTTCATCCTTTTGTTAGTTGTTAGTTGTGAAGTCATGTCCGACCCATTGCAACCCCATGGACAATGTTCCTCCAGGCCTTCCTGTCTTCTACCATCCTCTGGAGTCCATTTAAGCTCATGCCTATGTCTTCGGTGACTCCATCCAGCCACCTCATTCTCTGTCGTCCCTTTCTTTTACTGCCCTCCATTGTTCCCAGCGTTAGGCTCTTCTCCAGGGAGTCCTTCCTTCTCATTAGGTGGCCAAAGTACTTGAGTTTCCTCTTCAGGATCTGGCCTTCTAAAGAGCAGTCAGGGTTGATCTCCTCTAGGACTGACCGGTTTGTCCAAGGGACTCGCTAGAGTCTTCTTCAGCATTATAGTTCAAAGGCCTCCATTCTTTGACGTTCAGCCTTTCTTATGGTCCAACCTTCACAGCCATCCATTGCAACTGAGAAAACCAGAGCCTTGACTATACGTTGCATCCTTTTAGTGAATCGTTAACGCCATCCATAGGTTTATCTGTATCTCAGGGTCATCTGTGGTGAAAATGGATGTGGAGCCTTGTTGGAACTGCTGAAAGGACTGTGTTGTGAGGTCATATCCCTCCCCCTCTGTTGGGAGAGGGCTGCTCAATGTTGACATAGATGGCCTCTTTGAATGCAAATGACCAGCCTTCTGCAAGGAGTATAAATCCTTCCATTCCCCCACCATCCCAGTCAGAACTGAAGACGTTTCTTGGATGAGAAGTGAAACGTCTTCAAAGAAAAACCCAGAAAAGCCCAGTTGCCTCTTGAAAAAAAGCACCTTTGGGACAACATGCGGAACCATTACAGGTGTTCTTCTCTTACCGTCCTCACTGAAAACTGGAACGGTGAGCAGGTATTGAAGGATTTTCCGGTCCCTCTCAAAAGGACATTCCACTTGCTTCCAGGTCATAAACTCACTCACTTGTTTCGCCAATTCCCAAAACTTCTGCAAGGAAGGAACAAAACAGGAAAAGCACATGAGCTAAGCAGGCAAAAGGGATCCATTGAAACAAGGCAATACGGTCGATTGCTTGGTTTCAGAAGGAAGGCAGATCATTAAACTGTTGCAATAAAGGACAGTATTTGTAGCCCAGGGTTGACATGACAGGGGCTTGTTTTCTTGCAGATGTTTCTGTCACTGCGTTTATTTGGTTTGCCAGCTGTGCTTACATTCCGAGTTATACGGTAGAGTGAACTGACTCTTATCTCTAAGCTTCACTGCGCATGTCACACATTCCACATTCTTTCTTTCACTTTACTTTCTTTTGTTCGTCTGCCAAGGCAGACAGGAACTCTGCCAAAATGCTAGTAAGTTTGTATTTTTACTTTCTTTACAATAAAATGTGTTTTCTTAGAATATATCTCGGGTTTATTTTTGCTTATTTAAGAAGTATGCTTCAAGGAAATGCCACGATTTATACCTCGTTAATTACATCCCTGACAGTTTCATTACCCTCCTCAGTAATATCATCAATGCTAGAAGGGAGTTGGGCTTGCTCTCAATTTACATTCTAGTGAATTGTTCTGTCAGTGTTGTGTGAGGTAGTCTTAAGAGGTGCTTTGATTTGGCTGTTTATTGTTTGTTTGCGGTACGTAGCTAACAATAAACAGCCCATGCAAAGAACCTCCAAGTTCCTGGCAGCTACCTCTCCCTGGTGTTCACGGACTCCCATATTTCTCGCTGGGAGAAAGAGCTGCTGGAGAAACTTCATCTGCTAGGTTTCACGGAGGATGCCTTGGGAAACTACGACCTCAAGGATGCCCAATTTAGGATAGTCCAACGGCTTGTGGACATTGATTTACAATATCTCCGAGCCAGAGCCAATAAAACTTGCTCCCCCCTGACTCTCAACCAAGTTAATAACTATGGATTGAGGATGGCTTCCTATTTTTATACCCTAACCATTCCCAAGTATAGAAGAGCTTTTTCCCTAGCTCGCTTCAATGTCTTGCCCTCAGCACTTCTGGATGGTCGTTACAAGAGGCTCCCGATTAATAAGCGGCTGTGCCCTTGTGACAGAGCCGAGGTTGAGACAGCGGAGCATGTCCTTCTATTTTGCCCTATGTACAGCGCGGACAGATCTAGGTTACTGTCTCTTCCTGAAATCGTCCCTTCTGGTCCTGATGGCTGTGATTTGTTTGTGCATTGCCTTGGGGATGTCTCCTCGTACATCACCTCTCAGGTTTCCAGGTTCTTCTTGAGAGCTGTGACCATTAGAGGAGAGAGCTGAATCCTCCCTTAGTTGGGGTTTTGGTGACTGGCTGCTGTGTCTCTTTTGTAGTGGTCGTGTTTTGGTCTGTGACTGTAAATAAAGTATTATTATTATTATTCCCACCAATAGTGACAGGGCAATTCACTAGATTATAAATGCAGAGCAAACTCCATTCCCCTTCCGGTACCGATGATGTAACCTACTTTGGGTAAAGAAACATCTGCAAGAAAACCACCAAGCTCAGAGAGCACCAAGGAGCCCTTATAACTCTTGCCTTTTGTAATTCTGCTCAAGTCCTACTCTTTCGTGCCTATAAAGGTAAAGGTTCCCCTCGCACATAGGTGCCAGTCGTTCCTGACTCTAGGAGGCGGTGCTCATCTCTGTTTCAAATCCGAAGAACCAGCTCTGTCCGAAGACGTCTCCGTGGTCATGTGGCCGGCATGACTCAACACCGAAGGCGCACGGAATGCTGTTACCTTCCCACCAAAGATGGTTCCTATTTTTTCTACTTGCATTTTTACATGCTTTCGAACTGCTAGGTTGGCAGAAGCTGGGATAAGTAATGGGAGCTCACTCAGTTACGCAACGCTAGGGATTCAGACCGTCGAACTGCCGACCTTTCTGATCGACAAGCTCAGCGTCTTAGCCACTGGGCCACTGCATCCCTCTCAGAGAAAACATAGGGCTCTTCAAAAAACCAACAATGGTTGGAAGGGAAGGAAACATATCAAAGCCTTGATGTAACCCATATAAAGTTTCTCCATCTGCATTCCAAAATCTAGACGGGGGTTTCTGCTACTGTGTTTAATTCAGTGAGGTCGGCATTTAAACCCCAAGCACGCACTACTTACTTCAAAATTGACATGGCCGTTGGGCAAGCGGTTGGCACAGCCCTCGTTGAGGAAGTAAATGTCCTTGATAAGCAGGCTGAAAAATGGGATCACAATCTAAAGGAAGAAAGGGAGGAAAAAGGGGAAAGAATCCAGATTAGCAACAGACCTGTCACTGGAACAAGAGGGGGGAAATCTATGTCTCATTCGGGATAAATAATGAACAAACTGCATCATGTTCGGGGCAGAGGTAGCTCCTTAAAGCTATACAAGAAGAGAGGCCACCGCTGAAGCTAAGCAGAAGATCCTTTGCTCGACTATCATCTCTGGTCAAACAATTCTTCTGCAGAACGTAACAGTTCCAGCATCCCCAGTAAGTCAGGGGTGGGGGTGGGATGGACCATGGCCCTTTATCATGTGTGGACTCAACTCCCAGAATTCCTGAGCCAGCCATTTTATGTCTTGTTTTATGACTAGTTGGACTTCAACTCCCAGAATTCCTGAGCCGGCCGTTTGATGATTTGTTTTATGACTTGTGGACTTCAACTCCCAGAATTCCTGAGCCAGCCATTTTATGTCTTGTTTTATGACTTGTTGGACTTCAATTCCCAGAATTCCTGAACCAGCCATTTTATGTCTTGTTTTATGACTTGTTGGATTTCAATTCCCAGAATTCCTGAGCCAGCCATTTTATGTCTTGTTTTATGACTTGTTGGACTTCAATTCCCAGAATTCCTGAGCCGGCCGTTTGAAGATTTGTTTTATGACTTGTGGACTTCAACTCCCAGAATTATGGGACTTTGACACCCAGAATCCCTCAGCTGGCCATGGTTCATGGTTCCTCATCTCTGCAGTATGCCAAACATTCAGTGTATTACATTATCCATAAGTTCTTTGCAACACACAAACACACACACAACTTCTACCGATCATCCGCTTGCAACGTAGTGCCCTCTAGATCAGGGGTCTCCAACCTTGGCAACTTTAAACTTGGAGGACTTCAACTCCTAGAATTCCAACTGTCTGGGGAATTCTGGGAGTTGAAATCCGCCAGGCTTAAGGTTTCCAAGGTTGGAGACCCCTGCTCTAGAGATCCCTGGCTATGTTGGCATTTATGCTGACCACTTTCTCCAATGTGAAGGAATATACCTCTCTGCCCAAGATTTGAATGGCCCTCAACCTGCTGGATTTCCATAAATTATTCCCATGCACCGAACCAAGGTATTTAGATGTTTTTCAGATGATTGCAGATATGGACATGTGTGTCACCCGTGGAATGATGTATTTTGAGTTTTTTGGGGTTGTTGCTGACATTTGTATTATTAATGATAATTGTTGTGGATCACCCAGAGTCACACGATGAGTGGGAGCCCAAATTAAATGGCTACCGTATTTTTCAGAGTATAAGACGCACCTTTTTTCCTCAAAAAAGAGGGTGAAAATCTGGGTGCATCTCATACACTGAATACAGCATTTTTGGCCTCCCGAAACCCCACCTCCTTTGCAAAAATGGCTGTGCATAGCCTTTAGGAGGCTTCCAGAGTGCTCCTGGGGGCTGGGGAGGACAAGAATAAGCAAAAAAAGGGCCATTTTTTGCTTGTTTTTGCCCCCCTCCCCCAGTACCCAGGAGGACTTTACAAGCCTCCTAAAGGCTATTCACACCCTTTTTTTGACAAAAAATGAGGCCATTTTAGGGAAAAACGTGCTGATTTTGGTAGGTCTGCGGAATGCAAATACTTTTTTTTAAATTTGCCTCTTCAAAATCTTGGTGCGTCTTATACTCCGGTGCGTCTTATACTCAGAAAAATACGGTAGATTAAATAAATACAGGTAGTCCACGATTTACGACAAAAAAATGAGTCCAAAATTTCCACTGATAAGCAAGGCAGTCAAGCCCCGTTTTTACAACCTTTATTGTCACCTCTATTAAGCGAATCACTGCAGTGGTTTAAGTGAATTTTGTGGTCATTAAGCGAATCTGGATTCTCCAAATTGACTTTGCTCATCAGAAACCAGCTGGGATGGTTGCAAATCGTGATCGCATCCTGGCACCCTGCGACCATTATAAATGCATGCCAGTTGCCAAATGCTGATCACATGACCATGGGAATACAGGTCATCGATCACTTTTGCGCCATGGTGGCACAGTGGTGAGAGTGCAGTACTGCAGGCTACTTCTGCTGACTGCCGGCTGCCTTCAATTCTGCAGTTCGAATCTCACCAGGTTCAAGGTTGACTCAGCCTTCTGGCCATCCGAGGTGGGTAAAATGAGGAGCCAGATTGCTGGAGGGCAAGAGGCTGACTCTGTAAATCACTTAGAGAGGGCTGTAAAGCAGTATATAAGTCTAAGTGCTATTGCTATTTTTAAGTGCCATTGTAACTTCAAACGAATATTTCTAAGTCAAAGACTGCCTGCACTTATCTCTTTCTCAGGCCGTACCTTCTCTCTGCTGCTGTGAGCTGTCAAAGATCTCTGGGTAGCCCCACGGAGCGCCGTGCGGTAATTGTAGAAATTGCTGGAGGGGTCCATTTGATGCTAGAAAAAGAAGTGGAAATGTAGAGAATTAGAATTTCGTGTCAGAAGCCCTAAAATTCCATCAAGGTATTGTTTTAGAAGTCCAGGTTTTAATCTGGGGGGACCATTTCCAATACAAAGCACACACTGAACAGTTTTGAAGTTAAGAGTCAAAACAGGTTATGGATCAAAAAAGCTAACCAGATCCTGAAAAAAAAAATCAGATGAAACAAATAGTTGTAAAATTTCATTTCTATCTGAAAGTGGTGATGATCAAAATTATTTGAAAGTAGCAACGGATGAATCAGCAAATACAAGGATGCATCTTCAAAAATCAAAATCCACTATGGTATCTTCCTGAAGTATTGGGACTAGAATAGAATAACAGAGTGGGAAGGGACCTTGGAGGTCTTCTAGTCCAACCCCCTGCTTAGGCAGGAAACTCTACACCATTTCAGACAAATGGTTATCCAACATCTTCTTAAAAACTTCCAGTGTTGGAGAATTCACAACTTCTGAAGACATGTTGTTTCACTGATTAATTGTTCTAACTGTCAGGAAATTTCTCTTCAGTTCTAAGTTGCTTCTCTCCATGATTAGTTTCCACCCATTGCTTCTTGTTCTACCCTCAGGTGCCTTGGAGAATAGCTTGACTCTCTCTTCTTTGTGGCAAACCCTTGGATAATGGAACACTGCTATCATGTCTCCCCTGGTCCTTCTTTTCATTAAACTACTAGACAATCTAAGGATTCCCAACCTAAGATCAGGCAGGCTGGGAATTCTGGGTTTTGCAGTTTCAATATATCTAGCCAGAGCATCTGACATAACAGTACATACACTTAACAGTATATCAGATAAGAAAATGCACTCAGGACATTTATTTGGTTTTCCCCTTTAACAGAACGAACATCAGAGACAATAAATTCACTGCTGAATCATAAAGAAGTTCTAGCAATCTCCAACACCTCATCACCTCTGTACAACTGGATAACTGAAGAAGCTTCTTGCCTGAGAAGTGAAACATCTTCAAGGAAAAACAAAGTCCAGTTGCTTTTTTAAAAGCACGTTTGGCACATCCATAACCCGGATGACTGAGAATCTCCACAGATAACTGGCTCAAAGATTCCGATTAAAAAGTCAAACTCACCTCCAGAATGTCAAACTTCGCCGTCTTGACTTTTGACCAAGTTTTCTTTAATCTGGAGACAGGAGTCATGTTCATTCCAGCTTTTATTTCAAAGTGTAGAAGGAAAGAGAAGATCAGAGATCAGAGTTAAACATACACAGCTGTATTTTGAGGCCATTTTTTCCCAAAATGAGGAAAAAAATTAAACAACCACTAAGATATCTACTTTTTCCAGTTTTCTTTTTTCATCCAATTACAACAAATTATCCTAAAACGTAAACATTTTAAAAATGCAATCATGGTTAACATTTTATGGATAGCATTTTAGAAAGTTGTGTTCCTTCCTAGACTCGTGATTCGTAAGAATTTTGGGCATAGATTTCTAGCTACCAACTCCTTTAATTGAAATCTGTTCCAAGAGAAATTTGTGGTGGATCTCCCTTGCTTTCCTGCCAGAGGACACGTATAAAGTAAGCTTTGAAAAATGTTTCACAAGTGTTAAGTAACCTCCAATTTATACGAGACAGAAGTAAACTCATCTTGAAGCCAAAGCCTTAAAACATGGCACCCATTTTTAACGCAGGCCATGCATTATCAGCTTATGTGAGGGATCTTGGCTGGGTTTTCCATCTTTGAGGTAAAACTAGGCTGGGCAAGGACATATTTTGGGCCTGAAAAGTCACTATGGGGAAGATGAGAAAGAAGGGACAAAGAGGCACATCAAGAGTTGCTTTCTCTACTCTATTACTCTATTATTTTAAGGCAACCTTAACCTTAGCAGATGTGTGGACTTCAACTCCCAGAATTCCCCAGACAGCATAGAGAGTTGAAGTCTACACATCTTCAAATTGTCAAGGTTGAGAAGCACCCATTTAAGACTTAAAATTCCTAGAAATCCTAGGAAACGGGTTGGATTCAGCCGGTTCGGGCTGGTTCGGGCAAACCAGTAGCTCCGACGATCAGCTGAGAGCAAAATACGTGATCACCGAACTGGTTGTTAAACCAGCAAGATTCCAACACTGCTAGTAACCCTAACAAATGTGGAGGCGACCAGGTTATCCAACATGACCCAGAAGCTTTGGGGCAGAATTGAAGGAGAAACACCTAAGCACTTTTTTCAGAGCAAAACGTAAAGGAAACGGATGGAAAGCATTCTTGTTTATACTCACAAATAATAGCCATTAAAGAGTTAAAGTTGCCGATGTTGAAACACTCTCGGGCGACGTCAATGAAGTATTCTATCATTTTTGCTCTGTGTTTTTTCTTTATAGGCTGTGAGAGAGCAAAACACAACGTGATTTAGCTGAGAACGTGATCTCTGAGCTTTTTAGAGGAGGGGGTCACCAACCTTTCGGACCTCAGCAACCACTAAATTCATAATTTTAAATCCTGCGGACCACTAATATGATCTGCCCAATGACAGGCTGGGTGGACGTGGCCAACTCACTGTCACTCACATTGAGGGGCGCCTTGCCAGCCTCTAATTGCCACTCCTTGCCTGCCCATCTGGGCTACTTAAGGCCCCAACAGGAAGCAGTTGCTGGAGCTAAGCAGCTTCCATGAGAAAGAGTTGGCAAAAGAGCTCAATTCAAATTGGATCTGACCAAGAAGGAGGCTCAGCAGAAGCACCTCACTGAGGACTAGGAGCATAGGCTTTCCAAGCAGAGGGAAGGCCTGCGGGAGTGCAAGGCCAGGTACCGGCGCCTGGAGGCTCAGTGGGCTGAGATGGTCAGCCAGTTGCAGGCCACGATGCAGTCCCACTGGAAAAAGTCCCTCCAGCTCCTTGCCACCAGCAGCGCTTCCCTCCAGCCTTCGCCCAAAGCCCCCCACCAGGAGGCTGAAGCAGACTCCAAGTCGGAATTTATGCCCCCCTCTGATCCACACAAAAAGACCCCGAAGGGGGAGACACTCTGCAGCAATACTAATATGCCAAAGGTGCACAGAACACTGTTACCATCCGACCAAAGTGGTACCTATTAATCTACTTGCATTTGCATGCTTTCAAACTCCTAGACAGGCAGGAGCAAGAACGGGAGCTCACCCTGTCACACAGCACTTGGGTCTCAAACCCGGGCTGTCAGCTTTCCAAAAATACACCCACCGACATGTAGTGTAAGCAAGGACATCACAAGAACATTCAAGTAAATCAACCGGATGCATTTGTATAGCGAGGAACAATTACCAGTGTGAAGGCCATTCAAACAAAAACTACAACCTCAAGGGGGTTTGTTGCAGAGTTTTACTTCTGCATCATACAATCTTGTGCATAGAATATAGCTCCCAGCTGGTCTCTGTGGTTTGATCAGAGCGGAAGGAAGGAAGGGCAATGAGCATACAGAAGGAAGACCAATGAACAGTTTGGCTTACCATACATATTTCTGTGGCAACCAGATAACTCAGTCTATTGAACCATTCCACGTAAGCTTCCAGATTCCGAGACTTCTTCCGATCTCCATAAGAACTCTGAGAAGGAAACAAAAATCAGGCATTCACGTCTCATGCCATGAAATTTTAAGAAGTGGTAGCATCTGCCCAAGCCAATTTGGGCTCGGAAACGAAATATGGCTGATCCTGATTAGTACAGGTAGTCCTCGACTTACGACAATTGGGCCGAACATTTATGTCGCTAAGTGAGACATGTGTTAATTGACTTTTACCCCATTTTACAACTTTTCTTGCTGCGTTTGTTAAGGGAATCACTGCAGTCATTAAATGAATAACACAGATGTTAAATGAATAACACAGCTGTTAAATGAATCTGGTTTCTCCACTGACTTTGATTGTCAGAGGGTGGCAAAAGGGGATGGAATGATCCTGGGACGTTGTAACAGTCATAAATGAGTTGCCAAGTATCTGAATTTTGATCGCGTGACTATGGGGATGACGCAACGGTCCTAAGTGTGAAAAATGGTCATGTCACTTTTTCCAGTGTTGTTGGAACTTTGAATGGTCACTAAATGCGCATGTCTTGGTATGTGTTTTTGTAATGTGTGTGTCTTGTCTATATATTTATTTCATATGTTTTGCTGTACGCCGCCCCGAGTCCTTCGGGAGAGGGTGCGGCTAAGAAATAAATATTTATTATTATTATTTATTATTATTAAATGGACTTTTGTAAGTTGAGGTCTACCTGTACTGCTAGGACCAACCATTAGTAGATCCTACTAATTTATCACTTGGGAAGTTGAAGTAACTTACCAAAAAGTAGCAATCGTAAATCACCCTATGGTATTGCAAATCATAATAATAGAAAATACCACAATAAGGCAGTAGTATCAATCAGCAGATCCAGTAATCCAACATATGTACCTCTTTGCTGTACTCCATGTCTCCTTTTTATTATGCAACGCTCTACAGCAGTGTTTCTCAACCTTCACTTCTTTTAAGTTGTGTGGACTTCAACTCCCAGAATTCTCAGTCAGCATGCTGGCTGGGGAATTCTGGGATTTGAAGTCCACACATCTTAAAGATACCAAAGCTCAGAAACAGTGCTTTGTAGCAAATCCTACTCAACCTGTTTCTCTTTAGACATGTTGACTCACCACCACCCAGCACCAATGGGTAATGGCATGCTGGGTGAGTATACTGGTAAATATACTGGTTAACTGGTAAGGAGGAGTTGTAGTCGCAACAGATCTGCATGGTGCCAGAATGAGAAAACTCATTTGGAAAACTAAACTGGGGGGGGGGGGGGCAGACACCAGTTACACATGTTAACATTGGAGATGATGAGAGACACATTTATTGGGCAAATATTTTAATGCAAATTTACCCATATGCACTTTCTGAATTTATCTGCAACAGTGGCGAATATCTGTCTGAACTTTCCATTGAAATCCTGTACTTAACTTGCACAAAAGTCCATTGTTTGAGGAGACATTTTTTGCAAAACTCTGTGCTGTAAGATACATGTATGTAAGAATGTGTGGGACCCTTTGAGAGAGTTGAAGAAAAGTGCAATTCGTGTGGCGTTTAGCACAAGTGAAAAACCAAGTATAAATTAGTCCCCTGGTTCATCCAATCCAAGCCGGCGATTTTTACCACAGTTTATAATTGTTCTTGTTATTCACCTTCTCGTTGTCCAGAGTGTCCTTCTGTACAAAAGCTTGGACAAATTCTTGTGGTCCAATATAACTAAGCCTCTCCTGAAAGAAAGGAAGAAAAATTCCACTCATGGTCAACGTTCATCCTTGTATAAGTGTTGAGACTCTAGAAAGAGTGCAGAGAAGAGCAACCAAGATGATTAGGGGACTGGAGGCTAAAACATATGAAGAACGGTTGCAGGAACTGGGTATGTCTAGTTTAATGAAAAGAAGGACCAAGGGAGACATGATAGCAGTCTTCCAATATCTCAGGGGCTGCCACAAAGAAGAGGGAGTCAAACTATTCTCCAAAGCACCTGAGGGTAGAACAAGAAGCAATGGGTGGAAACTAATCAAGGAGAGAAGCAACTTAGAACTGAGGAGAAATTTCCTAACAGGGAGAACAATTAATCATTGGAACAGCTTGCCTCCAGAGGTTGTGAATGCCCCAACACTTTTTAAGAAGAAGTTGGATAACCATTTGTCTGAGATAGTATAGTATATCCTGCCTAAGCAGGGTGTTGGACTAGAAGACCCTCCACTCCGCCATGGTGCAGGAGGCCGAGTAGGCCACGCCCACCCAGCAACCAGGCAGAGAACCGCTTGCTAACATTTTAGAATCCCGCCACTGGATGTATTGCTTGGAAACTTGACAGGAGCGTTGTCACCTTCCCACCAAAGTGGTACCTATTTATCTACTTGCAGCTGCATGCTTTTGAACTGCATTTGGCTCACCCCGTCGCATAGCGCTCGGGTCTCGAACCCCTGGGCTGCCAGCTTTCCGGCTAACAAGCCAAGCGCCTTAACTAACAAGCCACCATGCCTCCCTTTGTAGAAAACCACTGAGAAAAATGATCAAACAAGAGTAAGATATAGAGCGGGGGAATAAACTTACAAGCTCTATGTGAGTCAGCTGCTGGGCTAACATGTAAGGGTCACTGCAGACCGTGAAGATATCTCGTTGGATGGCCTGAGGTTTGGTCTTTAATACCGTCAGCCTATCGGTTGAAGTAGCATTGATTTTTGCAAGAACTTCCTCATATTGGTTAAGAGAGGCCAGCTTACGAATGAGGTTCTGGATGATTTGCTGCACGTTTTTCCGATAGGCCTGGAAAGAGACGGAAAGAGAAATAATGAAAAGGGATCTTTTTTTTTAAAATACCTTAATTGCTTTCTGTTGGTGGAGCTTACACATAACAGTATGCCAGAAGATGTCTTCCACTCATGATGCGTTTGAGCGTCTGAAGTCTGTTCAGACTGTCTGTCTGCGGGGTGGAAGGCTGTTTTTACCTCCCCAGATGCAGTCTCCATGGTAGAGGGGCCGCATGTCAGCTCCAGAGAGCCCAGAGGCCCGGAGCTGCCATTCAGGGGTGGGGAGACGGAGACTGGGCCAGCTGCCAAGACTCGTGCTTACCAGGTGGAGATCTCCCTCCTCCACAAACAGTCCAGCTGAGAACTCTACATAACTCTTCATGACTGACTGACGGGAGGTTTCCACTGAGAACATTCCAGAACCGAGAACTGACTGAGATCAATCCATGATTGATTGCCGGGTGGTTTTCACTCTGGGTCAAGAAGTGATGGGTGTGCAGGGTTGGGGTTTAGCCTAATTACCAGGTAACTATAAAAGGTGGTGGGGAGCATCGATGACAATTTATTCATTGCCTTAGTGCTTTGTTGGTCAGTTGGTGCCGGAGGAAGATAAACTGCATTTTCAAACCGTCTCTTTCTTTGGCTGTTTTCATTAACCCTTCGGAACCTGACAGTCACGTTTTCACTTGTATCCTGCCTTTATTATTTATTAATTAATTATAATATTACATATTATATTACAAATAATTCAAGGTGGCGAGCACGTCCAACACACTTCCTCCTTCAGTTTTTCCCCACAGGAACAACCCTGTGAGGTGGGCTGAGAGAGAATGATTGTCCTAAAGTCACTCAGGTGGCTTTCATGGCTAAGGCAGGACTTGAACTCACGATCCCTTGCTTTCTAGCCTACTGCCTTAACTACTAGACCAGAGATGGTGAACCCCTGTCGGCACCGAATGCCGAAAAGGAGCGCGTGTGCTCACGTATGTCAGGGCCGCAATCCGGAAGAGGAGCTGCCCAGGGGGGCATGCTCACGCCGCAAAGCGGGAGACCAGCTCTTCCCGTTTCTGGCACTGCATGAAGTCCAGCTGATTGTCATGCATGCATGGATGCCAGAAATCCAGAAAAGGAACAGGCAACGCCATGCGTGCCAGGCAACATGGCTCCGCGTGCCCCTTCGCACACGCCTGCCATAGGTTCCGGCATCATGGTACTAGACCAAACTGGCTCCCTGTTGCTTCGCAACCAAAGAGAATTGGAAACCACAATCTTTTGAAGACTTCTAAATGCCAGCAATCACGATTTCTAGTGGAATCTGAACCCAGAATTCTGTTTTCACTTTTGTGCTTACTTTTTTTTTTACAATTTTTAAATGCACTGTGGCTTTCTTCTTACTCTCCTTGGAATTATTAGATGATATACAAAAAAAAAAAAAAAAAAAAACCCACCAAAAATGATGAGCGACATATGTATATTTTGACTAGCTTGATTAGCAAGCAACTGTTAAATCAAAACCCTTTTTAAAAAGAGGACGTTTTCTTATTTTCTCATGACAGCGCTACAGGCATTACTTTATTCAGAAAGTAGAAAGGGGTGGAAAACGAAGGGCGAGATGTCATAATAAGAGGTAAAAATCAATTGGAGCACTTTCCAATTGTGGGCAGGGGTCAGAGGTGTCGTTCAGCAGGTTCTGACCAGTTCTGGGGAACCGGTAGCAGAAATTTTGAGTAGTTCAGAGAACCGGTAAATATCACCCCTGACTGGCCCCATCCCCATCTATTCTCTGCCTCCCGAGTCTCAGCTGATGGGGAGGGAATGGAGATTTTGCAGTATCCTTCCCCTGGAGTGAGGTGGAGTGGAGATTTTGCAGTATCCTTCCCCTGGAGTGGGGAGGGAATAGAGATTTTGCAGTATCCTTCCCCTGGAGTGGGAAGGGAATGGAGATTTTGCAGTATCCTTCCCCTGGAGTGAGGTGGAGTGGAGATTTTGCAGTATCCTTCCCCTGGAGTGGGGAGGGAATAGAGATTTTGCAGTATCCTTCCCCTGGAGTGGGAAGGGAATGGAGATTTTGCAGTATCCTTCCCCTGGAGTGGGAAGGGAATGGAGATTTTGCAGTATCCTTCCCCTGGAGTGGGGAGGGAATAGAGATTTTGCAGTATCCTTCCCCTGGAGTGGGAAGGGAATAGAGATTTTGCAGTATCCTTCCCCTGGAGTGGGAAGGGAATGGAGATTTTGCAGTATCCTTCCCTGCAGTGGGGAGGGAATGGAGATTTTGCAGTATCCTTCCCCTGGAGTGGGAAGGGAATGGAGATTTTGCAGTATCCTTCCCCTGGAGTGGGGTGGGAATGGGGTTTTCGCAGTATCCTTCCCCTGCCATGCCCACCAAACTATGCCCACCAATCTATCCCCACCAAACCATGCCATGCCCATCAAGCCATGCCGCAGACACAGAACCGGTAGTAAGAAAATTTGAATCCTACCACTGGTAGGGGTGCCACATTTCTTGCTGCGTGGACACAGCCAGTGCCTTAGATTTCTTACTACTCTTGGTAAGAATGCCAACCTGATGCTTTTGCAGGCACAGGGGTGTGTGGCTGCATAACTGCAGGAGAAAATTCTCACCAGGACGTATTGCTAACCATATCAATCTGCTGGGTTGCGAAATGAAGAAATGATATTCCTGTCATGACTTGAGTCTGTCAAGTCTCACTGTATTTTTTTTTAAAAAAAGAATTGGCGAGTTTCTTGTACCCCACTGAGTTATTCCACCTCAACCGACTAAATCCCGTAAAGCTGACGAGGAGGGAGAGAGACAGCGGGAGCAGCAGGTATAAAAACCAAGCTTCATCAAATATAAAAACTGGGATATTCTGGGAAGCTCCCTCCCAAGTAGGGGATGACAATGATGGATCTGGTCTGTTTATTTTGCAACTGGAATGTCGTGTGCAGATGTTACTGTAAACAAAGAAGATCACGTGACTATGGGGATGCTGCAAAGGTTATAACTGTGAGAAACGGTCCTAAGACACTTTTTCCGGTGCCGTTGTGACTTTGAACGGTCACTAAATGAACTGTTATAAGTCGAGGACTACCTGTGCTATAGTGGACGCAACTCAGGATGTGACATTTGTTCTTGGGGGGGGGGGGAACCCCAACGGAGGTAGTCCTCAATTTACGACCACAATCGAGTCCAAAATTTCCATTGTTAAGCAAGAACAGCTGTAAGGGGAATCTTGCTCCATTTTACGATCTATCTTTGCCACGGTTGCTAAGTGAATCACTGCAGTTACGGTTGGTAAGTGAATCTGGCTTCCCTTCTGACTTTTGCTTGTCAGAAGGTTGCAAAAAAGGATCACGTGACCTCAGGGCACTGAGGATGCTACCATTGTCATCTGAAAAACAGTCATAAATCACTTTTTTCAGCACCACTGCAACCTCAGGCAGTCACTAAACAGAGAGTTGTAAGTCTCTATTATGCTTCGAAGCTCGCTTTTTTCATGTGCAGAAGACAAGCTCATGCATGCAGTTTTCTAAGGAATACATTTTTAAAAAAAAAATGGAAGCAAAGAATTAGGCAGGTACTAAAGGAAGCTAAAGCGGAGATCCAGGATTAAAATTTACTTCTGACTCATCTGCACTGTCTCTTTGTACTATGAAAAACATGATTTTGTAAGCCTATCCCTTAAAACAGGGGTGTCCAAACTTGGGAACTTTAAGACTTGTGGACTTCAACTCCCAGAATTCCCCAGCCAGCAAGTCTTAAAGTTCCCAAGTTTGGACACCCCTGCATTAACTGAAAGGAAATAATGGCATCGTATTCACCAGTTTTCAAAGGATTCTCATTCGTGTAGTCATTCTATCATCCACAGGGAAGCTAGAGAAAATAGGTGTCCTGCCAGAGAGGTGAGGTGTCCCAGCTTGGTCTCCCTTTAATGCACAAATTTGGGGTAGCCCAACAATTCTGGGAGTTGAAGTCCACAAGTCTTAACGTTCCCAAGTTTGGACACCCCTGCCTTAGAAAGAAAAGAAAAGAATGAAAAGAGAAAAGGAAAAGAAAGAGAAAGAAAAAAGAAAAGAAAGAGAAGAGAGAAGAAAAGAAAAGAAAAAGTGGGGATAGAAACTAAAGCAACAGGAGAGAGAGAGAAATGAGATGATTCCAATTAAGTTGTCCACCACAGGCCCTTCCAGCAAAAACCTTTCTTTTTCTAGCTTCACCTCTTCCGTCAACAGACTTTGCTTGTGGCTATGTGACCACATCGTTTGCGCAAGCTGAGTTTCCAACACAACTGACTTGCCAGCATTTTTGAGGCTATGATGCAACTTTAGCAAGAAAGCCATAGAAACCAACTTGCGATCTGGAGGATAACTTCTCATGGACATCCATGCTGCGCGAGAGAGAACAGATCTATCTATCTATCTATCATCTATCTATCTATCTATCTATCTATCTATCTATCTATCTATCTATCTATCTATCTATCTATCTATCTATCATCTATCTATCTATCATCTATCTATCTATCATCTATTTATCTATCTATCTATCATCTATCCATCTATCTATCATCTATCTATCTATCTATCCGTCTATCATCTATCTATCTATCTATCTATCTATCTATCTATCTATCTATCTATCTATCATCTATCTATCATCTATCTATCTTTATCTATCTTTATCTATCTATCATCTATCTATCTATCATCTATCCATCTATCTATCATCTATCTATCTATCATCTAACTATCTTTATCTATCTATCTATCTATCTATCTATCTATCTATCTATCTATCATCTATCTATCTATCTTTATCTATCTTTATCTATCTATCATCTATCTGTCTGTCTGTCTGTCTGTCTATCCTTTTAGATTTTAATTCTTAAATCAAAGCTTTTTTTTTTCAAAAAAAGGAAAACAAAATTTAAACTTCTGATTAAAAGGTTGGGATCAAGCTGTAAAAAGACAATAGAGGCGAGTGAAGGACCTTGGTGTCTTGCATGCTAGGCATATTTTCAGGGTGCCTAAAGACAAGAAATACATCATGTCTGAGTTTCTGGGGGGGAAATCAGGAAACTATAGGGGAGGGCAATTTATTTACTTTCATTTCTTCCACTCCCCCTGATTCTTCTTCCTGGTCACATTCTATCTCTCATGCCCTAGAGGGACAGAGACAACTGAAAAGGACATTAGAGGCTGGCACTATAGCTGTTTTTAATCATACAGAATAGAAAAGAACAAGCGTATCAAACTCAAGGCCCGGGGGCCAGATCCAACCCAGGGGCTGCTTAGATCCGGCCCACCGGGTTACCCTGGAAACAGCAAAGGACTGGCCCGTGGCGCCTCTGCCAGTGAAAACAGAGCTCGGGAGGGCTGGAGCACATTTTTGATGGCAGAGGGTTGCAGGAGGCCATACCAGCCAAAAACGGAGCTCGGAAGCCCGTTTTCACTGGCACTCGGGCCACTACAGGTGCCCCTAACATGAGTGACGTCGAGCTGACCACACCCACCCTGGTCATGCCCCCCACCCACCCCAAGGTCAAATACAACCCTGATGTGGCCCTCAATGAAAATGAGTTTGACATCCCTGGAACAAAATGAATGAACTGGGAGGGACCTTGAGGTCCTCTAGTCCAGCTCCCTGCTCAAGCAGAAGGACCCATACTATTTCAGATAGGTAAGTGACTGTGTAGTCTCTTCTTTAAAAAAAAGATCCAGCGATGCAGTGCCTACAATTTCTGGAGGCAAGCTGTTCCACTGGTTAATTGTCTCACTGTCAGGAAGTTATGGCAAGGACAATAAAAATGTACATGAATAGTGAAAATAACAGGTGTTGCTTTTTGAATACCCAAACTAAAAATATACATCCAAATACAGGTAGCCCTCAACTTACGACAGCTCGAGGTTACAACGGCATTGAAAAAAGTGACTTATGACCACTTTGCACACTTATGACCTTCGTAGCATCCGCATGATCAAAACTGAGAGAACGGTTCATACTTATCGGGGGGATAAAGGGCCCCAAGCCATGCCAGTGGCAGGCTGGCGCACACGTCGCTCCCCTCATGCAAAAGGGAAGCCTTTGGGGTGCCCCTTGAGTGAATGGGGCTACGCCAGAAGTAGATTCCTACCGGTTCGGCTGAACCAATAGTGGTATGGCGTCCTGGGTCGCTGGAACTGGCAGCGACCCAGGCCTGCCACTCCCTGAATAGGTTCCCCAGTCACCGCCATCTTGTTTTTGAGTTGTGCACATGCGCAGGACAATTTTAATTGAACTGTGCATGCGCACACAAGCGAAGCGCATGCACAAGTTAAGTGGCAGAAAAGCCGGGCAGAACCCACCCGTGGGCTGCGCATGCAACAGCCCGCCATGCACACGATCCAGTTGTGAATCGGCCACGGCCTGGGAGTGGGCTGCGGCCCACAGTTTTGGAACTCCAGCTATATAGGACAATGAAGACAGTTGTATCAAACAGCCAGAGGTAGTAAGGTTCGTTTTTCTCTCCCAGATGTTCTGCTTCAATTTTCCTTTCCATTTCTTTTGTATCTTTTGACTTGTTTTGACAAGAGGCCTCCTAAGAGAACAAGGGCAACGACTGTTCTTGCCTCTCTCTTTGGTTTGTAGACAGCTGAGAAGGAATGGGAAGGTCTCCTTGTCAAAACTACTGTATTCTTTGGGGGTAACTCTGCAACGCAGGCGTTACCACAGATGTTATCTTAGCTAGAAAACCAGAGGGTTACATATCAATGCAGGGGAAGAGGCAGTTTCTTGGTTGGAGAACATTGTCTGCTTACCTCAACAAGAGCCAGGCGTGGTGGATTCTCAGACATCTGCAGACTGCTAAAAAAAATGCCGGCAGATGGACTGAGGGAGCAAAAATGAGGATGCTCCTGGGACACGATAACTCTAGTCGAAATGCATTAAAGTGGAATTCGGGTAGTCCTCAACTTATGACCACAATTGAGCCCAACATTTCTGTTCCTAAGGGAGACATACGTTAAGTGCCTCATTTTATGATTTTTCTTGCCGCATTTGCTAAGTGAATCCCTGCGGTTGTTAAGTTAGCAATATGGTTGTTAAGTGAATAGAAATAATAGCAATAGCACTTAAGACTTATATACCGCTTCATAGTGCTTGACAGCCCTCTCTAAGCGGTTTACAGAATCAGCCTCTTGCCCCCAACAATCTGGGTCCTCATTTTACCGACCTTGAAAGGATGGAAGGCTGAGTCAACATTAAACCTGGTGGGATTTGAACTGCTAAATTGCAGGCAGCTGGCAGGCAGCAGAAGTAGCCTGCAGTACCACACTCTAACCACTGCGCCACCAAGGCTCATGTCTGGCTTCCCCATTGACTTTGCTTGCCGGAAGCTTTGTAATTTTGAACAATCACTAAATGAACTGGTGTGAGTCGAGCACTATCTGTATTCAGTTCCTGAATTTAAAAAGTCGAAAGCATAAATCTATGAAGGAGAACTTGATGGGAGTTATATTCTTAGAAGTCTAACATCCCTTTGTCCTGGTCTGCAATGCAGTGCAATAAATACAAGGTCACCATTTACTTTTCCAAAGAAACTGCTAGCCAGCATCACAAATAATTTATGGCGCTCCGAATTCTATTACAATATTGACTTTTCCATTTCTTTTTGCAAATCCCTTTTTCAGTAGGCAAACACAGAAGCACTTATTTAAAATTGCATATGGATTGCCCGCAGACAAAACAACCCTTTTCAAGGTGGCTTGAAAGTTTAAATCAGAGGTCTTCAAACTTGGCAACTTTAAGACTTGTGGGCTTCAACTCCCAAAATTCTGGAAGTAGAAGTCTACAAGTCTTAAAGTTGTCAAGTTTGGGGACCCCTGGTTTAGGTAAACAATAAAAATCCTTCTTAATAGCTTCATAACTAACTGAAAGACAATTCATAGGGTCAAAGCCAACCAAGTATAAACTTTTAACGTAATGTTTCCCAATCTTGGGCAATTTTACGATGTGTGAACTTCAACTCCCAGGATTCCACTGTCTGCTGGCTGGGGAATTCTGGGAGTTGAAGTCCACACATCTTAAAGTTGCAAAGGTTGAGAAATGTCTGCCTTAAGGTCAAACATTTATTAAAACAACTGCCACGGCACCGTTCCACAACACGCTCACTGAGAATAAATAAGTCTCCAAGTTACTTATGGATGAAAAATATATAATACGACAATTTCTCTTCCTCTATCCTCAAATTCTTTGAGCAGCACGCCTTTCTGTCCATCAAATATGGTAATATGGGGCTGGGGAGACAGAAAATAGACCCCCATTGTTTTTCCTTTGTGTGGTGTTTGATCGGCCAACTACACAACTGACTTCTCTTCTGTTGTCATTGTTACAGTCCCACAAGACCCTGGGTAAAATGTTGATGAACTTATCTGATGTCATATGGCACTATCTTTTTAGGTTTTGGGTGGAAAAGCTGATATAATCAGTTGGCCAATCAGGAGACCGGGAGTTCTAGTCCCACCTTAGGCAGGAAAGCCAGCCAGGTGAGTTTGGGCCAGTCACTCTCCTTCAATCCAACTCACATCACAGGGTTGTTGTTATGAGGAAAATAGAAGGAAAAAGTAGTAGTATGTATGTTCACCACCTTGGGTTATTTACCGTGTTTTTGGACTATAAGATGCTCCGAAGTATAAGACACACCTAGCTTGTGGGGAGGAAAACAAGAAAAAAAATCGGCCTCTGCCTCCCAGCAGTTTGCCTCCTTGCAACAAACAGTAAACAGCCTGGTCAGTTTCAGCACAGCCTGATTTAGCACGAGCAGTTGATTGGCGGTTGGATCGGCCTCCTGGAATACCATCAATCAGCTGTTGCAGGCTGCGGGAATCGCCACCACCCATCGCCGCCGCTCCCAACCATCACAGCTGTCACCTAGCGTTGGTGCTGCTGCCTATACCCGCCACCTGGAATGGGCCAAAAATGGGGCGTGTGGGGGCGGCGATAGGAGACAGCGCCAATGGGCGGCCACAGCGCCAATGGGCAGCACGATCCCTGCAGCCTGGAACAGCTGATAGGTGGTATTCCGGGAGATCGATCCAACCACCAATCAACTGCTCGTGCTAAATCAGGCTGTGCTGAAGCTGACCAGGCCATTTGCTCTTTGCTGCAAGGAAGCAAATTGCTAGGAGACAGAGGCCAAAGGGTGGGGGGGGCAAGCGGGTGGGCGGGGCTTTGGCAACATTTGCTGTATAAGATGCACAGACATTTCCACCCACTTTGGGGGAGGGGGCGGAAGTGCCTCTTATACTCCGAAAAGTACGGTATATAAAATAATTAATTAAAGGTAAAATGAATGAATGAATGAATGAATGAATTCTGAGAATTGAAGGCCAATATAGCTGAAAGACACTAGCACTGCGAAAAGTTGCCTTTAACTTTCATCCTTAAAAAAATACTTATCTGTTTTCCTAGCTCTGAGTAGAGTGTGAGCATTTTCCTTGTGATTATGAAATATTCCAGCTGCTCTTGCCTCTAAGTATTTCTCAGGATGGTTCTGCATTCCTCAACAACAGTTATCTATTAATCTGTATTTCTTTGTACAACATCTCAAGCAGACAGTGACTCATTGTGGTTTCCAACAATTGAAACAGCATAAAGCATCGGATTCAAAATAATAAAAGAGTTACACAATGATGGAACAAGTTCAGTATAGTGGCATACAATGAAAACTAGAAAAATAGTGACTAGCCACTCAATTGCCATAATCTTAGTTGCAAAAGGCCAGCCTTATAGAATTGGTGCCAAGGACAGTACTAATTGAACTTCTATGACCAAGGTGTCCAACGTTGGCCACTTTAAGACTTGTTGACTTCAACGCCCAGAATTCCCCAGGCAGACATGCTGGCTAGGGAATTCTGGGAGTTGAGGTCCAAAGGTCTTAAAGATGTTACGCCTGAATACCCCTATACTATGGAAAGGCTAGTCAACCAAGGTGGATTGATAGCCTTCCCACTAGCATCTGTGTAAAAGAATGTCCCTTCATGGGAGCCATGAAATTTATCCAACGGGGACGAATCCATATATCCATGTTAGAATATTCTGGGATTCTATGTTATCTATATGCAATCTATCTATTCAAATCAGTTTTCTATGCAGAAAACTATACATATATCTATCTATATAAAAATGGCTCTGTGTGTGTGTGTGTGTGTTCCAGCATAACTCTGGAACGCCTCAAGTAATTTCAACCAAACTTGGTACACAAGATGACTTACTCTCTGGAAACAAATAATGTGGGGGTAAGACACCCCTAATAACCCTCGGGGGGAGTTGTTCTGTTAAGATACAGCCTGTTGTGCCTTCAAATGGCTTCTACTGCCATAAAATGGCTTGTACTGTACAGCACAGTGGAGTTGCCATGGTAATGGCTTCACAGTACTCCACAAGGGGGCTCCCTCTGGTAAGGGGGGAAAATTCAACATTAGAAATTATGTTTGGAGGTAAGCAGCTTTATGCTAGAGTAGGACTGTTAAACTCCTGTCCCACGGGCCAGATGTGCCATATGCTGGCCACGCCCCCACCCAGTTTAGCAAAGGGGGGGGAGTCCCGATAAGTCACGTGACGCCGTGAGCTTGAGACCCCTGTGCTAGAGTAAGAAGTTGAAAGAAACAAGTTGAGAAAAGGAATGGAAACTAAATCTAATTTACCATCCCCAGAATGAATGCGAAATGGAATGAGTTCTCTGTGATGTAACTGCTTATATTATATTCCCTCTAAACAAAGCTCAGGGGCACTTTTAACAAAATCAGAACACCAAACATTATCCGAAATTGCTTTGAATAAATGAGAGTGACAGATCCAAAGGAAGCATCCATGTTTCCTCCTTGGGGGACTCGTGCAAATTTGCAATGGTCTGCAAGTTTCTCTGAACTATTACTAATTACCAAATGGCTGAACTGGATTTTGCGTTCCCTGAATATTGTAATCTAGCTTTTATTACAACCTGTCAAGATTGAAATCTGACAGTTTTCCTGCCCTTTCGTGTGGCCATTTCCACTTGTACAGAAATTTTAATTGAAGATCCCTGAAATTCCACTCCTATATACATTCTGCAAATACAGCAGAATTAATCATTTCTTAGATAGTCCTCGACTTACAACCATTTGTTTAGTGACCATTTGATCTTGCAACGGCACTGAAAAAAGTGACTTATGACCGTTTTTTCACACGTACGACCACAGAGGCATCCCCCCTTTTGGTCACAAGATCAAAATTCAGGCGCTTGGCCTCTGATTCATATTTATGGCGGTCACATTGTCCTGGGGTGACGTGCACACCTGTTGCAACCTTCTGACAAGCAAAGTCGACGGGGAAGCCAGATTCATTTAGCATCCGGGTTGCTAGTTTGACAACTGCAGTGATTCGCTTAACAACTGCGTCGAGAAAGGTCGTAAGATGGAGCAAACACACTTAACGACTGTCTTGCTTAGCAGTGGAAATTTGGGACCCAACTGAGGTCGTAAGTGGAGGACTACCTGTATATACCTTTCCATAGATATAACCACCACTGTCAACCCTGGAGTGAGCCTGGTGGGAGCCATTTTAGAGGTTGCCACACAACAGAGGGAGGGGTGATAGTAGTTAGATGGCGGCTTGTAACCGAAACAAGAACATTTTTCTGGCGGAACCAAGATCATTCTCACAGGTGGCTGGCCAGGAGGATGGTAACCAGGCAACTGCCCAGCAACTGGATTGGACAACATGACCTGGGGGAGGGAGAGGGAAAACGTTCACTTTTAATTAGATGAAAGCCGTGGGAACTTTTAGAGTTGGCTTTCACCACTTGTGCCAATATGATGTATCTCAGGGGTCGGCAACCCACGGCTCTGGAGCCACATGTGGCTCTTTCATCCCTCTGCTGCAGCTCCCCGTTGCTCAAAATATGCGTTACAACCGCCAATATGCGACACCCGCTGACACACAATTTATTGAGCTTTTCGACCCTTGGTAGGTCAAAAGAGTTTTTTGGCTCCAGGTGTTTTATTTTCTGTGGGAAACAGGTCCAAATGGCTCTTTGAGTGTTTAAGGTTCTTTGAGGAACTTGCCTGCCTCCGAGTTCTCATTTCTATGGGCGCATTATTTCGAACGCTGACATCTACATTCCACATTATCCCATAAGCCACGTTATCCTATATTCCGCATATATAACTGTTCCGCCTGCATTTTCTTCTGTTGGTAACCGTTTTGCACCCCCGAGGCTCACCTCATCTGTACTGGCTATTCGATGGGCCAGCTCCTTTAGATTTCTCATCATGCGCTCATCTCGAAAATCGTACGGAAACGTCTCCGTCCATTCCGCCAAGAGCTGCAGGATTTTGGGGGCAATTTTCCTTAACCAGCTCTGGAGAGGAAGGTTACGTGAAAGAGAGAGGCAAATTGATTACCAAGATGACTGGGGGAAATCTCCTTTAAATTGGGCAGAATATAGGTTTTCATTGTTGCATGCCAAGCTCCCTGGAAACAGAGAAGGACCGTTCAAAGGTGCCTCTGCCAGCGAAAATGGAGCTCGGGAAGGAGGTTTGCAGGAGGCCGTCGCAGCTGAAAACGGAGCTTCCATGGCCCTCCCGAGCTCTGTTTTCATTCACAGAGAGTTGCAGGAAGCCATCACAGCTGAAAATGGAGTTCAGGAGCCCGCTTTCGCTGGCAGAGTGCTCTGGCCACCATAGGTGTCCCCAAGACGAGTGACATTGAACTGGCCACGCCCACCACAGCAACGCCCCCCCCCGACCCCTCCCCTCCGAGGTCAAACACAATCCTGATGTGGCCCTCAATGGAATCGAGTTGACACCCGTGTTCTATCCTGTCTTTGTCCTTGGTACTCAAACATTGGTATAAGTTCTCCTGCTTGAGCAGGGGGCTGGACTAGAAGACCTCCAAGGTCCCTTCCAGCTCTATTCTATTCTATTTGATTCCATTCCATTCCATATATTCTACTCTATTCCATATTTTCTGTTCTATTCTATTCTATGCCATGCCATTCCACAAGCCTAAAATCCAACGACTCAATCGGCCACTTACTTGATCAGTTGCAGAATCCGCTCTCCTCTGCTGCTCGGTGCAGAGATGGCAGACTTTTGCCATTAATTCATAAGGGTGCACAAAAAGCCGAGCGCTCAGCAAAAAAGTGAAGATGTATGTTCTCTGTAAGTGAGTGAAAAAGAGAGAGAGAGAGAGAAATAAAGTTCACTGCTTATTGGTTCAGCTACCGTGGTGCAGAGGTGTTAAAATTTAATTGCACCAAATGCTACTCTTTGCAGAATCTGCTTAGAATACATCACACCCTGATTGAATAACGCAAGAGACAAAGTGGCAGTTACTCAGCTGTATGACAATCCTTATATATAGGGTTGGGTGGACAGATTTGACACAGATTTCTAACTAATAAGCCCATGGCTCTATTGTAGAGAAGAGCAACGATGGCCTCTTTACCACCTGCAGATTTCAACTCCCAGAATTCCCGAGCCAGCCTGACTGACAAATTCTACTACATTCAATACATTTGTTAAAAGGCTTCATTTTTTTATTTTATTTTATCATGGAGTGCAACCCTGCTTGCAATTTTCCAACATGGGATTTCTGTTGCTTTACGGTCATCATCCACCCGTCAATCACAGGATGGAAAATTCCACCAGGCTTCCAGAGTTTCACCAACCCTGCGTGAGTTATCCAGAAGGGTGTTAGTCACTTTATTCTACCCTTCCATGTGCGGGAGGCGAATCAGCTTTGTAAGGCAACAGGAGTGTTTTGAAAACATTCGAGCAACTTATTGGAGTCATTAAACACCAGTGGAATCGAGCACGTCGTTTTCACCTTAAGGAAACCGAAGATGGAAACAGGCCCATCATTCATCATGGACCTGCTGTTTAGATCAAAGACAAATTAAGATGAGCAGCTATCTATGTGATTGATACTGGGCTGTAAGTACTGCAGCTGTCTAGGACAAGCTAGTGCACAAAGCGTGAGTCAGCAATAAGTCTTTCCATCTGTTGAGCCGTCTACTTCACGGAAGTGTGGCACCTACAACCTCTGGGGAAATAATTAAAGAAATGCGCCAAATCACGAGAGAGTGTTAAATTTCACATGCTTGCAGAGTTTTGAATCTGGGCTCCATTATGGTCGTACGACTATCTGAAGCCTACGGTACATATTTCCTATTGAAAGCTAAGAGAAGACACACTCCATTTTATGCTTATTATTTGTATTTGTATTTGTATTTATTAGACTTGTTAGCCGCTCCCTCTCCACAAAGGGACTCGGGGCGGTGTACAATAAATAAATTACATATTACACGATTAGACATTACATTACACGGAGGAGGTATAAAGTCACAACAATTGTTACAATACAAAAACAACAATAATAATAAGGTTAAAAATTAAAAAAAATTAAATGTCGAAAGTTTAAAATTGCCAGGAGGATTGGAGATAAAACTATAGTTGAGCCAGGCCAGCTAGTTGAAAAAGGTGGGTCTTGAGTTTTGTACGGAAGAAGCGGAGGTCGGTAGTAATCCTAATGTCGGGGGGGAGGTCATTCCAGAGGGCTGGGCCCATCACAGAGAAGGCCCTGCTCCTGGGCGCTGCCCTCTGGCACTGCTTAGTGGACGGCACCCGGAGGAGTCCCTCTGTGAGAGCGGATTGGTCGTAGGGATGTATGGGGCAGGATGCGATCCCGCAAGTAACTAGGTCAAGCACCGTATTAGAGTCTAGCACCGTGATAGCGTGCCACAGGTGGCATGCAGGGTCTTCTTTTTTTGTATTGTAAAATTTTATTGGTTTTTTAACATGCAGGGTCTTCTTTGCAGGCATGCAAGCTGTCGCCCAAGCCGAACTCCACCGCGCATGCATGCCCACCTCCCGGTGACCCGCTGCTTTTTGGGGTCTCTGCCGCGCATGGCCTCCTTCCCCTCCCGCGGTCCATTTTTGCTGCCAGGTGTTAGCTTTGGAGGCCACATTAACACCGGAAGCTTCTAGGCTGCCACATTCCTCTGCTTGGGAAATTAGTAGGGGGAATGTAGTTAGACATAATAGCATTCTTCTTTTCGGTCAAGGTCACGGCATTCCTCCACTTGGGGGAAGAGCGGTTGAAGTGATTATCTTGAGTTGGGATGGATTGCGATTGGACCATGTGATGGACTGGAGGTTGCAGGGTCCGGGTTTGGGCTTTTGATTTACTGTGGGAAAACCCAGAACTCTCAGATTCGGGTTTTCCCAGATGTGCCAGTGTAGCTACCCTAATAAAAGGGAAGTTTGAGAAAATGCCTGTCTCTGAGTTTTTAATTGGAGTTGGGTTCCTCTAGAAAGCTGAAACCAGGAGGCTGCAGGGAGGCCTACTACCCAAAATGGGGTGCCGGGGGGAGTGTACATGCGTGGGGGGCATGCTGCATGCTCAGGGGGGTGGGGCGCACAGGGGGAATTGCACATGCATTGCATTACGGGTGCCCAAACACTTTCGGCACACCATGACAAAAAGTTTAGCCATCACTGGTCTAGCACAAAGCGGGGCGGGGCGGGGGGGATTCTCTACCTCATTTGAACTCTTTTGGGATGGCGCATGATTTGTGGGAAGAGGAATGGGGCTTGTGCTAAACTGAGAAAGAGGCATAAGCTGCATATAGTCAGCTCACATATAATTGATGTGAATTCTCCAACACTGGAAGTCTTTAAGAAGATGTTGGATAGCCTTCTGTCTGAAACGGTATAGGGTTTCCTGCCTAGGCAGGGGGTTGGACTAGAAGACCTCCAAGGTCCCTTCCAACTCTACTATTGTATTGTATTGTATTGTATTGATGTCACTAGGATTGTTCCACAATTTAGGCTCATTAAAACTTGGAAAGCTGCTCCTCTTGGAAGAATTTAAGCTGCAGATTATTTTTTTAACAATCTTAGAAAAGTTTCCTAGCATCGCCTAATGTTAGGACTACTGAAATAGCCGTGTTGTGTGGAAGAGGGTGGTTACCATATTGTCATCAATAATACAATGTGTGTTGGTGTAAGAAAGACATGACAGATGGGGTGCATGAATTCCACCCAAAGTAGACCAAACAGCCAGAAGAATTTGTTTGGGAAGATTTCAGGTTTTTTTTTTTAAGCATATGGAATGAAGATTTCCGAGAAGACACAACAACAATCGTTTCTCCAAACACGAAGTGATTCTCATAACAAGAGATGCTTTTGATATGAACTGGGTGAAAGGGAAGTACTCAAATAGAATCAGCTGGCACTGATCAGACCTTGTTTGAAATCAGCAAAATAGACAGCAATTTTGTAGTACTTTATACAAAATGAGAAAAAGTATCCGGTCTCAATTCTTCTTCTGAAACTTAAAACTAGCCTGGCGAGGTAGACTTTGCATTGGAAAAAAATGTGATAATAATTCTAAAGCTGCATTTCACAAATGGGTACATGAAAGGGTTAATCTGTCCAGCTCTACGATTTACAGGGCTGATTTTGGCTCAGTGCGGGTTCCCCACCTATTATGTAGATAGGGGACTTCATAATCACGGCTGCATTTTAGGCTGGGAACTAAAAAAAGAGAGAAAACAACCATTTGTGAATTTTGCCAAGAAAACGGCATGAATGAGTGCCTGTACATCTGTAGGGACGGAATTCGGCTTGAGAGCAACTCATATAAGTGCAGTGGAAGGAGGAACAACTATTTTCTCCATCTCAAGTGGAAGTCAGGCCCCCTCTCTTCTCTAACACTCAAACTCAAGGTGCTTAGATCTGAACGTTTGGTCAGAACTAAATAAGCTTCCTGGATGAGAAGCGAAACGTTTTCAAGGACAAACCAAGAAAGTCCAGTTTGAAAAAGCACCTTTGGGATACCTTACCCTACACTTTTCTCTCTCTCTCTCTCTTCCCCCTTTATTTCCCCCTTATTTTCATTCTTCTTTGCACTTCCACATTAAATAAACTAAGAAGAAGATACATCGTGGAAATAAATAAGAAAAAAGAAATGCAGTCTGAAACTGGGGCTGGCAAGGAGCTACTCTCCAATTGTTCCCTCCAATGCAAATGCCTTATGGCACCTTGCCACGCCCTTCCACTTTCGACGCAGCAGGGTGAGCGGATTTAATTTGCAAATGGAGAAGACTTACATCTGGATAGTAATCGAGAGTGGGCACCAAGTGCTGGATGAGAGCTTCCAAAGATCCTGACAGCAAGTTGTTGTCATGGTAATACAGCCCTTCACAGCTGTCCTCTTTGGACTGGAACAGGTATCGGCTATAGCCACTGCTGTCAAACATGGCGGCGAAGGGAGGCGTCTGGGGCATACTTTCCTGGTGAAAAAGAGCCACAAGAAAACATTTAGAGTCAGTCAGATGGTTTAAGGCTGTTGTCACTGTTAGGGGGGTATCTCTAGATATTTGCAAAAATGTGTGTAGCAACTCCACCCTCTTAACGCTGCAGCTGACACTCTGGATATACAGAATACACTGGGCCCATAACCAGCGTTAGGGGGTATCTCTGTTGGGAGACAGAGAGTGGTGCAGTGGAATGTGCAGCCGGAGAGGAAAACGTTGCTAGTAGAAACACACGAATAGAGTCACAGACACTGCTAGTAATAACAAGTAGCTTTACTACTAAACTTGCTTCACAAGCAGTGATAGTAGATAGTAGATATTAGTCCAAACACAATTCAAAGAACAAACAATTGCTTACAGTCGCAGTTCACGTTCCAGTCATCAATCATAGGACAAGCAGAGAGAGAATCAGAGAGAGAATGAGCTCTCCTGACTTCCTCTTATAACAAAGCTAATTACATCTGTTAGGTACTTCCACTCATTTAAAGTAACAGCGACCATTTGTCATGGTAGATAGATAGATATTGCCTGCCCAACACTAGGAGTATACTCCCAACAGTCACAGTTTTTTAGCCCAACTCTTTTATGTCTGAGAAACCAGGAGACTCGACCAACATGTGGGTCCCCAAACGAATAAGGTCAAAGAACTACCATGTTTCCCCTCAAAATAAGACTGGGTCTTATATTCACTTTTGCTCCAAAAGACGCGTTGGGGCTTATATTCTGCTTAGGGCTTGTTTTCTGGGAAATACAGTACTAAATGCATCCGTCTGGTTGACGATCTTAACTGGATTCTATTTCTGGTGTAGGGCTTACCGTATTTTTCAGACTATAAGATGCACCGGAGTATAAGACGCACCATTTTGAAGAGGTAATTTTTTTTTAAAAAGTTTTTGCGCACTCTGCAGGCCTCCCAAACCCTCTGCACACCCTGTTTTTTGCAGAGAGAGAGAGAGAGAGAGAGAGAGAGAGAGAGAGAGAGAGAGAGAGAGAGAGAGAGAGAGAGAGAGAGAGAGAGAGAGAGAGAAGGAGGACATGCAGAGCTTTGGGAGGCTTGTAGCATACTCCTGGGGCTGGGGAGACAGCAAAAATGAGCAAAAAACAGCCCATTTTTTTGCAAAAAAAAAAGGGCATGCAGAGCTTTGGGAGGCTTGTAGAGTGCTTCTCTGGGCCAAAAATGAGCAAAAAACCCTGCCCATTTTTAGCAAAAATGGGCCTTTTCCAAAAAAAGGGGGGGCATGCATAGCCTTTGAGAGGCTTGTAGAGCGCTCCTGGGGGCTGGGGCATGTTTTTTCCTCGTTTTTGCCCTCCCCAGCCCCCAGGAACACTTTCAAGCCTCCCAAACCCTCTGCACGTCCATTTCGCAAAGGGGGCGTGGTTTTGGGAGGCAAAAAAATGCTGCATTCAGTGTATAAGACGCACCCAGATTTTCACCCGGTATATTATGAGCATCCTGAAAAAAATCATGCTAGGGCTTATTTTCCAGTTGGGCCTTATTTTGGGGGAAACAAGGTACACAGGTTGTCCTTGACTTACAATCATTTGTTCAGTGACTCAAGTTACAATATCACTGAAAAAAGTGACTTACGATCAATTTTTATATTTATGACTATTGAAGCATCCCCATGGTCACCTGATCAAAATTTTGGGGTATGTATTTATGGCAATTGCACCGTCCTGGAGACAAATTACTTGTGTCTCTAACTCACACTTGGCCAAATAACATGTTCCTAAATTTTAAATTCTAATAGCATCACCATTTGTGACCTTCCCAGCAGACTTCTGACAAGCTGGGAGAAACAAGACTCATTTAATGATTGCATGATTCACTTAACAACTGAAGTGATTTGCTGAACTGTGACCAAAAGGACGCAAAATGGGGGAAAACTCACTTAACAACTGTTGTGGTTTGCAACAGAAATGTTGGGCTCAGCTGCGGCCGTACGTCGAGGACTGTATTATGAATTCTGGTCTAGATCTGTAGGATTGCGGTTGTGGTTGTTTATTCAGCTTGATTGCATGCCATCAATTTGTCAAACACAATAAAAATTAGCCCGTTTTTAAAGATCCAACATGTCAAGCCAACAGTTCTTTGACATCTTGATCTGTAAATTAACTATTTTTTATATCATCAGGTTTCTCTAAGAATGTTAATTGGTACCAACTAATGTTACATTGGATTAACTATTTTTATCAGCTCTCAAAGGAATCCTGAATAGAGCCATCATTCCTTGCTTAAATTATATTGCATAAGTTATGATTGCCTGAATTGTACCTACATTTTTAGGTCAGAGGGAAGCTTTTTGAGGGATTATGTTCAACCTGCAATTCAAAAGGAATTGTGCAAAACACCCCAAGTTTGAAATGCCCTCTTCAAAATATCTTCCAAAGTGGTGGAAACAAATTGTTCTGCCTTCCCAACAGCTGTTTTGTTCTCAAGAGGGGGGCATTTCAAAATCAAAAACATGTACCCAATGTACCCAAAAGTACATTAAATTCAATTTCAAATCGAGTCAAATCACAGCTATAGGAGAGAAGTTGTGCAATCTGTATTTATATAATGTCGTGTTGCAGGTATCCCATTGCGAGAACCTAATCCCAATGCCAAAGTTTTGGAAAATCAAGTTTTTCTAGAAGCACCAGCTCATGTAACTAAAGCTACAAGCTGCGATTAGCGAAGGAAATATTCTGAAGATGTGCAATATTAACCACGATCACAGCAGTGCTAATCCTCTGTTGTAAGCAGTAAATAAAATATGAGCACTTGGCACATTTTTGTTCAAGAGCAGCATAATGGAGCTCTTGTACTGCATTAGGATCTCTGAACAAACATTGCTTCGCTTTCCATAAATTCTTGAAATTTCCTCCCATCGCTGGCCATAATGAAAATGATATTATTGTTCCTAACAAAATACCGCAGTTCAAAGCAACCAACGACATGGCCTGGTTAGAACTTGGTTAATAAATGTAAAGGTAAAAGTTCCCCTCGCGCATGCCTGCTACTCGTTCCTGACTACGGGGCGGTGCTCATTTCCGTTTCAAAGCCGAAGAACCAGCGCTGTCCGAAGACGTCTCCGTGGTCATGTGGCCAGCATGACTAAATGCTGAGGGGTGCAAGGAACGCTGTTACCTCCCCACCAAAGGTGGTTCCTATTTTTTCTACTTGCATTTTTACATGCTTTCGAACTGCTAGGTTGGCAGAAGCTGGGCCAAGTAACGGGAGCTCGTTCCGTTATGCGGTGCTAGGGATTTGAACCGCCGAACTGCCAACCTTTCTGATCGACAAGCTCAGTGTCTTAGCTACTGAGCCACCTTGTCCCTTTACAGGCAAGCTTGCACCCTCTCAAAGACTGTGCACAACTCATGACCTTCTACTCATCTTACACGGCCGTGTCACAGCCATGCAGGAGAAAGAATGAATCAGCAACCCAGCAGGAGCTTCTTCAAATATTTCGCTCAGCGGCTGCTCGCTTACCTCTAGGCTGGTTGGTTAAAATGCCATATATAGGCATTTCATCCAAGATCCAACCAATACATCAGGCAGGTCTCTGTGTAAAGTAGGAATGTCCAACCTTGGCAACTTTAAGACTTATGGACTTCAGAATTTCCCCCAGCCAGCCATGAAGTCTGGGAGTTGAAGTCCACAAGTCTGAAAATTGCCACGGTTAGACACCCTGATGTAAAGAATTCAATTCAATCCGAATGGAGCTGGAAGGGACCTGGGAGGTTTCTAGTCCAGCCCCCTACTCAGGCAGGAGTCCCTATACAATTTCAGATAAATAGCTGTCCAGTCTTTTTCAAACCTCCAGTGATGAAGCTCCCACAACTTCTGATTAATTGTCCTCACTGTAGGAAGTTTCTCCTTAATTCCAGGCTGCTTCTCTCTGTGATTAATTTCCATCCATTGTTTCTTGTCCTGCCCTCTGGTGCTTTGGAAAATAGGTTGACACCCCCCTTTTTTGTGGCAGCCCCTCTAAACTGGAATACTGCTATTATGTCATCCCTAATCCTTCTTTCCTAGACTAACAATACCCAGTTCCTGCAACCGTTCTTCATATGTTCTAGTCTCTGGGCCTTTAATCATCTTAGTTGCTCTTCTCTGCACTTTTCCCTAAATCCTAACATATTTTTTGTAAAGTGGGGACCAAAACTGGAGGCAATATTCAAGGTGTGGTCTTACTAAGGATTTATAAAATGGTAGTGATACTAAGGGACATGGTGGCTCGGGGGCTAAGACGCTGAGCTTGTCGATCAGAAAGGTCGGCAGCTCGGCGGTTCAGATCCCTAGTACCACGTAACGGAGTGAGCTCCTGTTACTTGTCCCAGCTTCTGCCACCCTAGCAGTTCGAAAGCACGCAAAAATGCAAGTAGAAAAATAGGAAACACCTTTGGTGGGAAGGAAACAGCGTTCTGTGCGCCTTCAGCGTTTAGTCATGGCGGCCACATGACCACGGAGACGTCTTTGGACAGCGCTGGCTCTTTGGCTTTGAAATGGAGATGAGCACCGCCCCCTAGAGTCAGGAAGGACTAGCACGTATGTGCAAGGGGAACCTTTACCTTACTAAAACTTCATTCGATTTTGTTTTAAGGATCAAGGAAACAACATCCAGAGTGAAGTCTAAAGTTTGAAACTAGGATCTTGGCCTCCTTCATCCCAACAGGAAGGTATGAACCCAAGACTTTTCACCTGGAGTTCATAGCATTCAGACAACAGCTCAATGTCATAGCATTACGGAGCCTCAGCCGAGTCCTTTGCCGTAAGGAGAATGCTGCGCTCCAAAAATAAGACCACTCTAACTACACTCACCAATTATAGGTAGTTCTTGATTTAGGACCACAAGCAATCATTTACCTTGCGAATCAAAGCGGTTGTTAAGTGAGTAGTGTCTTTTTGCCACAGTTGTTAAGCAAATCATTGCAGTTGTAAATGAATCAAACTTTGCCCCGCCCCCCCCTTGATTTTCCTTGCCAGAAGGGTGGCTGGGAAGGGTGTGAATGGGATCACATGACCACGGGATGGTGCCACCACTGTAAATACATGCCAGTTGCCAAGCATCAGAATTTTGACCGTGCATCTCTGGCGACGCAATGATGGTCGTAAGTGTGAGGATTGGTTGTAAATCCCATTTCTCAGGGCTGTTGTAATTTGAGCAGTCGCTAAGCGAATGTGTTGTGGCTTGTCCAGAGGCCAAATTAGAGGAGGAGGAGGAGGCATGGGACTCAGGGTCAGCATCAAGGCAACCTGAGAGCTCCAAAGGGGAACGGAGTTGGCAGAGGGAGACAGAGGCCGTCTGTCAAGCCCTCACATGGAGAGTCAACAGCCCCCAGGTTTGAAAGTGGCTGATGAGGAAAAGGAGGAACAGTGCCTGACGGGTAGATCCACAGAAGGCAGAGGAGAGGAGAGCAGTGGAAATCCATGGGCCGGTCCTTGGGAAGGAAAAGCCAATGCTTCTAGCAAAGCCCCAACCTAGCTCTGGGGATAAAAGGCAGGGGGCAGCGATGAATAGATGTGGCAGAGGAGAGGAGAGCAGTGGAAATCTATGGGCCGGTCCTTGGGACAGAAGAGCCACCGCTGCTAATGAAGCCCCACCCTAGCTCTGGGGATAAAAGGCAGGGGGCGGCGATGAATAGATGCGGCAGACAACTATTCATCTTCCAGCTGGACGGACTTGTTAGCCTGCGTTGAGAGAGAAACTTTTTGCCGGGGCTGCCGACACTAAAGGAATCGTTGATTTAAAATACAGAGGGATTGTTATCTTTGGGGAGCTGGGTCAGAGAACATAATGGGTATAAGTCGAGGCCACCTGTCCCTGATCCTTCCCATGGTTTTCTAGCTACACACACACACACACACACACACACACACACACACACACATGGACCTGGGTTGTAACCTTTTTCTAAGCACATATGGGGATGCACATGTATCCCCTTCTCTTGGCACAGTTGCCGCTCCCCCAATTAACCAGAAGCAATCTCCAAATGGCAAGCCTCATTTGCGCAGGCCAGCTGCTGGGTGCGCAGCCTTGGCAAACTGCGCACCCAGGTGCCCCTAAAGAGCTTGAATGCGCCCCGCTCCTTCCCTCCCAGCCATTATGCCATATCCTCCTTCTTTACGGGCGGACCAGGCGCGAGGTGAAAGGTGAACGAAAGCTTCTCCCGAGCTTAAATGAAACCAAGGAAAAGATAGGCTGGGAAAACACCTGATTATTATTATTTTTTTTGAAAAAGCCAGAGCTAATGGGGCATCCGACAGAGAAATCTGCTTTGGTTTTTTTGGGCCTCCATCTGTCCACTCCATGGCACACAAAGCATTTGCAGTAGGAGTTAGAGAAGCTATTAAGTTATTAGCCAGATTCCTAGGGACATTTTTAACCCCCCCCCCCCCAAAAAAGAAAAACACAGCCGTGCGCAAAGAATTCAAAAGGTTGGCTAGCTTCTGGCAGCAGGTCGGAACAATGAATGCTTTCAAAAGGCCCCTTCTCTCCCCCCCACTCCCCAAGGATACAGCCAGTAAAGAATAAAAGAAAGCAAAACGATAGGGAATAGAGGACACGCGGAGGGGAGCCTTCCCACCCTGTGGGGACCCCCCCCCCTCTTTCCCTTCTGCTAATCCCTCTTTTCAAAATGCCAAAGGAGATTTGCATCAAAATAAGGGAGGGCAGCAGGCAAAAGATCTTGAAAAGTCACATCCATCCCTGGGAGCAGCTGTTCAATGGGGAGGGGGGGAGATTGGATTCTTCCCAGTGCAAATAGGTCAGGAGGGGGGCCTGCAGGAAAGGCTTCCACGTGCCGTAACAGGGTGGATGGGGGGGGGGCATAATGCAAGAAAACTAGGAGTCTTACAGAAAGAAGCTGGAAGAAAGCAGTCCGAGAAGGATTTGGAAGGAAAAGATACTTAAAAGAAAAAAATTAAAAAAGAGAGAGGGAGAGAGAAAGTAGGAGGAAGAGGTAATGTAGAAATTAATAGAGGATAATACTTGCAGGCCAGGGGTGAGCTTTTGGGTCCTTGGCGCCCTCTGATCTTGGTTCTTTGTCTGCAGACATTTCATTACCCAACCAGGTAACATCATCAGGTGCAAGGGAGTGTAGAGTTTCCTCCCCAAACAGTAGCCCGCCCTGCCTTTGTTGGTGGGAGTGTGGGTTTTCTCTTTGATTAGGGTATTGGTTGTGTGGGTTTTTTTGCTTGATTGTTTGTCTGGTATTAATCCCTGCTTATCTTCCAAACAATGATTAAGTGGAGACCTTAAAAGATGGTGGCCCATATAGGATGCATGAACCAAGCCATGGGTGAATGAATGCACGTATCATTCACACCAAATATTCTATGCTGTGACTTAAGCATACCATCCCAAACCACTTGTTAATACAGGTAAGTCCTCGACATACGACCACAATTGAGCCCACAATTGATTCCCCATGCTGGCTGGGGAATTCTGGGAGTTGAAGTCCACAAGTCTTAAAGTTCCCAAGTTTGGACACCCCTGAACTAGACTGTTGACTAAAGTTTTCTGTGTTTATACAAGATGCTAAACCAAACAAATCAATCTCTATTCTGCCACGTGTGAATCCAGCTTGTGCATCTAAGCAGAAGTGAAATGAAAGAGAATGCTTCCAAAGAACTGAGTACAGATTACAGAGCACATTAGCTGAATGATAAGATAAGAGTAGTGCGGTGGCGTAGAGGTGGAGCTCTCACCTCACAATCAGGAGGCTGTGAGTTCAATCCTAGGTAGAGGCAGATATTTCTCTCTCTGGGCACACTGAGAAATATGCCTGCTGAACAAAACTCCATACTGGCAACAAGAAAGGCATCTGGCCATTAAAACACTCCGCTTGCTCCATTCAGTTGCCCAACCTCCATCCCGCAAGGGATTATGGGGTTGTTAAATGAAGATGATGATTAGCTGAATGATAAGATAATGTTTTATTGTCATTTTGGGAGTGTGTGTGTGTGTGTGAACACATTGGCACACGTTAAATGCTCTGCAAAGAATGAACACACATGAAAAGATGGAATTATAGAATTCCATCTCTCCACTAATTTGCAACTTACCACTAGTCAAAGCTACTTAAACTCAGGTTTGCTCTTCAAAAGTCTGCCTCATAGAGACCTGATTCACACGAGCGTCTACCCTATAACCAGAAGACGAGCAATTCATGCTAATTCAATTCAAAACAAAGTAAAAAAAAAAGCCAGTTCATTCTTAGCCTGGCATTAGTAGAGAACAATGTCCCTGCTCCCATCACTAATTAAATGATCGTACCAGATTTTAAACGTTCTCATCAAGAATGGGAGTGGTAGATTTCTAAGCGCCGACTTCTTAAGAGAAGTTCGGGATGCAGTGGCTCAGTGGCTAAGATGCTGAGCTTGTCAATCAGAAAGATCGGCACTTCGGCGGTTCAAATCCCTAGCACCACATAACGGAGTGAGCTCCCGTTACTTGACCCTGCTTCCGCCAACCTAGCAGTTCAAAAGCACGTAAAAATGCAAGTAGAAAAATAGGAACCACCTTTGGCGGGAAGGTAACAGCGTTCCATGTACCTTTGCCGTTTAGTCATGCCGGCCACATGACCATGGAGATGTCTTCGGACAGCCCTGGCTCTTCGGCTTTGAAACGGAGATGAGCACCGTCCCCTAGAGCCGGGAACTACTAGCACATATGTGCGAGTCCTTTACCATTTACTTCTTTAAAAATATTTTTAAATGTCAATTTTTTAAGTCGGAGAACTATTCTATAGATCAGCGTGCATGACCCCCAAACTTTGGGACACCAGGGACCGTGGAGAGAGGTTTTTACGTGGACCAGAGGGGACGTGGTTTCATGGGCTGCCTGTATCCCACGGATGAGGCTTCGCTTGTTTACGTGAACTTGTTTCCAGCATGCCGTGGCTCGATGCCAATCCACGGACCTGGAGTTGGTGACCCCTGCTACAGATTTCTTGCTGGACAACGTATAGGTCAGTGATAGCCAACCTTTTCAGACTGAGTGCCGAAAGCGCATGCATGCGGGAAAGCACATGCATGCATCTGACCCTCCCCAAATGCAATGCGCCTGTGGTCCCTGTGCATGCGCTCTGCGCACGTGCCCCATGCATATGTGGCAGAAACCCGAAGACCAGCTGGCCGATGGGAAGCATGCGCGGTGGAGCTGAACTGGAGCTGACGGCTTGCATGCCCTCAGAGAGGGTGCTGTGTGCCACCTCGGCACGCATGTCATAGGTTCGCCATCACGGGTCTAGGCTGCTGAGCTGTCCTCTTCTCGTCCCCATTAATTCCGTCTTAAAAAATAAGACTCAAGGAAATATTTTTAAGATGTAGTGAAACCTTTGAAGCAAATCCATCTGAAATTTCCCAGGATTAGTGGCAGCCTCTAAGGCAGTGGTTCTCAATCTTCCCAATGCCGCGACCCTTTAATACAGTTCCTCATGTTGTGGTGACCCCCAACCATAAAATCAGTGTCTCGGTTCCTAAGACCATCGAAAATATGTGTTTTCCGGTGGTCTTAGGCGACCCCTGTGAAAGGGTCGTTCGACCCCCAAAGTGGTCACGACCCACAGGTTGAGAACCACTAGACTAGGGGGTTTGTCATCCGTATCGTTTTCACCCCGTTCTGCCCCAAAAAAAAAACCAAAATCCTTGAAAGGATTCTGACATATTACCTTTAGAGCTTATTGTTGAATCTTCCATTAAACTGGATCAATTCGACGCTAATCCTATCACCTCTGAATAGCCGAATTGAAGCAAACCCTAGCTGATTTACACAATGCTGGGATCCCTCTTCTCTTCTGGCAGGACCTGGCAATACTGGGCATCTGGTTCTTATGTAATCTGGGGAGCACCCCCGTGTCAGAGAGAAGCACCATGCGATCAAAATTTCAAACACTTGTTAACTGACTCATATCTATGACGGTTGCAGTGTTCCAGGGTGATGTGATCCCCTTTTGTGACCTCCTGACGAGGAATGTCAAAACAGGGAAGCCCGCTTCACTTTAACAGCCATCTTGCTAACTTAACTAACGGCAGTGATTCACTGTGGCAGGAAAGGTTGTAAAATGAGGCACTTAACAACTATCTTACTCAGCAACAGAAATTTTGGGCTCCATTATGGCCGAAAGTCAAGGAGTGACCTGTTACTCCTTCCTTCTCCTATTCCAGAGTTCCATGTTCAGTGAAATCTCTTCTGATTACACCAATGCTAATCCCTTCTAGTGGGACTTGGCCCAAAAGGGAGGGATGGAATGAAGGAAAAATGATTACCGTATTTTTCAGATTATAAGGCGCACCTAAATTTAAAAGAGGAAAATAACACCACCACCCCCAAAAAGATTTCTGGCCTCTGCGTGCCTCATTTCGGGGCCTTTTTTCGGCCCTTTCCAGCCTTTTTTCTACCCATATGCAAGTGTTTTGCACCCCTTTTCAAGGCTTTTTGGGGGGCTTTTTTTGGCCCATTTGTTTGGCTTTTTTGGCCCACCTTTGAGGATTTTTTTGGCCTGTTTTTGAGGTATTTCTTGGCCCATTTTGGAGGCTTTTCTTGGCCCCATTTTGAGGCTTTATTTGGCCTGTTTTTGAGGCTTTTTTCAGCCCATTAATAAAAAACAGGTCGAAAAAAGCCTCAAAAACGGGCCAAATAAAAGCCTTGAAAACGGCCCGAAAAAAGCCAAAAAAATGGGCTGAAAAAAGCCCCCCCAAAAGGCCCGAAAACAGGTCACATGGAAGGCAAAAAATGAACAGCGGGTGGGCGTGGCATCGGCACTATTCGGTCTATAAGACACAAAGACATTTTCACCCCCTTTTCGGAGACAAAAAAGTTGCTTCTTATAGTCTGAAAAATACAGTAATTCTCCGGCAGCTGGATTATTTCAGCTATCTGCCAGAAATTCTCATGTTGCACAGAAGGTGGAACTCTAGACGCTAAACTCTCTCTGCTCAAAGCTTCAGCCTTGGAAGCAATCATGCTTATAAAATCAACAGATTGAAGGAGGTTGTGGCACGGGCACCGAAGGAACAGAGAAACGAAAACAAGTGATTGCGCTCTCCGTTTAAGAAAAAGATGCCCACGCTGTCGGGGGAGAAATGGAAGATTGTTTTCCAAGATGAGTAAGAGCCTGAAGTTTTAACCACTTTATCCAGCCTCATTTCCAACATGCACACCCACAATGTTTTGAGGGGCCCTTGGAAAACAAAATTCCTCACCCCACGCATGGACCTGAGTCACCCTCGCAGAAAAGATCTTGCCTCTTTGACTATTTTTTTACACGGAGTGGCAACCTCTGCCCTCTGCCCATTTCGGCATTTAAACTCGCAAGTTCAAAAGTCTGCCCAACTGCAATCTGCCTTCTAGCTGAGAGCGCAATGCAGGGATTTTCATTATTTCATTATCTGCCTGGAACAGAGATCCTGCCTACCTACTATAAATCTCTCAATAAACTGGCAGCTTCCTTCTCGAGCACAAATCGAATCCAGATCAGCGAGGGTACCATTCTATTATAAAACAGAATGAAACCCAAAGGATGCTTTGCCTTAAATCTAGCGACCAAATGGCGCAAGACTGCAAGGCAGGAGAGAAAATGAGAGAAACTGTCCCTACTCAGGAAGCTCAAACTGCCCAAGGAGCTGCTGATTCAGTTCTACAGAGGAATCATTGAGTCTGTCGTCTGCACCTCCATAACTTTCTGGTTCGGTTCTGCAACCCAACAAGACAGAAACGGACTTCAGAGGATAATCAGAACTGCAGAAAAAAACAATTGCTGCCAACCTGCCTTCCATTGAGGACCTGAACACTGCACGAGTCAAAAAGAGGGCTGTGAAAATAACTACAGACCCCGCACATCCTGGACATAAATTGTTTCAACTTCTACCCTCAAAACGACGCTATAGGACACTGGACACCAAGACAACTAGACACAAGACAGTTTTTTTCCTGAACGCCATCACTCTGCTAAACAAATAATTCCTTCAACAATATCAAACCATTCACTAAGTCTGCATTACTATTACTATTAATCTTCTCATCATTCCTATCACCCCTACCCTCCCACTTATGATTGCAGGCCTGTTAACTTTGTTGCTTGTAGCGTTACAATTTATATTGTTTCCTGATTGCTTATTTGTATCCTATGACTATCATTAAGTGTCATACCTTATGATTCTTGACAAATGTATCTTGTCTTTTTATGTACATATGCACCAAAGGCAAATTCCTTGTGTGTCCAATCACACTTGGCCAACACAGAATTCCATTCTATTCTGTTCTGTTCTATTTTAAAAGGAGGGCTGTCAACTCTCAATGAAAAATTGCCTTTTCCAAGTCTTCCCCCCCCCCCCACTCTGTCCCCACCATGTCACAACCGAACATACCAAGTTGCCACTGAAATCTGTGCCCGAGATATGCAGCCTGACTTAAATCCATCAAACTGTTATCAGCTGGACTGTGGAGTTTTGCTCTCTTTTTTGAAACCATTTGCCACTTCTGATTATTTTGTGTTTTTTTTTTTTCAACCAACGAAAACATGGATTTTTGCACAATTTGCGGTGCCCAGGATAAGAGTCCCATCTCTCTTTTGACAGCCCGACAAAGATGGTTGTATAAGTACTGGTGGAAAAAACCCAAACATTTTATCTGTTGTGCGTTAGTTTGACAGTGTCAGGAGCAATACGATATTCTAGTCCCATAATGGCGAACCTATGGCACGTGTGCCACAGGTTGTCAGGCCTGCAGTCATATTCCTTTTAGGATCTTTCTCTCTTATTTTACTATGCTGTTTCATTAGTGGGGTAATTGGGAGGGGGAATAGTAAGGAGTAGAATTGTAGAATGTGTTGTTGTCAAAATAAAACATTCCTTTCTAGAATCTAACATCATCCTTTGTCTCTGCACCTCTGCATTCTGACCGGAACTAGATGGGTGGAAATGCCAGTGTGGCAGAGGAAGATTGGACCATGGGATGGACTTGTGGGTGTGGGGACAAGATCATGAACTTTCAATTGGGTGGAAAACCCAGGAAGTTTTCAGATTCGGGTTTCCCACAGATTGTACCAACATGTCTCTTTAGAGGGATTGTCTCTTTTAAATTTAATCTTACAGGATATTGGGATTTTAAATTTTGTATATTCTGATTTATTTACTTAGCCGTACAGTTTTGCATATCTTTTTATCCTCCTCACATATACGTATATATGTATCTATTTATTTAATAATTTTAATTTGTTGTATTTTTGATACGGACTGTACACCACCCCGAGTCCCTTTCGGGAGAGGGTGCGGTCTATAAGAGCTAATAAATAAATAAATAAATAAATAAATAAATAAATAAATAAATAAATAATGTCTCTCTTATTAAATTGGAACTTTGAGGAAAGCTCTGCCTTGGACTCTGATTTAATTCTGGATGATATTTGGAACACTGAAACAGGTGGAAGGCGGAGGCCTCTCTGCTGGCATGTGACCCGTTACCCCAGCTCAGCTCCATCATGCATGTGTGCATACCTCCCGCCAGCCAGCTGATTTTTGGGTCTCTGCCACGCATGTGGGAGATGCGTGCATGCCAGGCCCCAAACGGGCTGGGAAGGTGCGGTGCCCCCCCCCGTGCCTCATTTTTGGTCCTAGGAGGCTTCAGGGAGGCCTGCTAGGCCCAAAATGAGGTGCGGGGGTGGTGGTGGTCACTCACACATGTACAGGGGGCGGGGTGCAGCCACATTGCATTATGGGTGTGGCCACATGTGCACACTGGCGCACACGCACACACTTTCGGCCCGCGAGGACAAAAAGGTTCACCATCGCTGTTCTAGTTGAAGTGTTTGAAATCCACAGCATAAAAGAGCATGGAAAAGAAGTAACTTGTCTTCCTAGCAGCCTATCTGATATGAGAATTCTTCTTCCTTACAAAGCATGGTTGTTGCTTTTTAAATTAAAAAAAAATTGGCCCACAAGCGTTTCCTCATCACAGATGTTTAGTCACTACGGGTTTTTTTTTCCCCCAACCTTCTCAACCTGTAGGCTGGGGAATTCTGGGAGTTGAAGTCCACCACTCTTTTTAAAGAGTGAGAGATATTGCACCACCGTAAATCTGGGTGGCAGTCGGCGGCAGCTGCAACCTGGAAAAAAACGCTGGTAGAGGAAGCAGGAAGGGGAATGCTTTCAATGCAGGTGTTCTAGGTATCTTTCACCAGGGGGACATGAATCAAAGCCTGACATTTTTAGAGCCTGCATCTCAACGCACTGCAGTACAAGTCGGGAGTCCTGCTTTCTGCGGATTCTGTGGTGCACATTAAATGAGTTAGCATTCAGAGGCCATTTCAATCATCCCACATTCATTCGCCCGCTGATTTCTGAAGAGCAAGAGGGATTTTGCCCTCAGCATCATTTGCCTTGCGTTACCCATAAAGCAATAAAGGTGGGATAAAAATCCAACAGAGAAAAAGAAGGGCCTAGGTCAGGGGTGTCAAACTCAAGGCCCGGGGGCCAGATTCGACCCGCGGGGTGCTTAGATCTGGTCCGCGGAGCCAACCTGGGAACAGCGAAGGACCGGCCTGCGGTGCCTCTGCTGCAAAAACGGAACTCACTGACAGAAGGTTGCAGGAAGCAATCTTAAGTCTTATAAGAAAATAACCCATGTGCTTGCAGAATGAACCCCTGGCCCATTTAAACCCACCGGTCTATTCTCAAGTGGCCAACCATGCAAGGCAGTTTTACCAGTCTATCATCAGGTGAACTTCAGTGTCAGTCCTCAATAATAGCCATTGACCTCCATGACCTTTCTGAATCAGTCTACGGATAACAACACCTGTAGACTACAGCCCCTCCAGAGAGTCAGCCTATTGCCCCCAACAATCGGGGGTCCTCATTTTACCCACCTCGAAAGTACGGAAGAAGGCTGAGTCAACCTTGAGCCTGGTGAGATTCGAACTGCTGGATTGCAGGCAGGCGGCCGTCAGCAGAAGTAGCCTGCAGTACTGCACTCTAACCACTGCGCCACCACAGTTCTACCTGTGCCACCACGGCTCATTAGCAATAGCACTTAAGATTTATATATATAAATCCTATACACACACACACACGCATACACACACACACACACACACACACACACACACACACACACACTGTTTCCCAGAAAATAAGACAGCCCCGGATAATAAGGCCAATCGGGCTTTTGAGCACAGGTGCTAAAATAAGACCTCCCCCGAAAAAAAGCCCTCCCCAAAAATATTGCAACACAGCAGGAGCCACGAGGTGACCACGCTCGCCGCCTCCTGCACCTCAAAAATAATAAGACCTCCTCGAAAATAAGGCCAAGCTCTTATTTCACGGGTCAAAAGAAAATAAGACTCTGTCTTATTTTCGGGGAAACACGGTGTATGTATGTGTATGTGTACACACACACACACACACACACACACACACACACTGTATTACACTGCACATATTGTCAATCTCTGGTCCTCAAGCGAGCCATAACTTCTTTACCAACTTGATATCGTGCAGACACGATGGGAATCTCACTCTGCAGGATTTTCATACTCCAGATTCATTTTGGCTGGAGGATTTTGTAAGTCGGCGAAAGGAGATGCGTCCATTCCAGACGTCTAATTTTCCTGCCCGTAATTTGGATGCCCTACTGACTGCAGCAGGAGGTCATGTGGCTGAATATCTGTCTGCTCCTGGTGTACCCGGTAGTTTTCTATGACTGGATCCACAAGTTCAGTTAAATCACCACCATAAACCATAATTTATTAACTGAATCACAACAGGTTGGGCTTGCTGACCTCAGGAATATTTTGAGGCATGTAAACATGACTTATGGACAACAGCGTCTGAGCTAACACATAGCAATGAGATACAAAGGGTGTGTAAAAGTTAGAATGTACGGTGCAAAGCCAAAGCTGTCCTTTAGCCTTCCAAAACCATTGTTCATGATTGCCATATTGTAAAAACCCTGTCATTATCATCATCAACATCATCATTCCATCCATTGTCTATCGACTGAAGGATGAAGGCCTCTTCTGATTTTTTCCAACCAATATGCTCTTGAGAGCACCTACATCAATTATGGCTCAATCAACAATGACTTAAGACAGGGATGTCAAACTCGATTTCATTGAGGGCTGCATCAGGGTTCTGTTTGACCTTGGGGGAGGTCAGGGTGGGCGTGGCCAGCTTGACATCACTCGTGTTGCGACGGCCTCCTGCAGCCCTCTGCCAGAAAAAATGGAGCTCGGGGGGGCGCACGCTGCCCCCCCCCCAAGCTCCGATTTTGTTGACAGAGGGCTGCAGGAGGACATCGCAGCCCAAAACGAAGCTAGGGGGGCAGGGACTGATGTTTTGCTGGAAGAGGCACTGCAGGCAGGTCCTTCACTGTTTCTGGGGCAGACTCGTGGGCCAGATGTAAGCAGCCCGCAGGCTGGGGCCTGGAGTCTGACACCCCTGATTTAAGACAAAGCAGACCCAAGAGTAACCTTTCTTGCAGTCCCAACGAGCAAGCCCCGCTGAACGCCAACAAGGCTTATTTCTGAGTCGTCACAGAGAACTGCGTTTTCCCTTTGAAATTAAGCTTCCTATTCTTTTTCCTAGCAACCTGCTCCATTTCCAGGAACTACAACCCGTAGTTGGATATAAATATGCCCTCCTTTTCAATGGAAGAACAACGATGCGTCACCGGCTAGCCGAGTTCTTACTTGTCTCCTGGCCATGCTACGATCAAAACAAGGCATCAGTCCAACCTCCCTCTCTGTGAACTTCCAAGATACTTTCTGCCTTAGCATCCCCAAGTGCTAAATTTAGAAAACTGTGCAGTACACAGACACAGGCATATTGTGGGACACGGGAATCAAAGTTGGCAAAGGAAGCCAAAACAAGCTTCTTAATACACTCGCTGAGAAAAGAAGGCTAAAGACACACCCCAGCCGTGGAAGGAAAAACACCAGCCAGCCAAGATAACATTAAAATTGCTGTCTCTGTGGTTTTCATTTCTGATCTTGATAATTGGATCTTGTTTTGATTCCCCACCATTTCTCTCCGCTCTTCTCCTGGGCTGCAGATAATTTGCTTATCTGCAGCCCAGGAGAATTAAAAGGAAGCAATATAATGAGAACCTCTTAATATTGATTATCCTAAAATTGTTGCAGGTTCAGATTATTATTTTTGGAGTAATTTAGTGGTGTGGAAATCTGGCTTTCCACAGCATGAAATTCCTGAAATAATTATATTATTATTTAAAGGCAAGGCATAAGGCAGGGGTGTCCAAACTTGGGAACTTTAAGACCATGCTGGCTGGGGAATTCTGGGAGTTGAAGTCCACAAGTCTTAAAGTTCCCAAGTTTGGACACCCCTGGCATAAGGACATTAAATTTAGCTTTAAATGTTAGCTGATCACACTTTTAGAAGATCCTAATTTGACAATTCTAATCTCCATGATTATATTACTAGAAGTCAATCACCAAGATTGCAATAACCAAACTGATCCTATGTCAGACCAGATCAAATTTTACTATTATTAAGCACCTTCAAGTTTATATTGACTCTGAGCAACCCCATAATGAGATCCCCCCTCCCAATGATCTATTGTTAACCTGCCCAACTTGGCATCTCTTCAAAATGTCTTGAAATTCTGGGAACTGAATGTCAAGATACCTGGGTAACATCTGGCTGGATAAGGCCATTACATCAGAATTTATCCTTTGGTCAGGAAGAAAAGTGACCAGCCAGAAGTTTACTGACTAGCTTTTTACTCACAACATATCTGATCAAGCTAAAAGCTCAGCAGCTGTGTGCATCCCCCAAGTTTTATTGGGGTTCAATGAAATAGGTTTTTAGCCTCTTGGATTACGGTAGACTCAAAGCATAGGGGGCTCAGCGCATTGTGCAAGCTCATAAAATAGTTCAATTCAGTAACTAGAATCAGTCAATGGCGTTCATACAACCAGTAGATCTGTCCATTCCTACTTTCAATAGAAACTTGAATCCGAGTATCCTTGGTCCTTCACCACTTCCGCACATTGTTCCTTTCTGCTCAAGCCTATTTGCTTTGTGATAACCTTTCCCTGAGCTGAGATTACAGCAGCCCCAACACCGTTAAGGCACTTATCTAGGAATTATGGCCAACAAGGCTGAAAAAACAGAGCAGTGGGTCAGCTGACTTCAAAAGTTTCAAAATGTACAGTGATTTAGTGACACAGAGATCAGGTTGTTTTAGCTTCTGCTTTCAAAACTAACAAAATAAGCAGCTCAAACAGGCAGGGAACTTTTTTTTGGAGGGGGGGAGGAATAATTTTATTGCGGCTGACCTAGGTCAAATCAGGCAGGGAGCCCAGCACAAATTCACATAAACATGTAGTCCAACTATTGAATTAACCCATCTTGTGGGTTACAAAACACACTGGAGGAGACTCAAGCAAATACACAATGCACAAATACACAATGTACTAAGCCAGTAAAGAGCCCACAGCAATTTTAAAACTAAGACTAACACAGCCACACACACCCTACCTTTGAGTGACCTAAACAAGCAGTTGCGAGAAACTGACCAGCAGCAAACACAAGTGGTCAGATTCCTACACCCCTTTTAAGACCCATCTAAGACACCGAGACACAAGCTCCCCCCCAAATCCGATCTGGATTCCTGGGGGTTAAAAACAGCCCCTTCTGGAATCCGGCTAGGAATTCTTCGCTTGCTTTCAGGATGCTAATTCCAGATAAGAGGCAGTCGGTTCTCCTTTTCACATTGCATTTAATACCGTACTGGAGTGGGGCACAGAATGGACTGGCAGGTTCGCCTTGAAAAGGAATCTCCTTCAGTAACGTAGCCCAGGGGGGGATCCACAACCATAGGATCGCAGTTTTAAATCGCAACCCTTCAAGCTAAGTCAACGAAGGCCTTCCTAGCCTGCTTTAAACAACCCGGCATGAGGAAAATGCAATATCGATTATGGTTGTTTTGCAGACGTTTCTTTATCCAACTAGGCAACATCATCAGACCTACAAGGGAGACAGCATTGCCAATACTGTACTTTTGAGAGTTAATTTACCATACGGAGCCCTGTACACACCACTTCCTGTCCCCCTATCTCTCGCCCCTGCCTTCCCCTCTCGGAAAACCACTTGTGAAATGCACCACCACCCCCTGACTCAAAAAGGAATATTTACAGACCCCTCGCAATCCTGGTCATAAATTGTTTCAACTCCTACCCTCAAAACAACGCTATAGAGCACTGCACACCAAGACAACTAGACACAAGAAAAGTCCCCCCCCCCACGCCATCACTCTGCTAAACAAATAACTCCCTCAACACTGTCAAACCATTCATTAAGGCTGCATTACTATTACTATTAATCTTCTCATCGGTTCTATCACCCATCTCCTCCCACTTATGACTGCATGACTGTAACTTTGTTGCTTGTATCCTTACGATTTATTTTTATATTGATTGTCTCCTGATTGCTTATTTGTTCCCTATGGCTATCATGAAGTGTTGTACCTTAAGATTCTTGATGAATGTATCTTGTCTTTTTATGTACACTGAGATCATATGCACCAAAGACAAATTCCTTGTGTGTCCAATCACACTTGGCCAATAAAGAATTCAATTCCTATTCAATTCCATTCTATTCCTATTCCTTTTACTATTCCTATTCCTCTCCTATTCCTGTCCATTCCATTTCTATGCTATTTCTATGCTATGCTATGCTATTCCATTCCCATTCTATTCTTAATTCTATTCTAAATTCTATTCTATTCTAAATTCTATTCTATTCCCATTCTATTCGGGAGAGGCTTGGCTACCTTCCAACAGCAGCGCCTTCAAAGGTCCCGCGATGATCTTTGGGGCTTTACTCCGACGCCGGCAGTTCGCAGCAACCGCAAGGCAGGTTCCGAAGTCGTCGTTCCTGCGCGCAACCCTTCAACAAGCACCCGCAACTGAAGGCGACGGCGGCGGCTGGGAAAATCTCCCAGCCCGGGACAGGTGCGCCAGAGGGAGACCCGCCACGGGAAGGCGACTTCGCGCCCTGAAAACGCCCCCAGGGAAGGCAGAGATTCCGGATGGCCGGAGAGAAGGCAGAGCTCCGGGGCCTTCTGGTTGGAGGACTTCGCCTACCGACCCGCTTGGGCGCATCAAATAGGGAGGCAACGCCGAATCCTTCGAAACGCAGAGCGGGGTGGGAGGTGTGGGGAGAATCCGAACCTCTCGGGGTCGTTCGCTCAAGTCCAAGCCGACGCGGCGCACCTGGGCTCCGGGAGAGGAGCGAGCAGCCCTGCGGAGCCGCGGGACGGCTGGATGCTTTGCTGCGCTCACCCGAAATCCGGCCGCGCGAAAGCCGAGCAGCAACAGCAGCAGCACCGTCACTCTGCCCGACCTCCTCTCGAATGAGCCCCTCGACCGCGTCTAACCGGCACTAGTAGCGTCCACGCCCCCTCGCGCCTTGACTCCGCCTCTCCAGGATTCTCCCCCCCCCCCAACCAATCCCGGCCCTGGAATTGGCCACTTTGGGAAGGGCGGGGCCGGAGCAGGAGAAGTTAAAGCAGGGGAGGGGCCGTGAGGCGAGCGGCTTGTCCGGATCTTGGCTTGTCTCTTTAAATAGGGAAGGTCGTAGAAGCGGGTTGGGGAGGGAATCAAGTCGGAGTCCAGAGTAAAAACGTCTTTTTTCTTCTTCTTAAGATGGGAAGGGTCCGCGCATCTTATTGTCCTTTCCTTGCACTTTGAGTCACCAAATGTTGGTTAACAGACAGAGTAAGAGAGTTGGAAGGGACCTTGGAGGTCTTCTAGTCCAACCCTCTGTTCTGGCAGGAGACCCTACACCACTTAAGACAAATGGTGGTCCAAGCTCTTCTTAAACATTTCCAGTGTTGAAGCATCCACAACTTCTGGAGGCACGTTGATTAATTGTTCTCAGTGTCAGGAAATTTCTCTTTAGCTCCATATGGCTTCTCTCCTTGATTAATTTCCATCCATTGCTTCTTGTCCTGCCTTCAGGTGCTTTGGAGAATAGGTTCTTCTTTATGGCAGGCCCTCAAATATTGGAACGCTGTTATCATGTCACCCCTAGTTCTTCTTTTCATTAAACTGGACATATCCAGTTCTTTATATATTATAGCCTCCAATCCCCTGATCATCGTTGCTGCTCTTTGTCACACTCTTTCTAGAGTCTCAACGTCTTTTTTACATCATAGAGACCAAAGGTAGATGGTAAAGGTTCCCCTCGCCCATATATGCTAGTCGTTTCCAACTCTAGGGGGCGATGCTCATCTCTGTTTCAAAGCCGAAGAGCCAGCGCTGTCCAAAGATGTCTCCGTGGTCATGTGGCCGGCATGACTAAACGCCAAAGGTGCACAGAACACTGTTACCTTCCCACCAAAGGTGGTCCCTATTTTTTCTACTTGCATTTTTAACGTACTTTCAAACTGCTAGGTTGGCAGAAGCTGGGACAAGTAACGGGAGCTCACTCTGTTCCATGGCGCTAGGGATTCAAACCGCCGAACTGCCAACCTTTCTGATCAACAAGCTCAGAGTCTTAGCCACCGAGCCACCGCGTCCCTCGGATAGAGACCAAAACTGGATGCCATATTCCAAGTGCGGCCTTAACCAAGACATGATAGAGTGGTATTATCACTTCTCATGAAGTTGGATTTCCCTCCCATGTTTTTTCTTGAGTCAAGGTGTTGATACGATGTGGGAGAGATGCCTAGTTATAAAAAAAAGAAATATGCTGGTACTGGAAACCTTTCTTGTGTGTTGATCGCCCTGACATTGTGCCCAGAAGTTGAGCAATTCTGTTTTTAATGGGAATCATTACCAGCTATTTAAGCAAAAAGGTCATTGAATCATTCCTTTTAGTGGGAAATGCCTGCAGCCCTGGCAAGGTGTAGCTCCTATTATGTGATTTACTCAGAACTGTCAACGGGCTAAGAGAGACCCCTTTCTTAAGAATTGTAACGGGGAGGAGAATTATATTCCCAGTTGGACTGTTGGTGCTGAATCATACAGTAAGTGATCAATGTATAAATAGATCATTAGTTGTGGTTGCATCACTAGCTGAAGCAATAACCCATAATGGCTTCCGAGTGTTACACTTGCAAACACATTAGCTAGAGGTAGCTACTACTGCAGGTTGTGATTATGTCACAACAATTTCCAGTCAAAATATGATTTACTAAATTGGGTTCATTCAATGAACCATAGACAATTGGGCCATCAGATGAACATGTTGTACTAATTTAGCCATTATACTATGAGAAGCATCACTTATGCTTCTTGCAAAGCCAGACAATGATAGTTTATTTAGTAAACTGGCTAAAAAAAACCAAGACTTAGTGTGTTGGGAGCATACAGCCATCATATTTTACGGGAATTCTCTGTTGAAAATCCCATGTTTCCACATTGCTTTAAATCTTAACATTTAAAGTTTGTTCAGTTTCTGGTTTAACTCTGTATTTGCAATACTTGCTAAACCATTATTAATACATACAAGGGGCCCTCCACTTAAGACTATTCGTTTAAAGATGAACAGATTAACAGAGTTGGAAGGGACCTTATAGGTCATCCAGCCCAGCCCCCTGCATAAGCAGGAGACCCTACACCATTTCTGACAGATGGCAGTCCAGTCTCTTTTTGAAAGCCTCCAGTGATGAAACTTCTGAAGGCAACTTCTGTTCCATTGGCTGATTGCTCTCACTGTCAGAAAATTCCTATTTCTTGGTTGACCATCAGTTTCCATCCATTATTCCTTGTCTGGCCTTCGGGTGCTTTGGAAAATAGCTTGACACCCTCCTCTCTGTAGCAGTCCCTCAAATATTGGAAGACTGGTATCCTGTCTCCCCTGGTCCTTTTCTTCACTAGACTAGCTATGGCCAATTCCTGCAACCGTTCTTCATATGTTTTAGCCTCCAGTCCTCTAATCATCCTGGTTGCTCTTCTCTGCACTGTTTCTAAAGTCTCAACATCTTTTTTTTTATAACGTGGTGACCAAAACTGAATGCAGTATTCTAGGTGTCGTCTTACTAAGGCTTTATAAAGTGGTATTACTACCTCACTTGTTCTTGATTGAATTCCTCTGTTAATGCAATTTAGAGTTGCATTGGCTTTTTCAGCTGCCACCACACACTGTTGGCTCATTGAATGAATTCAATGAATGAATTCAAGGAAGGTTGAATTGAATTGAATTCATTCATCTACAATGGTTGCAATATCCTGGATCACATAATTGCAGTTTACTACCTTCCTTGCTGGCTCCCCACAGCCAACAGCCAATGGGGATGTTGGGTTAGTTTAATGACTGCATGATTCATTGGATAAGTTTGGGCCAATGACCAAGAGACTGTGAGTTCTAGTCCCACTTTATGCAGGAAAGCTGGCTGGATAGGTTTGGGCCAATTGCCAGGAGACTGTGAGTTCTAGTCCCGCCTTAAGCATGAGAGCTGGCTGGGTAAATTTGAGCCAATGACCAGGAGAAGGTGAGTTCTAGCCTCACCTTATGCAGGAAAGCTGTCTGGATAAGTTTGGCCCAATTGCCAGGAGACTGTGAGTTCTAGTTCCACCTTAAGCATGAAAGCCAGCTCAATGACGTTGGGCCAGTAACTTTCTCTCTCAGGCGAACCCACCTCAAAGGGTTGTTGTCATAGGGAAAACAGGAGGAAAGAGTATCAGTTCTATTCAGTGCCTTGGGTTATTTATAAAAATCATAAAGGCAGGAAATAAACAAAGAAGCAAACAAATAATGTAATCACGGCCTTTCCTGGCCCTTCTTCCAGATTCAGCAAGAGTAATGAATCAGGTTTTGGGTGTAGTAAAGATGGCGCTGAAATGAAGTAACTCCAAAGGAGTTATGGTAGAGATGGTCAGAGCTAAAAGATGAGTTTGGAAACAATCTTATCTCAATCTCTCTCTCTCTCTCTCTCTCTCTCTCTCTCTCTCTCTCTCTCTCCCTCCCTCCCTCCCTCCCTCCCTCTCTCTCTCTCTCTCTCTGTGTGTGGCCGCATGCACAGGAACTAGTAAATATTTGGCTCCCTCTCTGAGGGAGGTGGGCAATGCAGAAATGTGAAAAGTAAATAAATAAATTTGCCATGACTCATTTTAACACACGAAGATCATCTTCATTTGGAATCTTGTCTCCACACAGTTTTCTTCTTACAGTGACTAAGATTCCTGTTTCTCCCTCCTCTCTGGCATTTCTTTAGCCTTGAAATCAATGGCCCAGTGAAGAGGTTGCCTGGGAGAAGCTCTAATAAAGAGTAATAAACTCTAATCAAAGGACTCTTTCGGATTCTTATTTTAATGGATTACTTTAAATGAAGCATCGGTCCGTTTGAGCTGTCAAATTTTGAACCGTCCTTGAGGTGGGAAAGCAGGGGATGGGAAGGACCAGATGGCGGGTACAACGTTGGTGTGAAAACTGTCCATTTTATGTGCACCGCGCATGTGACACAGACAAAAAAAAGAGTAGGGTTTAGGTGGCGTTCATTTTGATATTTCAAGAGCCTTCCATATGTGGGGTTATTGGGAGTCAAGTGGCATATACATTTAATAAATGTAAAGGTTCCCGACTCTAGGGGGTGGTGCTCATCTCCGTTTCAAAGCTGAAGAGCCAGCGCTGTCCAAAGACATCTCTGGTCATGTGGCCGGCATGACTCAACACCAATGGCACATGGAATGCTGTTACCTTCTCACCAAAGGTGGTCCCTATTTTTCTGCTTGCATTTTTCACATGCTTTCAAACTGCTAGGTTGGCAGAAGCTGGGACAAGTAACGGGAGCTCACTCCGTTACGTGGCACTTGGGATTTGAACCACTGAACTGCTGACCTTCTGATCGACAAGCTCAGCATCTTAGCCACTGCACCCCACTACAAGTGACTTCTACATTTGTTAGATACTTGTTCTAACTATAGTGGTTTCCTCCAAGGTCCTCTGTTCCGGTGGGAACAGAGGTTTAATCTCACTGGTCCAAGGGTCTGACAGCTCCCTATAAAAGGGCTGCTGTCAGACTCAACCTTCGCTGGATTGTTCTCACTTGTTGCATTTAATAAAGAGCTGTTGTTACCGTTGAGCCTGTGTGTGCCTATCCATTACCCAATCTAACAACATTTAATCAATTACTATTAATACATTGCTTTGCTCTAAAAAAAAAAGCCACTCGCTCCCATTTTGATTGGAGCGGAAATAGTCTCGGCCAGAGTTGTCCAAAATCATGTTTAGAGTTTCATGGCTCAGAGGGTTAGCAAAAGTTTGTTCCATACTACAGATTTAAGATCTAAGGAGGCAGATCCGAGTCTAGATTAATCTCAAACTAAGCAGAGTTTGGCGATTCATATGTTTTAGGGTTGTAGATTATAGGCAGTCCTCAACTTAACAACCAGTGTTTAGTCACCACTCAAAGTTACAAAGGAATTGAAAAATTACGATTCACACTTATAACCATTGCACACTTTTTCACATAACCATTGCACACTTTTTGCACTTATAACCATTGCAGCATCCCCATAGTCACGTGATCGAAATTCAAATGCTGGGCAACCGGTTCAGATTTATGACGACCTACAATGTCACCTGACCACCTTTTGCGACCTTCTGACAAGCAAAGTCAATGGGGAAGGCCCGATTCGCTCAACAACCGGGTTGCCAACTTAACAACTGCAGTGACTCACTTACCGCATTTGGCATCCTTCAGTCTCAACAGACAATGGCACCGTGCTCTAGAAAGAGATCCTAAAACAGCATCTGGTGTGCGGTATGCAAAGCTGGAGTGTCCTTTCCAGCACAAGCCTGGATAGATTAATATGGAGGATAGACTGTTATCGAAGTAGCAGTTCCCCCTGCCCTCTCCATGTCGCTGAAATAGTCCAATGGAACGGCAGAGCGGATACGATGGGTTCCAGCTGCGTCGCAGGAATTTACCAGAACGTGGTTGTACACAGTCACAAACTGCTTCCGGGACTCCGGCTCTGTATTTTGCCTGGAGGTTGACTCCTGAAGTTTTTTCCAGTAGTGGATAGAGCCAGAAAGCAGAGGAGGTTTGGAATCAGAGTTTCCCTTCTCTTAGAAGATGGTTCTGCTGTTGGAGCGTAGAGCCCTCTTCCGCCTTCAAAAGCGATTCACTTAACAACTGTGGCAAAATGGAGCAAAACGTGCTTTACTATCTCACTTAGTTTGGGCTCGGTTGTGGTCATAAGTCATTGTGGTCATAAGTCAAGGGCTTATGGGAGGAGAAGGAGACTAAAACATATGAAGAACGGTTGCAGGAACTGGGTATGTCTAGTTTAATAAAAAGAAGGACTAGGGGAGACGTGATAGCAGTGTTCCAATATCTCAGGGGTTGCCACCAAGAAGAGGGAGTCAAACTATTCTCCAAGGCCTCTGAGGGTAGAACAAGAAGCAATGGGTGGAAACTAATCAAGGAGAGAAACAACCTAGAAGTAAGGAGAAACTTTCTATGAGAACAATTAATCAGTGGAACAGAAGTTGCCTCCAGAAGTTGTGAATGCCCCAACACTGGAAGTCTTTAAGAAGATGTTGGATAGCCATTTGTCTGAAATGGTATAGGGTTTCCTGCCTAGGCAGGGGGTTGGACTAGAAGACCTCCAAGGTCCCTTCCAACTCTGCTATTGTATTGTACTTTCTGCTCTAGACTAGCTTAAAAATTCCCAAGCACTCCACTCATGTTGCTAGAAACGGACGTGTCCTTGGAGTTATCCACTTGATTCAAAGGATTTATTTTAAACCTGTGGATATTCCCAAACCCCCCTCCCTCTAATTCTGTTTATCAGAATGAGTAGTGATGTCAGCCTCCTGCTTCCGTATCTCTTCCCAGCTATTGAGCAATGGAGGGTTTTTTTTTCCCTCCTAGCCAAGGCCTGCAGGGAGCATCCTGCGATACATTTCTCCCCATATAGTCTCCAATCCTATCAGTGCCATTCAAGTTTTTGCTCTTGTTGTAGACAGACATCTCTGACAGGTGATTCAGAAGGTCGTCTGGAGGGCTTACTCATGCGTCCTACAGCCTCTGGTTTGGTGGGGTTATTTGATGGCATTCCTTCGTCTTGGCTGTGCACTCCGAAATGTGCAAGTAAGGCCAAGGGCCATGGAAGTGAGGTTGATGTATACAACTGCTACGATAACGTCACCCCCTGTAGCCTAGGAGATACGTAACTTGGTCATTTCCAGGGTGCTGCCCTGGGAAAGCAATTATAGAGGATTAAAGCAATGCAGGCATAGACCTCGGAGGCTGAGAATGGAGAAGGCGTAGTAAAGAACGAGTTTCATCTTGCCTACACAAACCTCTGAAGAACAACCCCTTGGAAGTTCAGCTGTGCCGTGTCTTCAAATGCTTCCATTTCCAGGATTGTTTTAAGAGCCTTTCTGGACTCCGGAGCAGTTATTTTTCAACCTTGGCAATTTTCTTTTTCTTTTTGTAATCGTTCACATTTTAATTTTTTTTAATATATAAAATACGAAGAACAGAAAATAGAATAGGAAATTAACAGGGGAGGGGGAGAAAGAAAGAAAGAAAGAAAGAAAGAAAGAAAGAAAGAAAGAAAGAAAGAAAGAAAGAAAGAAAGAAGAAAGAAGAAGAAGAAAGAAAGAAAGAAAGAAAGAAAGAAAGAAAGAAAGAAAGAAAGAAAGAAAGAAAGAAAGAAGGCATTGACTTCTGACTCTTCTTAGCACAGTACAAGATAAAGGGACTCCATCGTTAACTTTTTGCTTTTGCACATAATTATGTTGTTGTTGTGAATGAAGCCCCAAAATGCATGTTGCTAAATGAAACATTGGTTGAGTTTTGCCCCATTTTACGACCTTCCTTGCCACGTTTGTTCAATGAATCACTGCAATTATTAAGTTTAGTAACACGGTTGTTAAGCGAAACTGGCTTCTCCGTTGACTTTGCTCATCAGAATTGCAGTGTCACATGCCCCCGGGACACTGCAATCGTCATAACGCTGAATCAGTTGCCGAGTGTCTGAATTTTGATCACATGACTATGGGGACGCTGCCACAGTCGTTCAGTGTGTGAAAAATGGTCACAAGTCACTTTTTTTCGGTGGCGTTGTAACTTCAAACGGTCACTAAATGAACTGTTGCAAGTTGAGGACTACCTGTGGTCGGAGGTACACATAGTCCTCAACTTACAACCGTTCATTTAGGGAATTTTTATTTTTTGTAAAACGTTTTTTTATTTTTCCCTTTCAAATTCATTCTTAGATATACATTCTTATAATTGCTATTTAACATTTGTCTACTCATCATAGTCTCTATATTCATTTTTACATACATATACATATAATACAGTTTGGGTCACTTTCTTGCCACCCCGTGCCTTCATCTTGTTTTGCAACACCTTTCTCCTTCCATCTTCTTAACTTTCATTTAGGGCAGGTGTCAGCAAACTGCGGCTCTGGAGCCACTTGTGGCTCTTTCCTCCTTCTGCTGCGGCTCCGTCACCGGTCGGCGCCACAATTTTGAGAGGAGCTTCCAGTGGGGTGGGGTGGGGGGAGAGAAGCACAGTGCGCCAGGAGAAGACTCTATGGCAAGGGGAGGGTTTTCCAGTTGTCTCCACAATTGATAGGGCTTTCGGTTATGACAGGTAGAGGAAAAGGTACGCCGCGTTAGGAGGAGACACTATGGTGAGGGAACCGAACTTCCGGGTCAGCTCCAGAATTGAACGGGGGGCTTCCGGTTAGGACCTTTGTGCCTCCTGGTGTTTTCTTTTCTGTGGGAAACGGGTCCAAATGGCTCTTGGAGCGTTTAAGTTTGCTGACTCCTGATTTAGGGAATTTCTATACTCCAGTTGCAATGGAAAAATAAGTATAAAAATGGTAGACAACGTGGCTTCATTTACACTGAAAGGGAGGTTTCACTCTCCAAATGCTGTATGTGTCATTGTCATGTGAGAAGGTTCTTCTTTAAAAAAAAAAAAAACTTCCCAATTTCCTTTCCTTATCATTTCCCTCTCTTGTAATTCTAAATGTTTGCTTGAAGGACATCTGAGAAAGACGCATGAATCTTAATTTGTCTTCCACCCCCGCTCAACTTCTAACTGGAGAAGTAAATCTCACCTCCAGGTTGTAAAAAATTCCCTGTCCAAAAGAGGAAGAATGGAAGTTCCTTAAACACTTTTCTATCTCTCCCCTTTCGACTCCCACTTCCACTTTAATGTGTACTGAGAATAGCTTAAAGATTATTTAGGAATCAGTGACTCAGTACTTTCTGTCATTACTAACTATTGGCCTAAGAAGAGGGAGTGGGAATGAATATAGTTATATTTAGCCATAGCATTTTGGCTTTAGCGCTTTATCATATTCTGGGGGGTTTACAATGTAGGAGTGTACAAAACCTTTGCCAGACCAATTCTCAAATACAGTTCGTCTGCCTGGAATCCACACTGCATGTCGGACATTAATACGATCGAGCGAGTCCAGAGGTATTTCACGAGAAGAGTCCTCCACTCCTCTGCTCACAATAGAATCCCTCATGCCACCAGGCTCGAAATTTTGGGCTTGGACAATCTGGCCTGCGGTCGGACCTAAGCATAGTACACAAAATTGTCTGCCACAACGTCCTACCTGTCAACAACTACTTCAGCTTCAACTACAATAATACACGGGCAAACAATCAATAGAAACTCAAGGTAAACCGCTCCAAACACAATTGCAGAAAATACAACTTCAGCAACAGAGTGGTCAACACCTGGAATGCTCTACCTGACTCTGTTGTTACATCCTCAAACCCTCAAACAGATTCAACGTTAAACTGTCTACCATGGACCTCACCCTATTCCTAAGAGGTCCGTAAAGGGGGAGTGCATAAGCGCACCAGCATACCTACCACCCCTGTCCTACTGTCCCCATTTATTTGTACTCATTTCCTTTGTCCATGTTCATACTTATACCTGCTATCTTGTACATGTTTGACAAACAAACAAATAAAAATTGCACCCAACAATCTGGGTCCTCATTTTACCAAACTCAGAATCACAGAATAACAGAGTTGGAAGGAACCTTGGTGGTCTTCTAGTCCAACCCCTTGATCCAGCGGAAAACCCTATACCAGTCTCTTCTTAAAAACCTCCACTGATGGAGCATTCACAACTTCTGGAGGCAAGTTGTTCCACTGATTAATTGTTCTCACTCTCAGGAAATTTCTCTTTAGTTCTAGGTTGCTTCTCTCCTTGCTTTGTTTCCTTGCATTGCTTTTTGTCCTGCCCTCAGGTACTTTGGAGAATAGCTTGATCCTCTCTTCTTTGTGGCAGCCCTTCAAATCCTGGAATACTGCTATTATATCACCCCCTAGTCCTTTTCACTAGATTAGAATTAACCAAGCAGAATTGCCATGGTTTACAGAACCCTCTAATTAAGATTAAACTCCAATGGCCTGCTTCTACAACAGTCTACAAAGACTGGCTTCCTACCATGAACTGCCCAGCTTATATTTAACCAGGTTTGGGGGGTGTGTGTGTGTGTGAATATGGATGGTGTGCTCTCTCACAGCAGGAGCAGGAAGTTTTAAAAATGAGACTGTGCTAAGTTTCTCTTATTTAGGAAATTTCAATCTGAGTTTGCTGGCTCTTGCTATCAGCCTCCCCCCCCCCCCCCCCAGTTTCGCCCCAGCCAAAATTTCTCTGAAAGTTATGCCCAAGTTGTGATTGTGAATGGGAAATAATAAATAAGGAAACGAGATTTAAACAAATAAATAAATAATTTTAAAAGGGAACTCATCTGTTTGGGTGGGTGGGTGGGTGGGCCCTGCGCATGGCTCACCCTGATCAAAAGAACAATAATTTCCCGCAACCGTCAGATTCCTCTATTAGAGAACAGAATAAAATTGAACAGGATTTAAGAGTGAAATTTGAGACTGTGCTACCCTTTAGTGCAATTTGCAGACAGCCCCAAATGGTGTTAACTCTCTATGTAATAATTGCACTTAACAAAAAGGGGGGGGGTTAAAAAAAAGCAGCATGACCCTTAGAAAAGATCTATGGTTCTTTTTTTATCTCCTGATTTATGGCGAACCTTGTCGGAGCCTCAGTTTTTCCTTTCATCAACCCACCCACCCCTTTTAAAACCCTGACAATCCTTTCTCCCCATTTTCCCCCCCTTTTCAGCCTGATGACAAGGGAGCTCCAATGCTATCTGACAGACTGCAGCCATCACTTTGTGAACGGTAAATAATTTCCTCGCTGACAGCTCCCCCATTTATTCCGACATCTGCCAGCGCTCCCTGACACTTGAATAAGCATTAAGCCATTAGCAGCCTGGCATAGGTTTTAAGAGCCTGAATAATAACACGGGAGGGTCTCAGAAACCAGGCAGAATGCTTCAGTTATCAAATGGCCTGGAGCTTTCCCACCCATCTGTTGAGAAAGTTTGAATGGGGAAGTGGTAACGCCTCCCTTAAAAAGATTTTGGTAGATGCTGGGGTGCCCTCTTTAATGGAAGGACACATGTCTAATTTTGCTCCCATTAGTGGTTTATATAAGAACAGGACAAGGTTTATTTTCTTCCTTTTTAACCCAACGTCTGAGGTTCATAGGGCATAGAATAATAGGGTTGGAAGGGACTTTGGAGGTCTTCTAGTCTAACCCCCTGGTCAGGCTGGAGACTAGAGGTGGCATTCAGCTAGTTCTCTCCAGTTCGGGCGAACTGGTAGTGGCAGCTACGGGAGACTCAGCCTCCACCCCCACCCCAACATAATGCGGAAGTGCTGCGCATGCACAGAAGATGTGCACATGCGCAGATGCTGTGCATGCAAGCAAAGCAAGCGTGCCCCTGCATTTGCAAACTGGTAGGAAACGTAAGTGAATCCCACCGCTGCAGGAGAGCCTATACCAGGGGTGTCAAACACAAGGCCTGGGGGCCAGATCTGGCCTGCAGGGTACTTACCGTAGATCGGACCAGCGGGGCCACCCTGGAAACAGTGAAGGACTGGCCTGCACTGCTTCTGCCAGCAAAAATGGGCTCCCGAGCTCCATTTTCGGCTGCCACAGCCTCCTGCAACTCCCTTCCAGTGAAAACAGCAGAGGGTTGCAGGAAGCCGTTGCAGCCGAAAATGGAGCTTGGGAGCCCATTTTCGCTGGCAGAGCGCTCCACCCTGACAGGAGTGATGTCAAGCTGGCCACATCCACCGTGGCCACGCCCACCCCAGCACCCTTAGGTCAAACACAACCCGGATGCGGCCATTGCTTCTTGTTTTGCCCTGAAGTGCTTTGGAGAATAGCTTGATTCCCTCTTTTGGGATTTGAACCCGGGCTGTATATATCTTAGGCAGGAGTTTTAGCCACTAAGCCACGGGCTCTGTTCCTTATCAGTTGAGCCAGGGAAATAGGTATGTATTTGTGTTACAACCCCTGGTATCACTAAATATGGGAGGAAGGTCACTACTCCCTCTTTCTGTCCTTCGGCTTATCACAGAAGACCATGCAGGCAGAAAACCATATTTTTATTTTTAATGTTGCCTTTTTATATTTGTGTTATATTTGTACTGATAAATAAATAAATAAATAAATAAAGGGAGACTAGTATAGATCTATTTCGAGCTAATTAGCTCTCATCAGCTAGCCATACCCTTACTGGGATTTGAACCCGGGCTGTAGCCCCTGAGATATTGGAAGACTACTATCATGTCTCCTCTAGTCCTTCTTTTCATTAAACTAGACATACCCAGTTCCAGCAACTGTTTTTCATATGTTTTAGCCTCCGGTCCCCTAATGATCTTTGTTGCTCTTCTCTGCAATCTTTCTAGAGTCTCCACATCTTTTAACATCGTGGCGACCAAAACTGGATGCAGTATTCCAAGTGTGGCCTTACCATAAAGTGGTATTAACACATCCCATGATCTTGATTCTTAATTTTTGCGTAGATAGGAGTCAACTGAATTCAAGAAGGGCTGGACTTAGTGCATTTGTGGCTACATAACTAGGCTGATTCCTCTTTTGATTCCACCCCCTCCCTCTTCTGCCACTTCGTCTCCTACATATTCCGACCGAAAATCAGACAAAGTAATGATTAGCTACAGCTGCTTTAACTTCTGGCTTGCATGTGACCTCTCTGTTTTTGACATGTGTAGCTTTGAACATGGCATTCTCTTTGAGTGGGAGCCTCTTTCTGGGAAGCCTAGAAATTATTATTAAACATCTGGATGGAATGTGTTGGGTTTCCTGGAAAGAATGTAAAAGAGAATTGACTTGGTTAGCTATTGGAAATTCAGCTGGGGGAATTCCTGCTTCTCTTTTCAGCTTCCAAATGAGAAGAAATTGTACTTCTCTCAAAATCCTTCTCAAAGGAGTTCTTTACATTCATAGACTTTTTTTTTAACTCCAGAAAAGCTAATCCTGTGTTCTCAACTAAGACAAGCTCTGAAATGACTCCCAAATGCTATAAGACAGTTCAATGACATTACTAAACTCAACACAAGTTGTTTAGGAAGACGAAGAATGGCCTCTTTTTTTGTAATTCTTTCCAGTTTCTTCCCCCCCCCCCTTGAATTGGCTTGTTTTCTGAAGGAATATAAAACCAGCTGAAACGTTGGTTTTTAAGAGATAATGAATAGCAGGGAAGGCAGAAAATTGTGAAAGATTGAAAGAGGAAATTTGAATTACAGAGTTGGAGAAAGTTATTAAAATTACTGCTGTGGACTACCAAAAAGACAGATGAGTTCTTAAGCAATTGAAAGAGGTTGGCAGGGAAAACTCACATACTTTGGGCATGTAATCGTGAGAAGAAGGAAGTGTTATGCTTGACAAGCTAAGGGATGTATAAGTTGTGTCGAAACTAGAAGGAGACATCATCATTTGTCTATCAACGTTTTCCTTTCCTACATTCTATTGGATGTTTTTAAAGGATGGTGCCTGTGATTTTAACAGCTCTGTATTTCTTTCTCTCCTGCATCACCAAATGTCTTGCCTCTGCCTACTTAAGCTTGAAAAAGAATGGTTAACTTTTCTCTTTTCCATTTTTTTAAATGAAGCTTTATTTTATTTAAGTCTTGTGAGACTGATCAGAGTCCCAAAGCAAGGTCTAGAGGGGCAAGGTCTATCAAATTTAATTTCATGTTTATCAATTCCCCTCCTTGCTTTTCTGCTTGCCAATAAGGTCCATAGGTTGTATGTGTGTGGGGAGTGTGGGAGGGTCCTATCTCTCTCCCCTGCTGGAATTTGGGAGGGGGGACAAGGAAAAGAAGCTAGACAAAGGGAATTTGTAAGCCGATACATTCTAAGGCAGGGGTCACCAACATTTTGGATCTCTAAATTCATAATTTTAAATCCCGCAGACCACTAATATGATGTGCCTAATGACTGAGTGGGGGGGGCATAGCTAGGTAGTCATGTGACTGGGTGGGTGTGGCCAACTCATTGTCACTCACGTCGAGGGGCACCTCACCGGCCTCTACTCGCCCCTCCCCTCCCAGCCACTCCTCCCCTGCCCGCTTGGGCTCCTTAGGGCCCCAACAGGAAGCAGTTGCTGGAGCTAAGCAGCCACCATGAGAAAGAATTGGCAAAACAGCTCAGTTCAAATTGGATCTGACCGAGAAGGAGACTCAGCAGAAGCACCTCACTGAGGACTAGGAGCAGTGGCTTTCCAAGCAGAGGGAAGACCTGCAGGAGTGCAAGGCCAGGTACCAGCACCTGGAGGCTCAGAGGGCTGAGATGGTCAGCCAGTTCCAGACCATGATGCAGTCCCACTGGAATGAGGCCCTCCGGCTGTTCGCCACTAGCGGCCCTTCCCTCCAGCCTTTGCCCAAAGCCCCCCACCAGGAGGCTGAAGCAGACCCCAAGTCAGAATTTCTGCCCCCCTCCGACCCACACAAAAAAACCCTGAAGGAGGAGACTCTCTGCAGCAACACAAACCTTCATTGCACGTATAACCCATATGAGTCAGTGGCAAAGTGTCTGAATTTTGATTACATGTCCAGCGGGATGCTGCAATGGTTATAAGTGTGAAACATGATCCTAGGTTATTTTTTTTCAGTACTGTTGTAACATTGAACGGTCACTAAACGAACTATTGAGGACTACTTATATCAGGGGTGTCCAAACTTGGGAACTTTAAGACTTGTGGACTTCAAGTCCCAGAATTCCCCAGCCAGCCATGCTGGCTGGGGAATTCTGGGACTTGAAGTCCACAAGTCTTAAAGTTCCCAAGTTTGGACACCCCTGACTTATATAATAATCGTTGAAGGTCTGTAAAGTGAAGGAAAGCTAAGGTGAGATTGTAAGCAGGGTTTCACTCCACAACTGCTTTGCTTAAACAACCGTGTTGTGAGTCCCAATTGTGGTCACTCAACGAGGACGACCTGTAAGGGAAGAAACGAGGAAAGCCCAGCCACAACCCCTGTGGAGAAAAAAATGACAATATGTATGGGGCCGCCTTCGCATAAAACAGAGGTGGGGAACTGTGGCCCCCTTTATCACTCAACTTCCTTCAACATGGCTGGCTTAGGAATTCTGGGAGTTGAAGTCCACACGTCCTGAAGGGTCCCTAGTTCCCCTGACATAGAAGCTGTCATCCTGGAGGCCATGAAAAGTGAGGAACAGGTGTGGTCTCTCGGATTTCAGTCAGGGGACTGAACTGAAGCGTGCGCGGAAGTGCCAAAGGCTTGAAGGACAGGTAAGGAGTTCCGGCAGGTGGGTGGGCCCTCCGGAGCACCGTACCGGAACGATACCTGGTGCTCCAGGCAGGCTCCAGTGCGCCCGTACCGGGGTGTACTGCCTGCAACCCACCACTGACTCATTGCCACGTCATGCATTTCACTCATAAATCAACCTTGCTCTATACTTTCAGTGAGGCTTACTCTTCAGTGACATTGTCAGGCCTGGAGTCTTTTTATTCTTTTTTTTCTGCAGAATCTAGGTTTTTCTCAAAACACTTTGCAATAAAAATGCAAACGAGGCATTTTCTAATGCAAATTGCTACCGGAGAACGTTTTATATTCTTCAGCTGGTGCTTTAACCTGTCTTCTTTTAGATTATATCCCTTCTCCCCCCCCCCCCCCCCGGTATGTGAAGGTACCAAAAACCTGTTCTGCTTTTTGTCTGCATGGCTCCTGGGGTTTGAGAGTACATCTCTTCAAACCGAAAGCATTATTTAATATATTGACACACGTGTCATCATAATTTGAAGGTAATCAGAATGAAATTTGGTTCACATGTTCAGACCATGCAGTATATGGTGCATAATATGTTCAGAATGTCATTCATCATCTCTGGATTTTCAAAATAAGATACAGCCGGTGGAAACCAAGATGTCAGAACTGTACATAAAGAAACAATTTGGGTTCCTTCAAGGTAAAGGTTCCCCTTGCATATATGTGCTAGTCGTTCCTGACTCTAAGGGGCGGTGCTCATCTCCGTTTCAAAGCCGAAGAGCCAGCACTGTCCGAAGACGTCTCCGTGGTCATGTGGCCGGCATGACTCAATGCTGAAGAGGCACGGAATGCTGTTACCTTCCCACCAAAGGTGGTTCCTATTTTTCTACTTGCATTTTTTACATGCATTCGAACTCTTAGGTTGGCAGAAGCTGGGACAAGGAACGGGAGCTCACTCTGTTACACGGCGCTAGGGGTTCGAACCACTGAACTGCCGATCTTTCTTATTGACAAGCTCAGCGTCTTAGCCACTGAGCCACTGCGTCCTATACTTGGTTGTAAAAAACATATTTCAGATTTGTATCTCCTGAATTCTAAGTGATATGTATATATGACGATCCAAACTCATGTTTCATCCAATTATTTTAATTCCTCATTAAACCAGAACAAGCTAGCTGCTGTTTTTGAGTTGGAGAGCTATGGAAACACTTCTTCTTCACTTCCCCTTCCTCTATTAGTGAAGATGTGACGCTAGATTGTGGATGTGTCTAAGCAACTCACACTTAAACAAATAAAAGGCTGGGAATGCACAGTTTCTCTCCCCTACACATAATACAATACTTGCAACTGTGGAAAATGTTAGCAAAGATGCCCTCCCTTATCTGCAGTTGGTAGGGTCAACAGCAGGGCTTGGTTCCTGCCAGTTCTAACCTCTTCTATACAAGAGATTCCACAAATCTACTGTGCCATTTAGAACCGGTTCCAGCTCCCTCCCCCCCCTGCCCGTCCACACCATGCTTACCCCGCCCACCGCTCACTGATTGGCTGGCTCTCCAATCGCCCCGCCCACCTCTAAGAGTCCTATCTAAACCTTAAAGTCTTAAAGCTGCCAAGTTTGAACACCCCTGGGGTTTTTTTTTCTAAAGGGTTAGGAGTGCAAGGGTCTTGTAACTTGACAGCTTTAAGACTTGCACACTTCAATGCCAGAGTTCCTGAGCCAACATGACTGGAGGAGGAATTCTGGGAGTTGAAGTCCAGAAATCTTAAAGCTGTCAAGTTTGAACACCCCTGGAGTTTTTTTTTCTAAAGGGTTAGGGGTGCAAGGGTCTTGTAACTTGACAGCTTTAAGACTTGAACACTTCAATGCCAGAGTTCCTGAGCCAACATGACTGGAGGAGGAATTCTGGGAGTTGAAGTCCAGAAATCTTAAAGCTGTCAAGTTTGAACACCCCTGGGGTTTTTTTTTCTAAAGGGTTAAGAGTGCAAGGGTCTTGTAACTTGACAGCTTTAAGACTTGCACACTTCAATGCCAGAGTTCCTGAGCCAACATGACTGGAGGAGGAATTCTGGGAGTCGAAGTCCACAAGTCTTAAAGCTGTCAAGTTTGAACACCCCTGGGGTTTTTTCTTCTAAAGGGTTAGGGGTGCAAGGGTCTTGTAACTTGACAGCTTTAAGACTTGCGTGCTTCAAATGCCAGCGTTTCTGAGCCAACATTTTGGTTGCTAAGCAAGAGCGTTGTTAAGTGAGTTTCACCACATTTTACAAGTTGGCCACGCCCACCCAGTCACATGACTGCCAAGCCATTCCCATTCAGTCACATGGCTGGCGAGCCACTCCCACGAAGCAGGCCACACCTACTGAAGAGGTTCTAAAAAAATTTGAAACCCACCACTGGTCAACAGCCTCAGAATTACAGAATTATAATATAACAGAGCTGGAAGGGACCTTGGAGGTCTTCTAGTCCAACCCCATGCTAAAGCAGCAGACCCTATATTAGTGATGGCGAACTTTTACAGCACCGAGCGCTAAAAAGGGAGTGTGCACGCCGCTCATTAAGGATACGCCCCAGAAGAGAAGCTGCCAAGTGGGCATGTGCACGCTGGGAAATGAACTTCCGGTTTCTGGTGCGTGCATGCGCGCTGGTCAGCTTATCTTCTGGTTAGTCACACGCATGCACATGTGACAATCAGTTGGCTAGCGCGCATGGTTTCCAACACTGCCGCCTGCGCAAATACCAGCTGATCATTGCGGAAGGGGAAAGGGCAACACCGTGCGTGCCAGCCGACATGGCTCTCTGTGCCATTTGGGCATGCGTGCCATCACCATTTCAGACAATTGGTTGTCCCAATCTCTTCTTAAAAACGATCCAGTGATGGAGCACCCAAAAGGGTGCTCAAAGCCCAGCCCACTTTTACATCTGTGCAATGGTGTGCAACACACTTTAAAAGAGCACTAGTGCCGTGGTCAGAATACTGATGATGTTACCTAGTTTGGGTAATGAAACGTCTGCAAGAAAACAACTAGGCTCAGAGAGTACCTGGGGACCCCTCACACTTTTAAAAGGAGTGGATCTTTGATTGATTTGATGGTGATCTTGTTGATGGAAGCCCCCTTGGTCCTTTTTGTGGGATGATTTAGGGCAGGGGTGTCCAAACTTGAGAACTTTAAGACTTGTGGACTTCAACTCCCAGAATTCCCCAGCCAGCACCCCTGATTTAGGAAGTCAAACAATTATGTAATTATTTGCATGGAAGGTTTCGTGTTTGTTTGTTTGCTTGTTTGTTTTTAAAATACCCCACCAAATTGTTTTACGTTTCTGAAGGTCAAAAGAGCATTTAATTGTACTTTCCCAATGCCAGCCCCTTGGTGGTTTTATAGTGGAAAAGCTTGTTTTTAGACAGGACGCGCTACAATTGATTGACATTTATTTTACTAGCTTCAGATTCCATAAAGCAACCGCTGATGGCTGGGTAGATAGAACAGAAAAATGTACTGAGATTTTTCTGCCAATCTGGTGTGTGTGGGACATTTAGATGACTTTGCAACATACTTAGTTTTGGAGATTCAGTGAAATAAGGAGAAGAAAGAAAGAAGCTTATTTTTCTTTTCCTTTCCTTTTTCTCTTTAGGTAGTATTGGGTAGTGGATTTCATTAGGCAAGAACCAGACCAGCCTAGTTACAATAGCATTTATTGACTCAAAAATGGAACTGAGGAATTGCAGGCAAATGCCTGTAATTTATACAACAATAATACAATAGTAGAGTTGGAAGGGACCTTGGAGGTCTTCTAGTCCAACCCCCTGCCTAGGCAGGAAACCCTATACCGTTTCAGACAGATACTCTGGGCCCACAGGGTCTTAACCAATCACAATGCTTGAAAAAGTCCGCCCAAATATGATTGTTCTAAGTTTCCCTCCAAAAGAGTTGAAGTTAACAGTCAAGGTCATCTAAAGGTTAGTTTCACTTTACCAGAGTTAACAGTTAGGGTCATCTAAAGGTTAGTTTCACTTTACCAGAGTTAACAGTTAGGGTCATCTAAAGGTTAGTTTCACTTTACCAGGGATTAACACAACTATATATTCAATATTCAAGGTGGCTCAGTGGCTAGGATGCTGAGCTTGTCGATGAGAAAGGTCCGCAGTTCAGTGGTTCAAATCCCTAGCACCGTGTAACGGGGTGAGCTCCCGTTACTTGTCCCAGCTTCTGCCAACCTAGCAGTTCGAAAGCATGTAAAAATGCAAGTAGAAAAATAGGAACCACCTTTGGTGGGAAGGTAACCAATGCGCCTTTCTATGCGCCTTTGGCATTTAGTCATGCCGGCCACATGACCACAGAGACGTCTTCTGACAGTGCTTGCTCTTCAGCTTTGAAATGGAGATGAGCACCACCCCCTAGAGTCGGGAACGTCTAGCACATATGTGCGAGGGGAACTTTTACTTATATATTAAATACATAAACAGGTAGCCAGCTCACATGGGAATTCTGCAAGTTGAAGCCTACACATCTTAAAGTTGCTAAAATTGAGAAATGCTGGGCCATTGGTTCCAAATGGTGAAATAGATACAGGTCTTCACAGTTATGGATGGCTGAGGAATTCTGGGTTGAGAGTTGAGCTGGCTGAGTTGAGGAGTCCACACCTCTTAAAGTTGCTAAGCTTGAAAAACACTGCAATAGCCCAATTCATCCCTTCATTGTATCACAGGCCAAGTGAGATATTCTGATTTCTAACTCAGAGAGTTTGCTTCGTGTTGCCCAGAATTCCTAATAAGTCTGATTTCATAAGATCACCTACTACACCTTATTCCTAAATACAAGACGTAACCCTGACATCACCTTTTGACTCAGGAGATAAATCTCCAGTTATCCAGGTTTGCACAAGTCAAAGATTTCAAAAACAGATAAGGCAAGTTAGCCATGTGTTATTTATTTTGTCAGCCTCCCACGAAGCTTTAAGTTGCCAGAAATCAACTTTCGCAGCCATCCATTGCAACTGGGAGAACCATAGCCTTGACTATATACACTTTTGTTGGCAGGGGGATGTCTCTGCTTTTTAGTATGCTGTCTGGATTTGCCATAACTTTCCTCCCCATCCTTTCAATTCCTTGGCTGCAGTCCCCATTTGCGGTGATCTTGGAGCCCAGGAAAATAAAATCTGTCACTACCTCCATTTCTTCCACATCGATTTGCCAGGAATTGAGAGGGCCGGATGCCATGATCTTAGTTTTCTTAATGTTGAGTTTTAAACCAGCTTTTGCACTCTCCTTCTTCACCCACATCAAGAGGCTCTTTAGTTCCTCTTCACTTTCTGCCACTAAAGTCTAATGTAGGATCATGGAAAGAGCTGAGCTCAGGAAAAACAGGACATAACATGCTCCCATGTTACACCCCTTTTAGGCGGCCTGCACTGGTTGTCGGTTGTTTTCGGGGTGCGATTCAAGGTATTAATTATGACCTTTAAAGCGCTCCATGGCTTAGGCCCAGGGTACCTGCGAGACCACCTACTGCCACCAGTAGCCTCCCACCGTCCAGTGCGATCCCACAGAGTTGGCCTCCTCAGGGTGCCGTCGGTCAAGCAGTGTCGGCTGGTGACCCTCAGGGGGAGAGCCTTCTCTGTGGGAGCACCTTCCCTCTGGAATGAGCTGCCCCCGGAGCTTCGCATAATCCCTGACCTCCGGTCCTTCCGACGCGCCCTAAAAAGTTGGCTTTTCCAGCAAGCCGGCCTGGCCTGTTAATTTTAACTTATTTTAAATGTATTGTCTTTTAAATTCGGTTGGTTTTTTTGGATATGTATATAATTTTTTTAACTTTTGGGATGTGTGTTTTTTAATGTTGTATGCCGCCCTGAGTCCTTTTGGAGAAGGGCGGCATATAAATCCAAATAAACAGAAACAGAAACAAACAGAAACAGATAAAGATATCAACAATAGGGTGATAAGGGGACAGGAAGGACAGTATGAGACAGTATGAGTAAGTCTGATATACAAAGTCCCATCCTCCATTCAAACCTTCACACATTCCTGGAGAAACTTGCAAGATTTAAAAAAAAACAGTCAATCTCATCAGATGCCTGGAATAGAATGATTACGAAGGACTACTAAATACTTCTACAAATATTTCTCGAAGCAGGGAAAAGATTAAATAGGAAAAGGAGAAGTGAGAGACCAAATTGGCTACAGGTATGTAACCATCAACAAGCATTTTATGTGTAATGCTGACTGGCAATACATGGAGACTGGATACACGGATCATGTTAAATAATAAATGTGGCTTGTTTAGTTTTGTTGAATGTACAGGTAGTCCTCAAACTAATGACCGCCACTGAGCCCCAACTTTTAGTTGCCGAGTGAGACGTTGGTTAAGTGAATTTTGCTCCATTTTATGACCTTTCTTACCACAGTTGTTAAGTGAATCAATGCAGCTCTTGAAGTAGTAACACGGTTGTTAAGTGAACCCAACTTCCCCATTGACTTGGCTTGTCAGAAGGTCGCAAAAGGGGATCACATGACCCCGGGATACACCAGCCGTCATAAATGTGGGTCGGTTCCCAAGCGTCTGAATTCTGGTTGCAGTCTTTATTTATTGATTAGCCCTTGGGCCATATCAAAGTGCACAGTTCCAGAAACAAATTATTATTAAAATTTGATGAAAGCAATTTAAAATGGAATTGGATAAAATACAATTTAAAATGGAATTGGATAAAATACAATTTAAAATGGAATTGGATAAAATACAATTTGAAATGAAATTGGAATAAAATACGATTTAAAGACCCAGACCCCCCCAGAGGGGTCACGAGAAATTGGGACTATTGTGGAAGGTGGACGCAATTGCCGCTCCAGTCCCCAGTGCTTCTGCCCTGGACCCCAACAATGATGCCCCGCCCCTGATGATGCCCTGCCCCCAAAATGACCCTCCACTTCCTGCCACTGATGACATTCCACCCCTCCACCACTGCCCATCATCATGTACCGGACTGGGAGACTCTGTGAGTTGGATGTAGCCCATGGGTCATAAAATGCCCGGATGTTCTCTAGAGACATCTTGTGAGCTATAGAAAATTCATACATCATAAATATACTAGCTCATAACCCGGCGTTACCTGGGTATTTATTTATTTACAGGGGGAAGATGTCTGGACCAAACGTAATTTCTAATGTTGGATTTTCCCTCTTACCAGAGGGAGCCCCCTTGTGGATTACTGTGAAGCCGTTACCATGGCAACTCCACTGCGCTGTACAGTAGAAGCCATTTAAGGCACAACAGGCTGCATCTTGACAGAACACCCCCCCCAGGAGTGTTAGGGGTGTCTAACCCCCACAGTGTTTTTTTCCAGAGAGTAAGTCATCTATGTACCAACTTCACACACACACACAGCTATATCTCTATCTCTATCTCTATCATCTATCTATCTATCTATCTATCTATCTATCTATCTATCTATCTATCTATCTATCTATCTATCTATCTATGCTGGTCTTGTTGTATTCGGGTCTTTTCCCATGTAAGATTGAGATTGCCTTGGCAACGTTTCAGCGAGGTCTCACCCGCCATCTTCAGGCTGGGTTTTGGGTTTAAAGCGTGGTTGGAGCTGCCATCTTTCTATAAATCTTGGTGTGGGGGTGGAGTGCTGGCTTTGTTTCAGTAAGTGGAATGAATGAATGAATGAATGAATGAATGAATGAATGAATGAATGAATGAATGAATGAATGAATGAATATATATATATATATATATATATATATATATATATATATATATATATATATATATATATATATATATATATATATATATATATATATATATATATATATATATATATATATATAGTTTGCTTAAGACATTGGTTTGAATAACTCAAGAAAGAACACACAGAGCAGGCAAAAATCTCTCATTTAAAAGTTAAATAGGCTAATATGCTTCTGACTGAGAAGCAAGAATATTGGCTATAAATCCCATGTGTCTCCTTCATTAGTTTATCCAAGTGTCATTTCCACGTATTTATTAATAGGTACATCTTGAATCTACAGGGACCAATTCAGATTACTTTGTGCAAGCATTAAAATTCAAATAGGCAGCCTCTTTCTTCTGGAGAGGGGGAAACTAGCATAATCACAAAACTTTAGTCCATCATTCTTTTTTGTGACATTGTGATAACAATAGACATTATTCCCACTACTGGCGGTGCTACAATTTATAAAAAATAAATAAATCCTATCTTAAAAACCAGCATTTGTGGCTGCAGTGCACCCATTCAGTAAAATACTGGAACAGGAGGGTTTAGAGATAGGAGAAGCAGGTGGGGGAATATTAGTTTCCGTTTCAAAAGTCCTCAGATTTCAAATGAAATGGAAATATTAGCTGTAATTAATGCATAAAGTCAGACGTGTTCTCCTCCTATTAACAAGCTTAGCATTATGGGGGAATTTAGACTTGAAAGTAGCAAGGCATGCATCCCTCTGGTTAAAATAGCGAAGGCAGAACATGTCTCCTAGATTAATAAACAGAATTTCTGGTTTTTGAAGAATTGCAACACAACCAGTTGAATATTCAACATTATGTATCTTTGTTGAATAGTTCAAAATGGCAAAATCTTAAATGGAGATTTACATATGGCTCCATCTGCAGCCTTAAAGCTCACACGCAATCCCCTTTAGTACAGTATTAGGTGATTTACAATGGTTTTTTTTTAATGAAATAATAATTTTATGGTTATTATTTACAAATGATGGTTAGATATACTAAAATTGGATGTCCGGTAATATAGGGAGCCATGAAATAAGGAATTGGAACTCTCGGCGCATTAAACATTAATGGAAGATGATTTTAGCATTTATACATCACATTTCATTAGTTTTACAATTACATTCACTTAATAAAAATATTACTTAAATTCACGGCACATATTTATGTCTTCCAAGGGGGGGAAAATGAGGGATTTTGCTAATTGGAAAAGATGCGTTGCTCAAAATGTTGGAGATGTGATTTTGTGCTATATAGGTTTTCCTTTGCACAAAAATAATTGCAAATATTAATCTTGTTCTGGGTGACATGCTGGTTTTTTTTTTGTAAATGTGTGTGTTAATTTTCAGAAAATTAACATGAGGACAATGGAAATGAATAATGCAGCTTTGCCATTGGAAAAGAATTGAGATTCCAAGCTGGAAAGAATGCCTTTTCTCCATCAATTTTACTGAAAGGATTTAACAATGTGTATAAAGCAAGATTTTACCATTATGGTAGCTATTTCGAACACTTCCGCACTTCAGAACAATGGATCCATTCCACAAAGGATGGCCCAAAAAGTCAAAATGGAATCTATACCTATGCAATAAATGGACACCCCTGCAGTATAGGGAGAACCAAAAAGGAATAATAAATGAACTTATCAATCAGAACTGGCCAGGCAAATGAAAATAAACTCGCTAAACCCAAGGGAGATATAAGGTATTTTGTTGTTGTTAGTTGCGAAGTTGTGTCCGACCCATCGCGACCCCATGGACGATGTTCCTCCAGGCCTTCCTATCCTCTACCATCCTCTGGAGTCCATTTAAGCTCACGCCGACTGCTTCAGTGACTCCATCCCGCCTCCTCATTCTCTTCCCTTTCTTCTTTTGCCGTCAATCGTTCCCAGCTTGAGGCTCTTCTCCAGGGAGTCCTTCCTTCTCATTAGGTGGCCAAAGTATTTGAGTTTCCTCTTCAGGATCTGGCCTTCTAAAGAGCAGTCAGGGTTGATCTCCTCTAGGATTGACCGGTGTGATCGCTTTGCAGTCCAAGGGACTCGCAGGAGTCTTCTCCAGCACCATAGTTCAAAGGTCTCCATTCTTTGGTGCTCGGCCTTTTTTATGGTCCAACTTTCACAGCCATCCATTGCAACTGGGAAAACCAGAGTCTTGACTGTACACACTTTTGTTGGCAGGGTGATGTCTCTGCTTTTTAGTATGCTGCCTAGATTTGCCATAGCTTTTTATGTAATTTTAAGGTATTTTACTCAGCCATTGTCAACACGCAGAATTACTTTTCATCTATTTATTGTCCTGACAGATTAGTCCCCCCCCACCCTTCAAATCTGAAGAGACTAAAATTTCCAAAAGAACTTGATTTTCCATACTGGCTCTCTGGGGGGTTGTCACATCACGCTTTGATTTTTCTCAGAAAACAAGTTTGTTTTTCCTTTGCTGGAAGTCTGGCCGCTGATCTACCCTGAGAACAGTCTGAGTCTTGAATAAACGCACATAAATGCAAAGTTTATTAGCAAGGCCCCGGTGAGCCAGTTCAATCATCAGGCTCCCTTCTGGTGAGGTACAATCATTTAATGTCAACAAGTTTTCCCTGCACAGGTATGGAACTTGTTTTTTTCCACTCATTTAGTATTTTTAAAACCCGTTTTCGAGTGTCGTGTATGAGAGACCAAGTAAAATACTATTTTTAAGTGAATTTTGCTCCATTTCTTGCCACAGCTCTTAAGCGAATCGCCACAGTGGATAAGTTAGTAACACGGTCGTTAAGCGAATCTGGCTTCCCCATTAATTTTGCTTGCCAGAAGGTTGCAAAAAAAGGTGAGCACATGACCCGGGGACACTGGGACCGTCATAAGTAGGAACCAGTTGCCCAAGCATCTGAATTTGGATCACATGATCAAGGGGTGCTACAAAGGTCATAAGTGTGAAAATGGTCATAAGTCGTTTTTTTAGTGCCGTTGTAACTTTGAACGGTCATTAAATGAACTGTTGTAAGTCGAGGACTACCTCTTTTTTTATTTTACGCATGACTTAACTTTCCCATCATTTAAATGGGAAGTTAGCAGGGGGCTCTGTGAACTATCATATTTAATCATCATAACAACAGCAGCAGCAACTGGGAATGCTGGATTCCAGAATGACTTTGGACAGCTCACAATAGAAAAGACCAAATTTAGTATAACAGGAATATAGGGAGTCTTCAGCTTACAATACCAATAGCACTTAGACATATATATCGCTTTACAGTACTTTACTGCCCTCTCTAAGCAGTTTACAGAGTCAGCCTATTGCCCCCCAACAATCTGGGTCTTCATTTTACCCACCTCGGAAGGATGGAAGGCTGAGTCAACCTTGAGCCAGTCAGGATCAAACTCCAGACAGTGGGCAGACTCAGCCTGCAATACTACATTCTAACTACTGCACCACCACAGCTCCTAGCAATAGCACTTAGACTTATATACTGCTTTACAGTCCTGTCTAAGCGATTTACAGAGTCAGCCTCTTGCCCTCCCAACAATTTGGGTCCTCATTTTACCCACCTCGGAAGGATGGAAGGCCGAGTCGACCTTGAGCCTGGTGAGATTCGAACTGCCAAAGTGCTGGCAGCTGGCAAGCAACAGAAGTAGCCTGCAGTACTGCACTCTAACCACTGCCCATCGCAGCTGAGTAAATGAAAGTTTAAAGACTGTGACAGATTCAAAGTGTTGGGTTTTCCCATCTGGGGGTAGTTATCAGTATGACATTGGGTTCTTTGATCAAGCTGGATTCCTCTTTTAAATGTTCATGCAAGTTTCTTCAGCAACTTACCTAACCCTCCAGATGTGTTAAATGTCAGCTTAAACATAATATAGTTTTTTTATTTGGGGAAGGGAAGAGGAAATGAACCAAAGGACATCTCGAGCATTTGATTAATTTGTCTTTAATTAAATAATTATGTATTTTTATTTTTAATTATATTACTGTTATTTATTTGCAGTATTTGCAAATTTATTGCAAAACATTGAAGTGCTAGCTCAGAAACTCAAATTAAGAAGAGATTAATTTGTTCAGCGAAGTTAACGGAGTTGACTTTAATTTTTATTTTAATTGTGATGATCTTTCCCCCAGGTTTTCTATTTGTCTCTTGATTTATTGCTGCAAAATACCCCGAGTGCTTATATAAGCAGAAAGGAAGTATATACATTTAATAAGCAATAAATAAAACAACACTAAAATTAAGGGTCATTACATGATATTATTCATTTAGACATTTGAGTTACAAATTAAAAGCTTAGGTAAAGGTAAAAGTTCCCCTCGCACATATGTGCTAGTCGTTCCCAACTCTAGGGGACGGTGCTCATCTCCATTTCAAAGCTGAAGAGCCAGCGCTGTCCGAAGACATCTCTGTGGTCATGTGGCCAGCATGACTAAACACCGAAGGCGCATCGAACGCTGTTACCTTCCCACCAAAGCTGGTCCCTATTTTTGTATTTTCATTTTTTACATGCTTTCGAATTGCTAGGCTGGCTGAAGCTGAGACGTGTAATGGGAGCTCACTCCGTTATTCTTTCTTTCTTTCTTTCTTTCTTTCTTTCTTTCTTTCTTTCTTTCTTTCTTTCTTTCTTTCTTTCTTTCTTTCTTTCTTTCTTTCCAAAGCAGGAAAGCTTTGGAGATGAAAAAGAGAATGAAAAGTGAGTGGAATTGCTCAATAATAATTGAGTCTGTTCTGTGAAGACATGCCCCAGTTTTTTTTTTAAATTGTTGTTGTTAGTTGCGAAGTCGTGTCCGACCCATCGCAACCCCATGGACAATGTTCCTCCAGGCCTGCCTGTCCTCTACCATCCTCTGGATGTATTTCTTTGAATCCTGCCAGCTAATTTTAAAGGATTTTCAAAAGCACCTTAGATCATTTTGTACGAAAATGTATTATCAATAAAAACCTTTTTTTTCTGGAGCTCCAGATATGAATAAAACCCCAATCCATCGGGGATTCTGTTAATCAAGCCTGCGGTACATACTTAAATATGCAATAAACAATTGACAATTATTTTTATTTATTAGCAATAAAGCTTTCACTCTTCTGCCTGCATAAAACAGAGGGGCTGGGAAGAAATTTAGGAGGTCATAAACTCTTCATAAGGGACACGGTGGCTCAGTGGCTAAGACGCTGAGCTTGTCGATCGGAAAGGTTGGCAGTTCAGCCGTTCAAATCCCTAGTGCATTGTAACGGAGTGAGCTCCAGTTACTTGTCCCACCTTCTGCCAACCTAGCAGTTGGAAAGCATGTAAGAATGCAAGTAGAAAAGTAGGAACCACCTTTGGTGGGAAAGTAACAGCGCTCCGTGCGCCTTCGGCGTTTAGTCATGCCGGCCACAGGATCAAGGAGACGTCTCTGGACAGCGCTGGCTCTTTGGCTTTGAAACGGAGATGAGCACCGCCCCCTAGAGTCAGGAACGACTAGCACATATGTGCGAGGGGAACTTTTACCTTTATCTCAGAGTCTTTGTTCAATTTGGTGAAGTTTGGAACCATAGCTCAATGCATTCAAACAATTCCTGAAAATGCTTTTCACCCCCGGCCAATTCCAAGATCAATTCGAAATCGCTGCTTTTGCCCATGTAAATGCAAGATACATATCTGCGTCCAATGTAAGAACCGTGTTTTTCTTATCTGCAACGCTGCAATGAGCCAGCCATATGTGGCAAGCCATCTTGTCAAGGTCAAAGGATTTATAAAAGGAGTAGCTTCACTTCCCTGGGCAGAAAACAGCTGCCTGGGAGACTTTCGGTAGCCGGCATACACCAAATGAGATCTCATATGGCAAATATGGGGCTCTAATAGCAAATTCTAATCACAGCTCTTCTCTACCCCCTCCTTGCAGCCCTCCCAATTTTGGACAGAAAGCAAACGGGATAGAATTCCAAAATTATCCCCGAACGTAACTCTGAAAACTTCAATTTTGCTATATAAAATAGGCAGAAATGAGCCAAAAGCAGGCTCTCTGAAAGCCTTCTACAGGCTCTGTATGGCCATTTTGGAGCGGGGCTTCGGGAGGCAAAAAATGCTGTATTCAGTGTATAAGATGTACCCAGATTTTCAGCCTCTTTTTTGAAGGAAAAAGGTACGTCTTATACTCTGAAAAATACAGTAGTTTCTCCTCACATACTATCCTCAGAACCAGGGGTGGGTTCCAGCAGTCACTACTGCCAATTTGCTCATGGGCGCGCCGAGCGTGCGCATGCACAGTGTAATGGAAATTATTCATGCGCAGAAGGAAAAGACAAGACGTCGGTGCCATAGGCGCCACCCGGAGAACCAATTCAGGGGCGTGGCAGGCCTGGGTTTTTGCCAGTTCCAGCGACCTAAGCTGCCAAACCACAACCAGTTTGGCTGAACCAGTCTGAACCGGTAGAAGCCCACCACTGCTCAGAATCTTCCTCGAACAAACAAAAAGGCAAAAGAAAACACAGAATGAAATTTCACACTTGTTCGTCCTGGCATCATATTAGGATTGCAGGACATCCTAGGCAAGGGTGGGATTCACTTACCTTCCCTACCGGTTTGGAAATTTGTGAGCTCAGGTGCCACGTCACCAGCGATTTCCACTACCAGTTCGGGTGAACCGGTCCGAACCTCCCCCCACCCCCACCCCAGAAACACTCTACAAGCCTCCTAAATGTTATCCATGCCCTTTTCTTGAAGGAAAAAAACATGGGCCTGTTTTGGTGAAAAACGGGTCATTTTTGGGAGATTTGCAGAGTGCAAAAACTTTTTTAAAAAAATTTGCCTCTTCAAAACCTTGGTGCATCTTATACTCCAGTGCGTCTTATACTCCGAAAAATATGGTACTTGTTTATTTCATTCCAAAGTAATTAAGAGAGGTCACATATGGAGGTTTGTAAGCAATTGATGTTCTCGTTTCCTGGCCTCAATCACATCTGAGCTACAAAGGTTAACATTGTAGGTCACAAGGCAGGAGTAAAGGAGAAAGGAAAGGTCATCATTCAATGCACATATACATCCATTGTTCCAATTACGTCCAATTACAGAGGAAATAGAGTAACAGATCAGTAGGGGAATTCATCTGCCTCTTCCTTAATTATACACAGGCATACATATCAATCATGCTATTCTCTTTTAGGCTAAGCAGTGTATACACAGCCCACAAAAAGAGAGAATAAGCATTTGTAAATCCAAGAAATTAAAGGCGTAGGAAGAAGAAACGTATCTAAAAATAAATTTATTTTCTTCATTCCCAGGATCTTTATCTGGACAAATACTTTTACGATTCAGTGGTTACCAGATCAGTATCATTTGTCAGATAAATAATAGCGCTGCCCTTAGTCACAAGCAGCTAAATAAAACTTGGGTTACTAAAGTCAATTTTACTGGCGGCAAAATCAATGAATTTTGCTTCCCCTTGCAATTGGTGCCACCTGCCCACCAAAATCATGGAAAGAAAAAAATAAAAACAGTGCTTATTTTTGCCAAAGCCAATTACTTTATGTAGCGTTCTCATTCCTCCATATGTTTTTACAGATACTCCTCAACTTATAACTGGTTGCTTAGAGACTGTTTACAGTTGTGGAAACTTTGACTGTTTCCACAACTTTGAAATGTCACTATGCAACCGGTTATAAGTTGAGAAGTACCCTGGACAGTCAAAATTTCCTGGAAAATGGAGTTACAACCTGAATCCCAAGTTCTGATGGTCGCCTCCTCCTCAGAGTCATGTGATTGCACTTGAGGGACTAGGTAACACTGCTGTTACCAACAGCCGTAGTGGCGCAGTGGTTAAAATGTAGTATTGAAGGATAATTCTGGTCACTGCCAATAGTTCGATCCTGACTGGCTCAAAGTTGATAGGCTTCCTTCCTTCCGAGGTCGCTAAAATGAGGACTCAGATTGTTGAGGGCAATATGCTGACTCTGTAAAACCACTTAGAGAGAGCTATAAAGCACCATGAAGCAATATATTAATCTAAGCGCTATTGCTATTGCTATTCTGCCGTCATAAGATTGCATTTTAGAACTGTTTTGCCGAATACTGGAAGAAAGCTTGTTTGCAGCAATTGTTAAGTAAATCCCTTGGTTGTAAAATGAACACTGGGGTTGTTAAGTGAATAACACAGTTTTGCTAAAACCCAGAAGGTTCTTTTGATTTTTGGCAAAATAGTGTCATGGTGAACAGTGGGCTCACTTAATAACCCCTGTGGTTGTTTGACATTTACTTAACAACTGCCGCAAAAAAGGTCATAAAAATCAAGTTGGTCATGTGATTGACCCATTTTATGACCCTCACAACATACAGACATAATGGCCTGGCTCCAGGGGTGGGCTGTTGAGGGTTCGCAGGAGTTCAGAAGAACCTCTAACTAAGATTCTGTGCACTTTGGAGAACCCCCAAATCCCACTCCTGGCTGGCCCCGCTCACCCCTCCCCTCCCAGGAGTCCCCACGTGGCCCATTGTGGATGCAGGTAAGTTTACGGCACGCGGAGCGGCTAGGAGAGGGTGAATAATTGGCCTACTGGAAGTTTGGAAAGGCTCTAAACGGGCCCATTTCTGGCCTTCAGAGGGCCTCGGGAGCCTAAGGGAGGCTGTTTTCACTCTCCCAGAGGCGCGAGGAAAGCCTTTGGAGCCGGGAGGGCAAAAACACCCCACCCTGCCGTGGTGCAAGAGACTGTCTAGGCCACGCCCACCATGCCCACGCCCACCCAGAAACCGGGGCAGAGAACCCCTTGCTAAAATTTTTGAAGCCCACCCTTGCCTAGTTCTATTATTGTATGAGGAGGAGTTCATAATTGTATGAGGAGGACTACCTGTAGGTAATTCTGCCTTTCTTAAATCATAGTATTCAGGCCATTGCTGCTAGCTTGCGCCCAATCGAGGAAAGAACTCAATTCAACACACTCATACATTTTCCAGGGTTTAGACCCGACACTCTGACAAAGCCATCGTTGCTCTGTGAAATAATACAATACCATCCCCATTGCTGAGAAGGTGGTAATAACACTTTGCTTGCCTCTCTCTCTCTGATTGCTTCAACCGGCGCTTGCAGTAGCTCAGAGGAGAAAATTTTCATCTTCTCCAACTGCCCTGAAAAATTACGATGTGTTTCATGGAGGCCAATCAAAGCTACCTTGCAACAGCCAAGTCGCTAAGAAGGGTGTTGATGGTGGTTTAGGACAACTAGCTGTGGCCAACTCAGCACCAGATATGGGTTTCTACCGGTTCGGCTGAGTAGGTAGCAATTTGGCTGGCCACGCCCCCAAAGTGGTTCTATCAGTGGCGCCTATGGCACCGCCATCTTGGCTTTTTAACCTACTGTGCATGCATGCATAGTGCGCATCAAGTGCGCCCCCCAAGTGCATCCCTGAGCAAACCGGCAGTAGACGAAGCCGGAACCCACCCCTACTTGGCACCAGTGGTGCGCTGCTGGTTTGGACTGGTTCAGGCAATCCACTGGTTGGGACCTGTGGGTGCCCCGCCCAGTTGCCCTGGCGCTGTGCTGTCCTGTTTAGCCATGTTTTTGAAGCCACACACAGATACGGAAAGCGCACGCTCACATTTTCGGTGCTGGGTGAACTAGTTGTTAATTTATGTGCCACCCACCTCTGCTTGGCATGGCCATCTTGCCCCAGGCAACTCGCTGTGGGATGGCTTGCTACAGGACAAGAGTTACACTAATATCGAAGAAATGGTGGAATAGAATCGTTACAGACAGGGGACAAAAGGAATGAAAGGCGAATGGTGAAAATTAAAATATTTTTTTAAATTATTTGAAGTGCTTACATTGAATTGTTTAATTGTCCCTTGGCAAGTTGGCCACAGCGAGTTGTCCTGCCACTAGTTGGCTGTGCCAAGTTGGCCACGGCAAGTTGGCTGTGGTAAGTTGGCCGCACCGAGTTGTCCCATTCTGTCTTGATGCCCTCCACCTTGCAGATGTCCCGTCTTTCAGGATCTTAACTGAATACAAATGTTGAATGGTCTAGAAGCCGACGAGAAGCCCGTGCAGCTGACACGGAGCCTTGGCAGAGCATGAAAAGGGAAGTGGTTGATTCATTGGCTAAACGTACCACTGAAGTATTGGGACAAAATGCTCATCACTCTGCCCAGCAATTTAGCAGATGCGTTCGGAACCAGCTGCACGTTCCATGCTTTTCTCAGAGGTTGCTCTACCCAAAACAAACTCCGCTGAATTGCAAATTTCCATTTGGATAATTAAAGCCAAAATACATCTATCTAGGTCAGGGCAGAGGTGGGTTCTTACCGGTTCGGCCCAGTTCAGCCGAGTAGGTAGCAACTTGGTCTGCCACTGGTTCTATATGCGGCGCCATGTTGTTTTTTTGCTTCTGCACATGCGCAGATGCATTTTGTTTATTATTGTGCATGCATGTGTAGCACGCATCAAGTGCATGCATGCCCAAAGCACGTCACTGAGCGAACCGGCAGTAGCAGATGCTGGAACCCACCCCTGGGTCAGGGGTGTCAAATCTGATTTAATTGAGGGCCACATCAGGATTGTGTTTAACCTTGGGGGATCGGCGGTGGGCATGGCCGGGGCAGGCGTGAGCATGGCTAGCTTGACATCACCCATGGCGGCCCTCTGCCAGCAAAAATGGAGGTCCCCGAGCTTCGTTTTCACTATCAGAGGGCTGCAGGAGGCCATTGAGGCCTCGATGAGTGTGACATCCCCCCAAAGCTCCATTTTTGCTGGCAGTGGCACCCCTGGCCGGTCCATCATTGTTTTCAGGGCAGCCGTATGGGCCTTGAGTTTGACACCCATGGTTGAGGTAGAAAGATACAGCTAGTAAATCATTTTAAGATAATACAGGCAGCCCTCAACATATGGCCACAACTGAGCCCAACATTTATTTTGCTAAGTAAGACATTTGTCAAGGGAGTTCTGCCCCATTTTACGACCGTTCTTGCCACCGTTGTTGAGTGAATCCCTGCAGTTGTTAAGATAGTAACCCGGCTGTTAAATGAATCTGGCTTTCCTTGTTGACTTTGCTCATCAGAAGGTCGCAAAAGAGGATCATGTGACCCTGAGACTTTGCTGCTGTCATAAATATGCCAGGCGCCTGAATTTTGTATGCTGCATGGGGCACGAGTATGAAAAATGATCATAACTCATTTTTTTCCAGCAATGTTGTAACTTTGAACGGTCACTAAATGAACTGTTGTAATTCAAGGACTACCTGTAAGAGGTACCCCGTGCCATGGAAGAAATCAGTAATACGCTACTCAGGGGGTTGTCAGTGGCCCTCCCGAGCTCCATTTTTGCTGACAGAGGTTTGCAGGAGGCCATCGCAGCCCAAAACGGAGCTCAGGAGCCCATTTTCACTGACAGAGAGCTCGGAGCTACAGGAACCCCTGACACAAGTGATGTTGAGCTGGCCATGCACACCCTAGCCCTCCAAGGTGAAGCACAATCCTGATGTGGCCCTCAATGAAATTGAGTTTGACACCCCTGATGTAAAAAGCTTTGCTACCAGAGTATATTTTTCAGAGTATAAGACACACCAGAGGTTTTGAAGAGGCATTTTTTTTTAAACCTCCCCAAACCTCCCCCAAATTGCCTGTTTTTCGCAAAAACGGGCCTGTTTTTTTTTAAAGGGCATGAATACCTTTAGGAGCTTATAGAGTGCTCCTAGGGGCTGGGGAGGGCAAGATTGAGCAAAAAGCGGCCCATTTTTGGCTCATTTCTGCCCTCCCCAGCCCCCAGGAGCACTCTGAAAGCCTCCTAAAGGCTCTGCACGGCCATTTTGTTGAAAGGGGCGGGGTTTCAAGAGGCAAAAAATGCTGTATTCAGTATATAAGATGCACCCAGATTTTCAGCCTCTTTTTTGAGGGGAAAAAGTGCGTCTTATACTCTGAAAAATACGGTATGTCCAATTTTGTATGCAATACCTAAATCTGACCACAAAGGTTGCAACTCTAAATTATTCAAAGCAAGAATGTCAAGCCTAGCGAGTCCCTTTTTGGGAGAGGGGGCGGTTTAAAAATCTAAGAAATAAATAAGAAATAAGAAATAAATAAAGTATTCTATTATGGACAGACAGAAGAATGCAAGGGTTACCATGTGCAAGGAATTCCAAACAATCTGGATGTGTAATCAATCTGAAATCACTTCCGGTTTGCTTGTTGGGTCGCTTTTTGCCCTCCTGAAGGTCCCTGAATCCTCCGGAGGGCCTCCGGGGGGATGGGGAGGCTGTTTTCACCTTCCCCAGGCTCCTATAAAACCTCTGGAGCGTGGGGAGGGTGAAAAAAGCATGTGCGCATGCGCACTGGGGGTCACACATTGCATTATGGGTGTGGCACGCCTGCACACGCCCCCCTGCGCTCCCCCCACTTATGGCACACGAGCCATTGCTGCTCTAGAGGTTTTATTCGAGCCTCCGGGAGGGCATAAACGGCCTCCCCTGGGCTCTGGAGTCCCTCCGGAAGCAGACTTCCGGAACTTCCGGGAGGCCCATTTTTCACACACATACACGGAGCCTCTGTGTGAGCCCTGCACTTTCCTGGCATCCAAAACGCGTGGAGACTCCTGGGAGGGGCAGGACAGGCGGGGCCAGTCAGTCCTTGTAACTACCAATTCGGCGAACCAGATGTAACATTGGCATCCAGTTTTCCCGAACTGGTCCGAACTGGCTGAATCCCACCCCTGGAATAGACTAATTGTAGCTTCTTGTTTCATACTAATGAGGATGATGTAATTGCCAGTTCTCAAACAAGCAAAAGGTTAGGTTTTCCCCTCTAAATAAATACCTGTGCAATGCTGAGTTATCGGCTAGTACATTCATAAAAATATTCTTTGGGCGCCTTAAATTCCAAAACTAAGATTTGAAACCTGAAAAGAAAAGGAAGCTCATGGAACCAGTACAGATTTTAGAGTTGTAATACAGTCTGAATACTAGCTCTGAATTTTCCTGTCACAATATTCCTTATCATATTCAAATTTGTGAACCTATCTTCCAGGACAAAACCGTGCTAAGTACTTTACAGTAATCTAGCTGTATCACAAGCAAAACACGTCTCATAGAGACAGAAAGGAAGCTGCTCTAATAGCCTGACTTGTTCCGAAGCTATTTACTACAGTTGTCATTTGGGATTAAAATTAAAGGGTACTTATAAAATGTTTTGCACTGCTGGGCATTTACAAACAGACTACCTGGAACTGTGAGGGTTTAGTGGACTCCTGCCTTGAAGATTAGACTAGATCCCCTAAAGGTCCTTTGCAACTCATAGAGTTTATAATTGTGTGAAAGCTGGAGTTAATTAGGAAATTCTGTCTGTTTGCCTCTATCAACGTTGTAGAGTCCTTAGATTGTGGCCTGCTGGTGGCTCCAGAGCCGGCAGCAGAGTCGGACAGTAAGGAGGTTGGGGAGGAACATGGGCCAGTCCTGGGGACTGAGGAAAGCTCAGACGAGGGCTCTGCGTCAGAGACAGAGAGGGAGCTAGAGCAGTGAGGCAGAGGAACAGCTGGAGCCTGTTCCCAGTGTGCGCATGCGCAGAGCTGCCAGAAGACAAGAACAATTAAGAAAGCAGGGTCGACTTAAGAGTAAAGCTACACCTTGGAGGTGATTGGCCCCTCCCATAGGAAAAAAAAGAGGAGTGAACAGGGAGTGGGCTTTTTCAGGAAACAATTTGTTCCTTTGGTCGTTTCAAGAGTGGAAAGTTCTGTTTGTAAATATAAGAGACTATGTGCCAAGTTTTGCCTTGGCAGCTCAGCAAACGAGATAAGGTTCGTGTTGATAGTCCAAAAAGATGTGGAGACTCTAGAAAGAGTGCAGAGAAGAGCAACAAAGATGATTAGGGGACTGGAGACTAAAACATATGAAGAACGGTTGCAGGAACTGGGTATGTTTAGCTTAATAGAAAGAAGGACTAGGGGAGACATGATAGCAGTCTTCCAATATCTCAGGGGTTGCCACAAAGAAGAGGGAGTCAAACTATTCTCCAAGGCACCTGAGGGTAGAACAAGAAGCAATAGGTGGAAACTAATCAAGGAGAGAAGCAACTTAGAACTGAGGAGAAATTTCCTGACAGTTAGAACAATTAATCAGTGGAACAGAAGTTGCCTCCAGAAGTTGTGAATGCCCCAACACTGGAAGTCTTTAAGAAGATGTTGGATAGCCATCTGTCTGAAATGGTATAGGGTTTCCTGCCTAGGCAGGGGGTTGGACTAGAAGTCCTCCAAGGTCCCTTCCAACTCTGCTATTGTATTGTATTGTATTATATTGATAAACATTCCTCTGAAAGACTTTTTGCTGAGCCTTACTGACTGTGAATGAAAGGAATTCACAGTCATGTAAATAAAAGGGGGTTTGCCGGGACCAAGACTCCGCTTCTTGCTTGTTAAGGAAGCCTGGGTCAGAACACTTTAGTGTGCATAAGCTTGGTGTTTTGCTTGCAGACATTTCATTACCCAACTAGGTAACGTCATCAGTTAATAGCCTCCTCAAGCACTGCTGATGTTACCTAGTTGGGTATCATAAACTTTGCAAGCAAACCATCAAGTTCAAAGAACACCAAAAACTCCACTGTTCAACCCACATATTCTCTTCTATTGGAATCGATCGATGTTACTATTTTGTCACTCATGGGTCATAAGGAGCCACAGTGGCGCAGCGGTTAGAGTGCAGTACTTCAGGCTACTTCTGCTGACTGCTGGCTGACTGCAATTTGGCAGTTCGAATCTCACCAGGCTCAAGGTTGTAAAGCACTGTGAAGCGGTATATAAGTCTAAGTGCTATTGTTATTGTTAAAATAAATAGAAGTTCACATAAAGTTTATACAAACAGGCAGCAGTCTCTTTGCTATATATTAAATTGATATACAGGTAGTCCTTGACATACAACTAGTGGTTCAATTAGTGACCACTCAAAGTTACAACAGCACTGATAAGAGTGACCTATGACAATTTTTCACAGTTACGACCTTCGTAGTATCCCTATGACCAAAATTGGCAACTGGTTCATACTCATGCACGTCGCTGTATCCCAAGGACATGCAATCACCTTTTGTGACCTCCAGACAAGCAAAGCCAAGGGGGGGATTCAGGTTCAGGTTACTAACTTATCAATTGCACTGATTCACTTAATGACGATGGCAAGAAAGGTCGTAAAATGAGGTAAAACTCACTTCACCATAGACATGTTAGGCTCAGGGGTGAAATCCACTTACCTTTGCTACTGATTCGGTAGCGATGTGAGTGTGTGCACACCTTCCACGCATGTGCAGAGGGTGTCTGCAAAGGTAAGCGAACAGCGAGGAGAGGGGGAATCCGCTGTGCCACGTGGTTTAGATTAGTTAGAAAGCAAGAAATCCTGCTTTCTAGCTAATCTAAATCACACGTTACAGCTAATCGTTGGAAAAAACGGTTTGCCCAAACCTGTAGCAATTTTTTTTTGTTCGGGCGAATGGGTAATCTTTTTGCAACCGGTTCGTGCGAATCGATCCAAACCGGTAGCATTTCACCCCTGGTTCGGCTCAATGGTGGTCGTAAGTTGAGGACTATCTGTATCATAATCCAAAAACGACACCTTGTGTGTAAAAGAGACCGTGCTACCTTCTTTCCATTATGACCAGTGGAATTTCACAGAACGTTATTTGTAAAACAGCAAGAAAGAAAGAAGAGAGAATGAAAAGATGCAGGAGAAGCAGAAAATAACACTAAGGAAGAAAAGGGTATGATGAGGCTGAGATCCTCAGAGGGACCCCAGGCAGAGAGAGAATGTTCTGTATTAACGTCATCGGCATTGCTTTGCGTACAAAACGACCAGCGGTAACCTTTGCCAAACAAAACTAAGCTGTCTGCAAAGCCTATAAAGAATTTAGGGATGGATTCTTGGAACAGTGTGATACCATGCACGGAGAAGCATTTCGAGTGAGGAGCTGTGTCCTTTTGAGCTGGGTACTTCTCTACAAATGAAGGCTGCAAGGAGCTTTAAAAAGTACTGTGGGAAGTTAGCACCCACCCCTCTCCCCAGAAAAAAGGAGATATTTTAGGAAATATTAAAAGGGCAGAATCGTTCTCCTAAAAGGGAGGCAGAGACTCATCCCCCCCCCTACCTTTGTCAATGAGCCATTAAGGCCTGGGTCAATCTATTCCACATAACAAATATCTACCTCCTTCAGACACAGCCATACAAGGAATCCCAAAGCCCTTTTATTACATCATCACCCAGCAAGAGTCAACCAAGCTTGGGACTCAGGACAGTCTGCAGAGTTGCCCCTTGCATGGCCCCATGGCAGTCTGACAACCACTCTCTCAGCTTCTCTTCCCTTTTTTTTAAAATGCCCGGGACCAAACCCATGTGGTCCTGTCCACCATTAAACCATCTTTCTAAACAGCCACCACATTTCCAGTGTCTTTTCCCCCACTTGGAGCTGAACCCAGAGGGACATTTCTTCCAACAGTACTCATTTAGAAAGTGTGGGGTACTTTAGTATTTAAAGGTCCACTTATAGTTCAGTTTAGACATCTCATGTGATTTTAAAGCAGGGGCTTTGCCAACCTTGGCAACTGCAAAAACAGGAAATATCAATAGATAAAAATAAAATAGAAAGAGTGCAGAGAAGAGCAACAAAGATGATTAGGGGACTGGAGACTAAAACATATGAAGAACGGTTGCAGGAACTGGGTATGTCTAGTTTAATGAAAAGAAGGACTAGGGGAGACATGATAGCAGTCTTCCAATATCTCAGGCGTTGCCACAAAGAAGAGGGAGTCAAACTATTCTCCAAGGCATCTGAGGGTAGAACAAGAAGCAATGGGTGGAAACTAATCAAGGAAAGAAGCAACTTAGAACTGAGGAGAAATTTCCTGACAGTGAGAACAATTAATCAGTGGAACAGCTTGCCTCCAGAAGTTGTGAATGCCCCAACACTGGAAGTCTTTAAGAAGATGTTGGATAGCTATTTGTCTGAGACGGTATAGGGTTTCCTGCCTAGGCAGGGGGTTGGACTAGAAGACCTCCGGGCTCCCTTCCAACTCTACTATTGTATTATTGTATTGTAAAATAAAGGACTGGTGGACTTCAACTCCCAGAATTCTCCACATCTTAAAGCCCGCAAGTCTTAAAGTTGCCATTAATTGCTCAGAGGTGTTTATCCACAGCAAACTCAAGATCAAGATCAAGGGGAGGTCCTAATACCACTCTGTAAAGCCTTAGTAAGACCACACCTAGAGTACTGCATCCAGTTTTGGTCACCGCACTATTAAAAAGATGTTGAGACTTTAGAAAGAGTGCAGAGAAGAGCAACTGGGATGGTTAGGGGCAGAGGTGGCTTTCACATAATTTTACCCATGGTTCGCCACACACCGAAACTGTGAGTGCGTGGGTTGCGCGCATTCACTTAGTGAGCGCACACGCCTTCCACGCATGCACTTTGCTTGCACGCGCGGTTTGCACGCCTGCATGCAGCTTAGAAAACCCTACTAAATAGGACAGCATAGAGCCGAGGTGGGGTGGGCTCACCCACAGGTGGCCACTATCAGTTTGCTTAAACCAGTCTGAACTGGCTGAATGCCACCATTGGTGAGGGGACTTGAGGCTAAGGCATACGAGGAACGGTTACAAGAACTGGGCATGGCTAGTCTAGGGAAGAGAAGGACCAGGGGAGACAGGATAGCAGTCTTCCAATATTTGAGAGGCTGCCACAGAGAGGAGGGAAGTCAAGCTGTTTTCCAAAGCACCTGAAGGCCAGGTGAGAAATAATGAATGGAAACTGATCAAGGAGAGATTCAACCTAGAAATAAGGAGAATTTTTCTGACAGTGAGAACAACCAACCAATGGAACAGAAGTTGCCTTCGGAAGTTGTGGGAGCTTCATCCCTGGAGGCTTTCAAGAAGAGACTGGACTGCCATCAGCCAGAAATGATGTAGGGTCTCCTGCTTGGGCGGAGGGTTGGACTAGATGACCTACAAAGGTCCCTTCCAACTCTGTCAATCTGTTAAACTAGACGCTGGTAGCATATAGTATTTCACACTTTTTCAGCTCTTTTATTTCTCTTTTCTAGGTTCTTGGAGCACATTTTTCTTTTCCATGCATTCAATCGCCGATGAACTTTTTACATTAAGAATCAGGAATCAGCCATTCAAAAAACCCGATCTTGGATATTAAAAATGGTTCTTGCCCAAATGCAGCCATTTCCACCCATCCACAATTGCTTCATTCCTGCATTTGATTACCAAGCCCATTGCTTTGCTATGCTTAACTTTGCAAATAGTGATATCGCTGAAGAGTTTACACTGAAGAGTTTGAAATGCTATGAAATTTTAAAAGCTAGATAAACATATGGAAACATAACTCTTCTCGGGACCATATTTGAGTATTGACATTTTTTCCTGGCGCATGTATTTTTAAAGTCGTATTTCGAAGCAAAGCTTCCCGAGGTTGTTTTAAAAACAATACAGAGTCAGAATTTCAAAAATGAATAGAGGATGGATCGCTGGTGTCCTACTTTTTCATCTCTATACCTCTGCCATTATATACATTAAAGGATTAAATCTGAGGTAACCAAAGGCCACTCTCCTTGGGATACTGCGTGCTAATTCCCCACAATATTGTTTCCAATATCGTGTCCTTTGGTACATATAGATATAAATAACAAAAGTTCTTGCCAGTTGTTCATTTCCCTTTCCCTGCTTTTATTCCCTTTTGCCACTTAACATTTGGATATTTGGTGAGGTTTAATAAATAATCCTCAGCTATTTTTTTGCTAGCTGAACTGAGCAGGGGGGGGGGGGGAGCGGTCGCTGTGACCTGGGAAGAGGAATGGCCTGAAAGTGTGCTGGGGGAAAGTTCAACTGAAAGTTATCTATAATCTTTATCCAAAGGAGAAAGAGGAGAGGGGAAGGAGAAGGAGAAGGAAAGGATGGAGGAGGAGGAGGAGGAGGAGGAGGAGGAGGAGGAGGAGGAGGAGGAGGAGGAGGAGGAGGAGGAGGAGGAGGAGGAGGAGGAGGAGAGGAGGAGGAGGAAAGGAGGAGGGGAAGGAGAAGATGGAGAGAGAGGAGAAGGAGAAGAAAAGGATGGAGGGGGAGGAGGAGGAGGAGGAGGAGAGGGAGAGGGAAAGGGAAACGGGAAGGGGAAGGAGAAGATGGAGGAAGAGGAGAAGGAGAAGGAAAGGATGGTGGAGGAGGAGGAGGAGGAGAAGGAGGAGGGGAAGATGGAAGGAGAGGAGAAGGAGAAGATGGAGGAGGAAGAGGAGGAGGAAAGAAGAAGGGAAAGGAGAGGATGTAGGGAGAGGATAAGGAGATGGAGGAGGAGAAGGAAAGGAGGAGAAGATGGAGGGAGAGGAGAAGGAGAAGATGGAGGGAGAGAAGAAGGAGAAGATGGAGGAGGAGGAAAGGAGAAGGGGAACGAGAAGATGGAAGGAGAGGAGAAGGAGAAGATGGAGGAGGAAGAGAAGGAGGAAAGGAGAAGGGAAAGGAGAAGATGGAGGGAGAGGAGGAGGTGGAGGAGGAGAAGGAAAGGAGAAGGAGAAGATGGAGGGAGACAAGGAGGAGAAGGAAAGGAGAAGGAGAAGATAGAGGGGGAGGGCAGGAGGATGAAAGGAGGAGGAAAAGGAGAAGGAGAAAGAAAGAGAAACAGGAGAAGGAAAGGATGGAGAGAGAGAAGGAGAAGATAATACAATCATCCTATATATCCATGATGGAGAACCTATGGCACACATGCCAGAGGTGGCACACAGAGCCGTCTCTGTGGGCCCCTGTGCCATCGCTGATTATCGGATTTCCGCTCTGGTGTGTGTGTATGCCTTCTGGTTTGGGCACTCTGTGCCTAAAGGTTTTTGTCATCACTGCTATATACAGTATCTTCTATAAGTACTCATGTCAGTTCCCAGGGTGACAGTTCAGGATCCAGAAAGCTCAGGATACCCAGTGCTTGTTAAGCCACTCAAAGAGATAATTTATTTTTTTCTTCCGGTGTGCTGCTTAAGCTTTTTATTTTATTTTACAAATTCCAAAGCAATTTAGCAAGAGACCGAGGTATGTATGTGGGTGTGGGTGCGGCCTTTCTAAGATGCAGAAACCCAAATTCTGCTACACACACACACACACACATACACACACACACACACACACAAAGGTGCCTGCAGTATGTGGGGATCCTGTCCGTTTCTACTGAAATACATGCATATCCAATCACATGCTTTATATCAGGCACCCACATAAAGTCCTATCTGTGCATTATGCTTAATAGTGATTGGCAGGAACCAGAGATGTGCTTTGATATGCCACTCCCTTTGTTGTGGTCAGAGGAAGAGACAGAATAACAACCTCTCCTGGTGCTCCCATTGTTGGTGTGCAGTAGAAAAAGAATGGGTGTCGGATTAACAACCATTGCAAGGCGACTGAGTCATCCATTCTTCCCAAAGCTTTGTTATTCTACTCTAAGTATACAAAGGGGTCACCTTCTGGGAAAACACACACAAGGAATTCCTCTTATGACCCCTGATCTACCCTCCCCCCCCTTTTGAAATTACAGCTCTAGGTAATGAGATTTGGGTATAGATAGTTCTTGACTTAACAACAGTTAGTTTAGTGCAGATGTCGGCAACCTGCAGCTCTGGAGCCACATGCGGCTCTTTGGGCCCTCTGCTGTGGCTCCCTGTTGGGTGATCCCACTACTGGCTGGTCCCGCTCCTCACCTTCTGGCCCCTCATGACCACAGAAATGTCAATACAATACAATAGCAGAATTGGAAGGAACCTTGGAGGACTTCTAGTGAACCCCCTGCCTAGGCAGGAAACCCTATACCGTTCCAGACAAATGGCTATCCAACTTCTTCTTAAAGACTTCCAGTGTTGGGGCATTCACAACTTCTGGAGGCAACTTCTGTTCCACTGATTAATTGTTCTAACTGTCAGGAAGTTTCTCCTCAGTTCTAAGTTGCTTCTTTCCTTGATTAGCTTCCACCCATTGCTTCTTGTTCTACCCTCAGGTGCCTTGGAGAATAGTTTGACTCCCTCTTCTTTGTGGCAGCCCCTGAGATATTGGAACACTGCTATCATGTCTCCCCTAGTCCTTCTTTTCATTAAACTAGACATACCCAGTTCCTGCAACCGTTCTTCATATGTTTTAGTCTCCAGTCCCCTAATCATCTTTGTGGCTCTTCTCTGCACTCTTTCTAGAGTCTCAACATCTTTTCTACATCGTGGCGACCAAAACTGAATGCAAATATTCCAAGTGTGGCCTTACCAAGGCATTATAAAGTGGCATTAACCTTCACGTGATCTTGATTCTATCCCTCTATTTATGCAGCCTAGAACTGTGTTGGCTTTTTTGGCAGCTGCTGCACACTGCTGGATCATATTTAAATGGTTGTCCACTAGGACTCCAAGATCCCTTTCACAGTTACTACTGTTGAGCAAGGTACCACCTATACTGTACGACAACATTGGCTCCTTCAGCTAAGAAATGGAGATCAGCACTGCCCCATAGAGTCGGACACAACTGGACACGTATTGAAAGGAATACCTTAATCTTATTCCCACAGTCTGTTTTGTAGCTGGACTGCAATACAACACAGCAGTGAGTTCTTTTGATTATATTGGGTGGCCTATTAAACAAAGTGCTCTCCCAATTTCTGGGCCTGCGTATACAGGAGGCAGCGTAGTTCTACATCTGTTAGCAAGCTGGCAGATGCAACATGGCTTGTCAAGCAAAAAGAAATCAATCTCATTTCTTTGTATTTCCGTCTCTCTTTCTCCTTGGTGCAGGCAGCCTTTGTGAAGAGATGTAAATCTATAATTAGCCACGTCTGAAGGACACCCCACATTCTCATGTCTCTTGCTTCCTTTCCAAAATAACTTGAAAGGACGGCTGTGTTGCACCACATTACGAGGAGGAATAACAGATACAATCTATTAGCAAGGCTTTTTCTGCCAATCTCCGGGAAATGAAGAATTATTCGGCAAGACTGCAGTCACTGCATAAACGGGATTTATTTAAGTAGGCCAGAAGAGTAAACTTTTACTGGATGAAGTTTACTGCAGGTAGATCACAATGTCCAACTCAAGGCCTGGGGCCAGACCCGGCCCGCGGGGTATTTAGATCTGGCCCACAGGACCGCCCTGGAAACAGCGAAGGACTGGACCGCGCGCCAAACTGGCAGTAATGGGAACCCACCCCCTGATATCAATGTGTGAATGGTGTGATACCTGGGTATCATACATTTCAATACAAATAAGCATGATGTAGTTACTCATCATGATTACATTTCATTTTCATTATTTCATATTGCTTACACATGCCTTTACTCAGGCATGAAATCCTCTTATCTTCGCGACCGATTGGGTAGTGGGAGCACATGTGCAGAAGGTCGGTGATGACATCAGGGTGGGTGGGTGGAGCCTCATGCTTCCGCCACTACCAGTTCACCCAAACCAGTGCGAAATGACAGAATATCACCTCTGCCTTTGCTACCTCCCTTCAATTCCTAAACCTCCTTCGTATTCTTTCATATATCTTAATCAGTGGTGGGTTCCTACTAGTTCAGATCGAACTGGTAGTGGTTTGGCCGCCTGGGCCACTGGAATCGGCAGCGACCCGGGCCTGCCACGTCCCCTAAACCGTTGGGGCCGCCATCCAGATTTTCTGATTTCAGTTCGAACAGGCAGTAATGCTGGGAGCAACCGACCAATGATCTTAATATATTTATTTATTTATGTATACACGTGCACGCACACACACGCACACGTACATACATACATGCATGAATGCATACATACATACATACATACATATATGTATGTATGTATTGTGTCACAACCCCTGGTATGCCCAAATATGGGAGGGAACACTGTGCTTCCCTTTTCTGTCCTTTGGCTCACTCCAGGAGACCATCCAGGCAGAAAACCATATATTTTAATGTTGCCTTTGTTACATTTTTGTTGTATTTGTGCTGATTGCTTTTATTTATTTATCAGCACAAACACAACATATATATGTATGTGTGTGTGTGTACGTGTACGTGTATGTATATATACATATATGTATACGTATACGTATACATATGCATATACATATATTTGTCTGTGTGTGTGTGTGTGTTGTATTTGTGCTGATAAATAAATAAAGGGAGACTAGTATAGATCTATTTCAAGCTATTTAGCTCTCATCAGCTAGCCATACCCTTACTGGGATTTGAACCTGGGCTGTATGTATGTATGTGTGTGTGTATATATATATATATATGTAGTATATATGTAGTTCATATATATGTATGTATGTATCTATCTATCTATCTATCTATCTATCATCTATCTATCTATCTATCTATCTATCTATCTATCTATCTATCTATATATATATATATATATATATATATATATATTTACTATTATATACTATTATTTCCCTGTTAGTTTCTACTGCCCTGTTCTTCTTCACTATTTTCTTCTGATCCTGTTCCTATTTCTCTGAATTTTTCTTAAACTGCGTCTTCCACAGCTGGACTCAGGACTCGAGATGGGTCTGACTCAGGCAGAAAGTAAAAGCCTCCCTCAAGCTTCTCCCCTACAAGATATTTAAATAAATATTTATTTAAGTAAAACAACAACATGGAAGTCTAGTATATTGAAAAGGAAAACATCAACCTACAGAATCATCTTTTGTTTAGGGGGGAAAATGCATAGCTGTTTTTTTTTTAAACACCAGAAAGTGGGAGGAAATTGTTGAGGGCAACTTAGATGTTTTTGTTAGAACTATGTCCACCAGCAAAAAGAAATGAAGAAAAAGACTGCTATGCCTTGGAGGCAGCAAACTTTTGAGAGTGACTTACCTCCAGATGTTATGGGTGCTGGAACGCTGGAAGTTTTTAAAAAAAGACCATTTGTCTGAAATGGAATACGCAAGGGATTGGACTAGAAGACCTCCAAGGTCCCTTCCAACTCTGTTATTCTGGCTCTAAAATTGCCAAAAGCACAAAATTCCACCTATTAATTCACATCAGTTCTGAAAACGGATTTGAATTTCCAAATCGACTTAGGAAAAAAAAAATGGCCCTTAAAATCAACAGAGCAATTCAGGAGTCTCTGGTTCAATGCCCAGATCCAACTTGTCACTGTAATTCCTCATTGTGTTTCGATGATCACAGAGAATTGCCTTTGAAGCAAATCTCCCAATCATCTCTTCCCTCATTCTTTGCCCCCTGTAGCCACCAAGAATGAGACACTCCCCCCCCAGCCCCCATTTTGCGAGTCTTCTCCATGTCCTTAAATTTCAAAATGTGCACTTTTCCCTGGCATCCAGCTGTACAAATATGAGCATGGAGAGAAGAAGGAAAAGCTAAAAAGAGGTCCCTGAAAAAAGAAAAAAGAGCAGGAGTGAGGGAAGGAGAGAGAGGGGGGAGGGAGGGAGGGAGACAGAGAGAGAGAGAGAGAGAGATGGAGGGAGGGAGGGAGGAGAAGACAGGGAGAGAGAGAGAGAGAGAGATACTCATCTTGTTTTGACTCTGATCCCACCCACAAATTTCCATGTAATCCTCTTTGCTCACACCCATCTATTAATTTATTGATTCATTTATTACTTCCTGTTTTTCTTCTAGAAAAACATCTCCGGTTATTTTTCCTCTACAATTATGAGGCAATTTGGGCTGAGAGAGAGGGAATAAGATTTGTTCATCCTGAGCAATTCCATGTCTGAGAGTGAATAACAACTCAAGTCTCTGATGTCTTAAACCAACTATGGTGCTGGAGAAGACTCATGCGAGTCCCTTGGACTGCAAGGCGATCCAACTGGTCAGTCCTAGAGGAGATCAACCCTGACTGCTCTTTAGAAGGCCAGATCCTGAAGAGGAAACTCAAATACTTTGGTCACCTAATGAGAAGGAAGGACTCACTGGAGAAGAGCCTCATGCTGGGAAAGATGGAGGGCAAAAGAAAAAGGGGACGACAGAGAATGAGGTGGCTGGATGGAGTCACCAAAGCAGTAGGCATGAGCTTAAATGGACTCCAAAGGATGGTAGAGGACAGGAAGGCCTGGAGGAATGTGGTCCATGGGGTCGCGATGGGTCGGAGGCGACTTCGCAACTAACTACAAGTCTTAAACCAACACCTTAACTACGACACTAGAGAAAGGCGCTGGCAATAAAATTTCTCTTGAGTTCTAGGTTGGATCCCTAATGACTTTCCATTTATTACTTCTTATCCTGCCTTTAAGCGCTTTGGAACTTGACCTCCTCTTCTTTGCGACAGCTCCTCAAGACTGCTATCATAACACCCCTTCTCTTCATTAGACTAGATGAAGTTCCCTCAATCTTTCATCCTATGGTTTAGCCTCCAGACCTGAGGTGGGTTCCTACCGGTTCGGACCAGTTCGGCCGAGTAGATAGTAACTCAGCTGGACAAGCGCCCAAACTGGTTCTATTCTCACGGGCGCCATCTTGATTTTCTGTTCTGCACATGCTCAGAACAATCTTCATTGCAAAAATGTAATTTCCCCCCCTTTTCTAACATTGTGTGCATGCACAGATCTTTTTAGGTGGAAAGGTGCACGCACGCAGAGCGTGTGCGAAAAGTTTTGCACGCAGGGAAACACACACACACACGCCGCCGCTCCAGACCTCACATCCAACTTTATTCCATTGGTTGTACCGCTAAGTGGAATTTCAACTAATCCACTCTAACCTTAATCTCACAGACTGGAGAGTCCAGTACGCACTTTTTATGCTGAGTCAATGAAATGATTATCCTGTCTCCTGCTCGGAAGGAATACACTGGATGTTCCAAAGAAGAGGAAACTTTTGCCGTTCAACCCTTTCCTTTCCATCACCAAGGCAATTAGCGGCCATGCATTGTCAGCCTCTTTTGTTCAGCTGTACTTCCTGTTTGCCTGCTGCTGTGTCTTAATCTTTGGCTCCTATTTCACAAGGTACATATCCTGTGGAGAGCATCTGGGAAGGTTTGAAGCCACAGCTGCGACAACAAAAGCCGGGGTGGGTTTTAGGAATGCTACAGAAGCAAAAAAAAAGTAAACAAAAACCCAACTGATGACCAATCAAGCAGGTGTCAATTAAATGTAAACGACAATTTTTGTGGAGATATGAGGGTCATTTGGAGAAGTCTCACAAAGCCCAATCTAGGATGCAAAAATGCAGTCGACCAGTAGAGGGCAGCAAAATGATACTGAAATGCTTAACGGCTCCATCTAGAGATCATTTGGATTTTTGCAAACTACATTGGATAGTTTCCCCCCTTTGTAGCCTGCATGTAATCCTCAACCTACGAACACAACAGAGCTCAAAATTTCTATTCTTAAGTGACACAGTTGTTAAGCGATTTGCCCACCAGAATGGCAGCCCCGAGCTGCATCGCGCGGCGGGCTGACTAGCGCCTCCCGCTTCCAGTTGATTTTCGGCTCTCTGCCGCGCATGCACAGGGCACATATGGGAGCTGCACATGCATGCCTGGGCGTGGGGGTTGTGTAGATATGTGCGGGGTCACGCACGCATGTGCAGGGGAAGTGGAGGCGTGGGGCGGCCCCTCCGCAGCCCATTTTTGCTTCCAGGTGGCTGCAGAGAGGCTTACTAGGCTCAAAATGGGGTGCGAGGAGGGGGGGAACTGCAGGCGCATTGCATTATGGGTGCGGCCACCCACACCACCACTTTCAGCATGCGAGGACAAAAAGGTTAGCCATCACTGCTCTATACTCTTCGGAGCCAGGAAAAGAGCATAAACCTGGTGTATTCTACCTTACAAAAGTGATCATATATCAGAAGGGCAGGCTGTCGTAAATTTTCCCACAGAATCAAAGGAGTATCTATTCCACACCTGACTGCTACGATTATAATGACATTTTTAAAGTGGACGGCGGCAGACTTAATGCTTGGCATCTCTTCCTTTTCTGATGCCACGACAGGAACTCACCGTTTAATAGCATGTTTAACAGCCTAGGGGAAATGTTGCCTTTATTGCTGTAATTTCTGATGAAAAGGAGTTCCTTTTTTTTAATGCCCTCTCCATAATGTGTGGGCTGTACATTTAACTCCTTTTGATCCTACATTTTGATAGCGCTTTTAATCCTCTCTCGGGCCTACCCAGAAGGCACTGTGATCAAAAGGGCCCGTCATTATCTCACGTTTCTTTGGAAGAGGAGCTTTTTATGAGCCCGCCCGCACACGCCTTTGACTGCAGGGATTAAATAACATTTAAAGAATTTAAGGCGATGCTAAATTCATCATATTCCTTTAATGTGAGTGCCGGGTCTGGTACACACCACACGAAAAATTGTTGTTATTCTTCTGCCTTGATGTTCTGAGGACGGATTTCAAGTGGGTTATTTTTTTCCCCCCTTCCATTTGACAGTAATTATATTGATCAAAAGATTGCACTGTAAAGAAAATGCATCATGTGTCTGGAGGAAGACCTCAACTTACGAGCCCAAAATATCCCTGGCTAAGCAAGACAGTTGTTCAGTTAATTTTGCCCTATTTTATGACCTTTCTTGCCCCAGTTGTTAAGCGAATCCCTGAAGTTGTTAAGTGAGTAATACGGTTATAAGCGACTCCGGCTTCCCCACTGACTTTGCTTGTCAGAAGGGGATCACATGACCCCGGGACACTGCAACCGTCATAACTATGAACCAGTTGCCGAGCATCTGAATATTAATCACGTGACCAAGAGGCTGCTGTAATGGTTGTATGTGTGAAAAACGGTCATAAGTCACGTTTTTCAGTGTGTTTTAATGTTGGACGGTCACTGAATGAATGGTTGTAAGGCGAGGATTACCTGCACAGACAAAAAGATTATGTAATGGAATATCTAAACACTTTAAAAACTTTTCATGCAAGTATTTTGATTTCCTTAGGAATGCAACCTTAAGATGGCAGCCACAACGTCTTGATGGAAGACTCAGCTTTTATACAGGTAAAAAGAGATTGAACCAGGGGTGAAATGCTGGTTCAAAATACTACAAAATACTTTAACAAAATACAAAATACTTTAACAAGTCAAAAAAAGTTCCAACATTGCCCAGCACAGCTGATCGTTGCACAGCTGATGGTCGGAAGTTGTTTTTTCTTACTTTTTAAAGCATTTTTTTTTACTACCAGTTCAGGCAAAACGCTAAAACAAAGTTTAAAAAAAAGGTTCCGATAATCTTCTATGACAATCAGCTGTGCCGCAGGATGGTCGAAAGTTTTTTTTTTGTATGTGAAGTTCAGCTGCTTTTGCATTGTGTTTGAGTCAGTGGTGTAGCTTTTGTGTTATTTTTATGTAAAGTGTAATAGTTGGTTTTTGAGCTCTCTGTCACTCTGCGAAGTTCCTGCTTGTTGCCCGCCCGGTCACATGACCACCAAGCCATGCACACCCAGTCACATGACCACTAAGCCATGACCACCAAGCCACACCCACAGAACTGGTAGGGGAAAATTTTTTGAATTTCACCACTGGATGGAACACTCCCAATTCCCATCTTGAATTGTTTAACTTCCTGCCCCAGACACACCTGAGTTTCCTATTTATGTAAATAACACTATTTATATTTCCTTCTTTCACTTGACTATACTGGTCTGGGTGTGTGACTGGGAAAGGAGGACGTGAAAACCAATGTCCCAAGTTGTAGAACAATGTCCAGCTCGGGAAAACAGAGAAAAAAAGCAAAATAAATAAATAAATCCAAATCTTGCAATGTTATGAGGTCTGGTGGAGAAAGCTCTGTGGAAAGCTTGTTTTTAATTTAGCCATGAAAGAGTTTCATCATTATCATCATCAGAGTTGGAAGGGGTCTTGTAGGTCTTGGGAGCCAAAACGGAACACCTGGGGACTCCTGGAAGGGGTGAGGCAGGAAGGGGTGGGGCCAGCCAGCAATTTAAAAACTGGTTCGCCCGAATCCCACCCACCACTGGTTAAGAGCCACACTCCCGGCCTTTAGAAATTCCTAAATATTAAGTTATTCTGGAGGGCCCCTTTTGAGTGATAGGAAACCCACTCTGAGTGGGGTTTTTTGGTATGTGTGTGTGTGTGTGTTTGGTTTTACGTTTTAGAATGTTATCAATGTTTGTTCCTTCTGCTTGTGCTTTGTTTAAAGGCTTGCACTGCCTTTAATTACTGTAAACAAGAATCTTGCAAATGCAGCATAAATATGACCAATAGATAAATTTTTAAATGAACCTAGCCCTACTATTTTCATTTAGCAGACAGCAGGATAACTCAAATTATGCAATACAAAACAGCCACCGTGTTTGAAATAAGTCATACGCTAATTTTCTCTTTCCTTTCCCTCCCTTCCTCTCAAGTTATTTCCTCTTCAAAGATCTTTTCAGCCATTATGTCTTTAATCTTGCTCTGAATCAGCCTAAATTTCTGGTAACTATCCAGACAAGCCCATGTTGTGCTTTTGGTAATAATGCAGACATTAAATTGCCTTCTTTCAAGTTTTTTCCCCTCTTTAAACTTTATTTATTTCATTATATTTAGGCACTGTCCAACTCCAAAAGAACTCTCAACAGCTCACAATATATTGGTAGCTGTGTGTATGTGTGTGTGTGTGTCTCCACATACAGACACACACACATACTGTATATATGGATGGATTCATCAGTGGTGGGATTCAAATAATTTAACAACCGGTTCGCCCAGGGTCAGGTTGGCTGTCGTGGGAGGCATGGCCCATCCCTGTTCTCCAGCTCCACCACACATGCGGGAAGAGCCTCCCGCGATGGCCAGCCTGACCCTGGACAAAGCAGTTGTTAAATTACACACACACACTCCCACTATCAAAATGGATCCTGGGTGCTGCGCTGCGCTACGCTGCAAAGGAGAAATGGGCAATGGTGCAGCCGGCACGAGGGAAGGAGGAGGAGCAAGGAGAAGAAAGAGGGAAAGCAGCCTTCTCCTTCCCTCACATCGGCCACTCCTGTTGCCCATTTCTCCATTGCAGCACAGCGCAGTGCCCAGGATCCACTTTCTTAGTGTGTGTGTGTGGGGGGGGGACAATTTGACAACCGCTTTGTCCAATTCAGTGCAAACCGGCTGAATCACACCACTGAGATACATACAAGTAAAGAGGAAAGGAAAAGCAAACATTTTTTCACCTCCAACAAAGTTGCTTTTTTAAAATTCCAGCCATGGGAGATAGACAGACAGACAGACGGACGGACAGACAGACAGACAGAGAGTGACAGAGAGAGAGACAGAGAGACAGAGCGAGAGAGACACAGAGAGAGAGACAGAAAGAGAGAGAGGGAGAGACAGAGGCAGAGAGACAGAGGCAGAGGCAGAGACAGACACACACACACACACACACACACAGACAGACAGAGACACAGAGAGAGAGACAGAAAGAGAGAGAGAGGGAGAGACAGAGGCAGAGAGACAGAGAGAGGCAGAGACAGAGAGAGACACACACACAGAGAGAGAGAGAGAGACAGAGACAGAGAGAGACAGACAGAGACACAGAGAGAGAGACAGAGAGAGACAGAGGCAGAGAGAGAGAGACACAGAGAGAGAGAGACAGCGAGACAGAGAGAAAAACAGAGAGAGAGAGAGAGACAAAGAGAGACAAAGACAGAGAGAGACAGAGACAGAGAGACAGAGAGAGACAGAGACAGAGGGAGAGAGAGAGAGACACAGAGAGAGAGAGAGAGAGACAGACAGACAGACAGAGACAGAGAGAGACACAGAGAGAGAGAGACAGACAGACAGAGACAGAGAGAGAGACAGAGAGAGAGAGAGACAGAGACAGAGGCAGAGAGAGAGACAGACAGAGACAGAGAGAGAGACAGAGAGAGAGAGACAGAGACAGAGGCAGAGAGAGAGAGAGAGACAAAGACAAGCTAAAGTGAGAGAACTGCTAATTGTCTTATTTTCAATGCCCAGAGGGTTGTCTCCCACTCTTCCAAGGGGCTCTTATCTAAACTGGGTTCACGTCCTTTCCTTCACAAGCCCTTCAAACGATATATGGGAAAGCAAAAGAAACAGTTTTCCGGCTCCTTCTATTCGCCATATCTTTCTAAGGAAGTGGCAAAACACATCCGTCCCATGCGCTAATCAACCTTTCCTCCTTTCCCAGCAGGCCTTATCGCCCACTTTTGTTGCACTTAGTAGTGCCCATTCAATAGTGCCCTGGCATCTTCTGTTCATCCAGCCATTTCTCTCTGCACATACCACCTGCTTTCTTTCCACCAGCTACAACACTGATATTTATTTATTTTATTTATTTAGTTTGTCAAACATATAAAAGATAACAGGTATAAATATAAACATAAATATGAACATGCCCCTTACATACCTCTTAGGAATGGGATGAGGTCAACAGTAGACAATCTACTGTATGTCACAAGGAGATTAAGAATCCAGAGTTACCGTATTTTTCAGAGTATAAGATTCACTCCCCCAAAAAAGGAAGATGAAAATCTGGGTGCATCTTATACACTGAATATAGCATTTTTGGCCTCCTGGAACCCTGCCCCCTTCACAAAAATGGACATGCAGGGGGGTTTGAGAGGCCTGCAAAGTCCTCCTGGGGGTTGGGGAGGGCAAAAATGAGTGAAAAACTGGCTGCTTTTGTTCATTTTTGCCCCCCAGCCCCCAAGAGCACTCTACAAGTCTCCTAAAGGCGATGCATGCCCCTTTATTTTTTGGCAAAAAATGGGCCTTTTTTTGCTCGTTTTTGCCCCCCAGCTCCCAGGAGCACTTTGCAGGCCTCTCAAACTCTCTGCATGCCCCGTTTTCCCCAAATAATGAGGTGTGTAGAGGGTTTGGGAGGGTCTGCAGAGTGCAAAAACTTTTTTTAAAAATTTACCTCTTGAAAATCTTGGTGCATCTTGTACTCCGGTACGTCTTATACTCCGAAAAATATGGTAGCTCAGGGGCTAGGGACAGCTGCTTAGAAGGAGGAGAAAGAGAAAGAGGAGGAGGAGGAGGAGGAGGAGGAAGAGAAAGAATCTGGTTGCACTGTTTCCAATTTTAATTTCATCAAACATTCTAAACTTTTGTGAGTGCCGCTCACTTTATTCGATGCAATTCATCCGCTGCAGCCCCAAAAGAATTTAGGCTTCTTTAAAAAATGGGAAAAGGTGCTAACAGTCTCCTTGAAAGTTCTGGTTAAGTGCTTCAAAGGTCAAAACTAGCCTCCTGAATTGGGACCTAGAAGCAAACTGTCAGAGCAGAGGTATAATCTATGTGTTGTTCTGCACACACCACTTTGAGGGCAGCCCTATTTTGAGCAGGCTGTGGTCTCCTTTGGGATTTAGCTGAAGGTTGCGATGCCAAGGAAGCCTGTAACCCATTGGGACAATGATTGTAAATGAAAAACCAAGGCATTTCTGCACATTCTCCTTGGCCAGAAAAATAAGGTCATAACTGAATAAGGGAAAAACCATCACCCTCCATTTCAGAATATCATAAAAAGAGATGATATTAGTAATAGTCTCTCTGTTTGCTATTTCAGAAGCATATTCCTTTTCATCAGATTACATGTTTAACTTTTGTGCATGGTGTTTCTTTTATCCTTAAGTTTCGGATGCACGTGATCTTCAATCAATCAATCAACACTATTGTCTAGCTGAATGCATGATCTCACGATGAGCCTCTCCCCATTTCCAAATGTGTCTTTTGGATATTTTAGCCTAGTAAAATTACTAAGAAGGCAACAATGTGCAAGACACTCTTTAACAAAACACTGCTTCTCATTTTTATTCCATTGGTTGTTCCGGTTTAATGAAAAGAAGGACTAGAGGTGACATGATAGCAGCGTTCCAATATCTCAGGGGCTGCCACAAAGAAGAGAAGGGGTCAACCTATTCTCCAAGGCACCTGAGGGTAGGACAAGAAGCAATGGGTGGAAACTAATCAAGGAGAGAAGCAACTTAGAACTGAGGAGAAACTTCCTGACAGTTAGAACAATTAATCAGTGGAACAGAAGTTGCCTCCAGAAGTTGTAAATGCTCCAACACTGGAAGTCTTTAAGAAGATGTTGGACAACCATTTGTCTGAAGTGGTATATGGGCAGTGATGGCGAACCCTTTGTGGTTCACGTGCCAAAAACGGGGGGAGAGCAGGGGGGTTGTGTGCAGGCATGCCACACCCATAATGCTATTCACATGACCCCAGTGTGCATGTGCGCATGACCAGCATTCCCCCCCCCCCCATTTTGGCGTGCTTTTTTTTGCCCTCCCCAGGCTTTAAAGGAAGCCTGCAGTGAATAGTTCAATACTTAAACAATATTATATAGTATAATATAGTACCACAAGTGGCACACGGAGCCATTTGTCAGGGCACGTGAAGGGTTGCCCTGTCAGCTGGCCAGTGTGCATGCATGCTCTGGCCAGCTGACTTCGGCCTTTTTCTGAGGCCATTTTTCGCGGAGGATTGAAGCTTCCGGAGTGCGAAAAATCGGCCCTAAGGGCAAACCGGAAGTTCAGGAATCTCAGCAGGCTCAAGTTTGACTCAGCCTTCCCTCCTTCCGAGGAGGGTAATGTCAGAGTTCCAAATAAGCATCCAAAAGTACAAGGTAAAGTATTGCTCAAAGTTCCAATTTATTAAGAGAGCCATGTTGGCACATCTGGGAAAACCCGAATCTGAAGGCGTCTTGGTTTTCCCACCCAGTTGAAAGTTGAAGATCTTGCCCCCACACCCTTAAGTCCATCCCACGGTCCAATCTCCCACTGCCATGCTGGCAGCTCCCACTCATCCAGTTCCGGTCAGGTGCACAGGCACAGAGACAAAGGATGACCTTGGCTTTCTAGAAAGAATTTTGCTATGGCTACATATCATCTAACTCCGTACAAATCCCCCTCCCATTTTCCCACAATAGAAAATGCATAGTAGAATAATAGAAAGTGTGGCCGGCCTGAGATCCCCAAGAAAATATGGCTGCAGGCCTGACAGGTAAAATTAGGATCCAGATTGTTGGGGGCAATAGGCTGACCTTATAAACCGCTTAGAGAGGGCTGTAAAGCACTATGAAGCAGTGTATAAGTCTAAGTGCTACTGCTATGGCTATTTGGTTGATCCATGCCTCTTTCTTTTCTTACCATTTGGATTAAAGGAATCTAAAGTTGATGAATTAAGAAAGTAGCACGTTTCCCCCCACATCTCAGGGTCTCACTGGTTCATCTTCCTTTTACCTCCCAAATGAAAGAGCTGGTTAAAAATATAAGCACAAAGGAAGGGAACAGATGGGAGAATGGTGTTTGGAGTTCCCAGCTTAAAAAGAAGAAAAAAAAATCAACAACAGGCTGAATTGCCAACCACACGCGGTTCCTAATCAGAACCTTGACAGCATCGTTCGACTTGCCAAAGAGAAGTTTTAAGACACGGATTGCTACAAGTTCTCAGCAAAATATTTCCTCTCTCGGTGTCTCATTCAAAGCACCCACAGTCCAGACTCTCCATGATTTAGACTCTTTATGTAAATAAAGTTTACAGACAGGAAGGCTTGGCCTCCAAGTCGGTGGCCTTGGAGAGAAGGAGTTTATGATGTAGACCAACTCCAGATGATTTGTTTTTGCAGAACTTCTCTGAGTAAACACGGAGAAGGACAGGCTGCTGGGAGTAACGAGAACAGAGGCCAAGGCAAGCACAAAACAATATCTTCCAGGCGCAGGGAGAAAATGCCTACTTTACTAAGGGCAGACAACCTCAGGCTTCCTGTTTTGGTCGGTCTTCTTCATCTCCACATGCCGATGCCATTAAGATTTTGACACCATTCCTTGAACGCAAACTGGGTCTCTCACCCTCCTCCCCAGCCCCCCACCCTGGTCGATTGTAGGATTGCCAAAAACACTCAAAAGTTGTTCCGTGTCAGCGTGTGCGCAGTGTGACTATCTGAGACAACCCAGGCGCAAATAAAGCAAACAGGTTTGTAAGAAATAGTGGTTTTATTCAGGGGTGGGATTCAAACATTTCAGCAACCGGTTCTCTGCCTGGTTGCTGGGTAGGCATGGCTATGGTGGGTTTCCTGCACCATGGGGAGGGGGGCATTTTCCCATCTCCAGGAGGCTTTCCTGCAGCCTATGGGAGGATGAAAATGGCCTTCCCTGAGGTCTGGAGGCCTGGCGGAGGCTGGAAACGGGCCTGTTTTGGACTTCCAGAACTACTGGGGGGGGCATTTTTCATCCTCCCAGAGCCTCTATGTGGGCCCTGCACCTACCTGGCATCCAAAACAGACTGCGTGGAGACTCCGGGGAGGGGATTCGTGGGCTGGGCCAGCCAGTCCTTGCAACTACTGGTTCGGCCAACCAGATGTGAAATTAGCATCCAGTTCACCCCAACCAGTCCGAACCGGCTGAATCCCACCCCTGGTTTTATTATCTACACAAAATATATACATACACGTTCTTTAGTCAGACCTCAAACAAACAGAAATCAGCAATTATAGCACGGAAGCACACATGGAGAGAGAGCTACAGCCTAACAGGGCCTCTTCTTATTACAGGCTCTTAAAGTGATATCAGCCCAAAAACCTTGCTGACTCATTCCCAGCATTACATCATTGTAGCAGCTGGTCAGCTCTTAAATCTTTACCCTGACATTCAGTGACCATGGGGGGCATTGCACAGCCATAACTTTGGGCGAGGCTGGTCATAATTTTGAATGGTCACTGAATGAGCGTTTGTAAGTTGAGGACTACCTACGCTTATATTTTCTACTATTTCTGCATCGGGGATTCTGCATCATTTTACATTGTGTTGGTTTGCTGACAGCAAGAGCAAGGACATTCATTGTGGCACCTGCTCAATTGGACTACAACAGTCTTTATCCACACTTAGCATGCTTATAGGACAGGGATAATGGGAGTTCAACTTCAATTCGAACTTCTGGAGCACATCCGGTTGGCACGTCCCACGTTAAGCTGCTGCCTGCCTGACTTAAAATAACTTGTTCTCTGTACATGGGACCCCATTCCATTCTCCTGCAAACGCTGATTGATTAAGTGGTGGACTGAACCCTGGCACCAAATTAGTCTGAAGTACTGTGGGATAAGACACATATTTTCTCCAAGAGGGAAAGTGCCACTGGCTGGGATGCGTTGCCTAAAATAGTCATGTCTAAATAGCTGCCTAGTCCTTTCTGAGATCTGGATTTTCCATGGATTAGAGCAGGGGTGTCAAACCCGATTTCATTGAGGGCTGCATCAGGGTTGCATTTGACTTGGGGGGTGGGGGGCAGATGGGCGTGGCCAGCTCGGTGGTGGCCTGAGCGCTCTGCTGTGAAAATGGGCTCGTAAGCTCCATTTCGGCTGCAACGGCCTCCTGCAGCCAGTGGAAACGGAACTTGGGAGTGCCATCCGCAGCACTCGCAAGCTCCATTTTCAGCTGCAACGGCCATCTGCAACCAGCAGGGGTGGGCTTCAAAAATTTTAGCAAGGCGTTCTCTGCCTGGTTGCTGGGTGGGCGTCGCACGCTGGGCATGTCCATAGTGGCCGTGGCCTGGTCGGCCTCCTGCACTACAGCAAGGGGGCGGTGTTTTTGCCCTCCCTGGGCTCCGGAGGCTTTTCTCGAACCTCCAGGAGGGCGAAAACGGGCTCCCTAGGCTCTGGAGGCCCTGTGGAGGCTGGAAATGGGCCTGTTTTGTACTTCCAGAACTACAGGGAGGCCCATTTTTCACCCTCCCAGAGCCTCCGTGCGTGCCCTGCACTTACCTGCATCCAAAACAGGCCGCGTGGGCACTCCTGGCAGGGGAGGGGCAAGGTGGGCAGGGCCAGCCAGGAGTGGGATTTGGAGGGGATCTCCGAACTGCACAGAATCTTAGCTAGAGGTTCTCCTGAACCCCTGCGAACCGCCAGCAGCCCACCCCTGCCTCTGAGAGTGAAAACGGAATTGGGAGTGCCACCTGCGGCCCTCACAAGCTTTATTTTCCACTATGACGGCCTCCTGCAACCCTCTGCCAGCAAAAATGGAACTCCGTTTTCACTGGCAGAGGCACTGCGGGCCGGTCCTTTGCTGTTTCCAGGGTGGCCCCGTGGCTTTGGCCTTGAGTTTGACACCCATTGATCAGAGGCTAGAAGGCAGAGCAAAACGGCATCCACTTACAGCATAATAAACTCCAAAGCTGCCCACGCCGTTGGACTTATCACAGTAATAATATTTTACAAACGCTCTGCAGCATCAAACAAGAACCCACAAGGTCAATATCCTGCTTCTCATATCGTCCGACGTCACTGGGAATCTCACACAAAGGTCAAGGGAAAGATAGCTTCTGTCCTGCTCATTTCCTACCTACGATGGACGAGAGAGCCCGCTGGTTTAACTATCGCCCATTTTTACAAATGTCAAGTTCATTTCCCACCGCCCGTTTTCAAATCTGGCATAGCCTGACTGCATTTTCCCAGGAAGGTTCAGGCACTCGTTCTCCAGATCACCACTTTTGGAAAGAAAGAAAAAAGAGTTTTCTTAACATAATGCATTTCTAATATCTATTTTCTCCCGGTATGCTGCCTGCACTTTTCCTTAATAAATTCTCTTTTTTTAATTGTCCAAAAGTGTTTTTTTTTTTCTCAAACCAACTGGATTTTCTTGGGGTTTTTTTCCTTTGAAAAGGTTCCACTTTTCAGAACTGAAGAAGCTTCTTGAATGAGAAGCGAAACGTCTTCAAAGAAAAAGCAAAAAGTCCAGCCACCTCTTGAAAAAGCGCCTTTGGGATAACTCGAAGCAGCCTTAATACCACTTTTTTTTTCCTTTTGAAACTATTTTGCTTCCCATCCAAGAAGCTTCTTCGGTTCTAACTGACTGATGGGGAATAGAAGGATTTATAATCTTTGCAGTTATTTGATTGTTAGCACTTGGATTGCTTCTTGGATGAGGAGCGAATTGTTTTGAAAGAAAAACACCAATTGTCTTTTGGAAAAATCACCTTTGGGACCAGTATGATCTGGATGATGGAGAATTTCCAGACACTTTTAAAATTGCAAACAAGGCCTCTGCCAATCTATTTTAAAGTAGACTTTAGCTCACATAGTCCAATGAAATAGTGGCCCTATGAGATATCAAAATTGATAAGAAGATTTACCTCAATTCTGTGGTGAAATCTAATTTTTTTTACTACGGGTTCTGTGGGTGTGGCTTGGTGGGGGTCATGTGACTGGGTGGGCGTGGCTATGTAGTCGTGTAACTGGGGGATCAAAAGACAGAAACTTACTTTAACAATGTTCTGCTGGAGCAGGGTTGGACTAGATGACCTCCAGGTCCCTTTCAACCCTGGATTGTCCTCTGAAGCTGCATCTAGTGCCAGGTTTGTAGTCCTTCCTCTCCTTTTCTCTCTACCATCCCTCCCTCCCTCTCTTTCTTCTTTCTTTCTTTCTTTCTTTCTTTCTTTCTCTCTTTCTTTCCTTCTTTCTTTCTTCTTTCTTTCTTTCTTTCTTTCTTTCTTTTTCTTTCTTTCTTTCACCCCCTCAGGGTAGCCTGCTGGTAACAAAAATGGACACACACAGACACACACATACCTCCCGCCCCTGCATTTCCGGAGAACCTGTAGTAAAAAAAATGCTTAAAAAGTAAAAAAAAATAAAAAGTTCCAAAGATCTGCTGTGCGACGTGCAAACATTGGAACATGTTTTTTTTTTTACTTTTTAAAGTATTTTTTACTACTGGTTCTCTGAACCAGTAGCATTTCACCCCTGCCTTAATCATTTCTTTACTTCAGTGGACAAGCCTTTTACGTATACACCATATATGTAAACAAATTACATTGCCAAGTGAGGAAAACTCCTGGGGTTGTCCTGCTACAAAAGAAGGAACTGTGATGCTTTGCCGAAGGACTTCTAAAAGGGTCTTCACCGGGGGTGGGTTCCTGCCAGTTCTAACCTCTTCTATTGAAGAGGTTCCAGCTCCCTCCCCCCGCCTGTCCACACATCATCAAGATGAAGAGCGAGAGGAGGAATTCTGGGAGTTGAAGTCCACAAGTCTTAAAGCTGTCAAGTTTGAAAACCCCTGGGTTTTTTTTCTAAAGGGTTAGAGGTGCAAGGGTCAGCTTTAAGACTTGCACACTTCAATGCCAGAGTTCCTGAGCCAACATTTTGGTTGCTAAGCAAGAGCGTTGTTAAGTGAGTTTCACCACATTTTACAAGTTGGCCACACCCACCCAGTCATATGGCTGGCAAGCCACTCCCACCCGGTCACATGGCTGGCAAGCCACTCCCACCTGGTCACATGGCTGGCAAGCCACTCCCACCCTGTCACATGACCGGCAAACCACTCCCACAAAGCAGGCCACACCTGCAGAAGAGGTTCTAAAAAAATTTGAAATCCACCACTGGTCTTCACCCAAACCTTTGTAGAAGCAAACTAGCCTTTCAAAGAAAGACCCAGATCTTCAGCAAGCCATGTTAGCTGAAGTGTTCCCATGTGATAGCAGTGTTCCAATATTTGAGGGGCTGCCACAAAGAAGAAGGGGGAACCTATTCCTCAAGCCACCTGAAGGCAGGAGAAGAAGTCGGGGTGGGATTCAGCCGGTTTGGACTGGCTCAGGCAAACCGGATGTTAATTTTATTCTGGTTTGCCGAACCGATAGTTACAAGGACCGGATGGCCCCACCCACCCCTCCCCTCCCCTCCCTTCCCAGGAGTCTCCACGTGGCCCGTTCATTATGCCAGGTACGTGCAGGGCCTGCACGGAGGTTCTGGGAGGCAAAAAATGGGCCTATTGGAAGTACCGGAAGTCTGGAAATGGGCCCATTTCCGGCCTCCGGAGCCTGAGGGATGCTGTTTTTCCCTTCCCGGAGGCTCAAAAAAAAAAAAAAAAGCCTTCAGAGACTGGGGAGGCCAAAAACACCCCAGCCCAGAGCTTCCCATTCTTGTGCAGGAAATGTATTCTGATTGGTGGTCAGACTCCCAGGGAGCGGGGGTCTTAGCTAACTTTGTAGGCTGTCTGTCTTTTGAGTCCCAAGCTTGGTTGACTCTTGCTGGGTGATGATATAATGAAAGGGCTTTAGGATTCCTATTATGGCTCTGCCTGAAGGAGATAGAGCTTTGTTATGTAGAATAGACTGGCTCAGGCCTTAATGGCCCATTGACAAAGGTGGGGGGCCCAGGAAGCTGCAGGAAGTTGCTTTGTCTTTAAAACGTGTTTCTCCTTTTCTCATCCAGGGAAATATAGTATTCTGCCTTTTTAATACTTCCTAAAATATTTCATTTTTTTTCTAGGAGAGGGGTGGGTGCTAACGTTTGCTAATTGGCAAACCTTAAATTACACGCTGCTATTTCCGCAGTTGTGAAAGCTCACGCTAAGTTCTCAAAGCTCCTTTCAAGCCTTGCTCGTCAAGTTAGGCCCTAAGCTTTCCGAGGAGGTGAAAATGCGACTCCGTAAAACGAATCAGCCATAATAACTTGGACTGAGTTTTATGGACACCCTGCGTGATTTACTACTTGGGTTTCCACTGGAGCATAAAAACCAGTTTAGGCTCTGGACAGATTTTTTTTTTTCAAAGGAAAAGAAATACGTCTCTAGTCAATGGATGTTTGTTTTGCTTGAACTAGTTTTACAGCTGGAACTGGAATGCAGGATGGCAAAGCTATCCCAGATGCCTCCAAAGGCATAGTTCCATTGTGATGTTTAGCATGATAGAAGCTGAAAATAATGGAAGGGTTGGCTGTATCATCGCCAGCCCATAATATATATATTTTTAACAGAATCGGAAGTTTTAATTAAAACAAAACTAGCTTCTTTTCGCCTCAGCGACTTAATTTTGGGACAGTGGTTTTGATCATCAGGTATGACCCTAGGCCCCCAAAGGGTCACCCAGTTCTCTGAAGAGTGAACGAATGGGGCCTGGGAATAACATGTGTTCACATGTATCAACTTTCCTGCGGGAACTGCATTGGTGGCCGATTTGTTTCCGGGGGCAATTCAAGGTGCTGTTTATCACCTTTAAAGCCCTTCATGGCTTGGGACCAGGTGATCTGAGGGACTGTCTCTTGCTGGTCATATCTACCTGACCCACTAGAGCAGGGAGCACAGGGGGTACTCTGCCAGTTTGCCCCAGTTCGGCCGAACTGGTAGCGGCGTTGGCGGGAGGCTCTGCCCACCTGCCTCGATGTCATCACAGATGCTCTGTGCATACGCAGAAGGTGCTGTGCATGCACAAAAGCGCCAGGCACGCGTGAAGTGAGCGTGCACGCCCGTCCATTCCCTGTTCCAAACTGGTAGTGAAGGTAAGAGAAAACCATTCCTGGCAGGGAGGTAAGGAATGTCCCGAGTCCCGTCCTCTGAGGAAATACAGCTAGCGGGGCCCAGAAGAAGGGCCTTCTCCGTGGTGGCTCCCTCTCTCTGGAACATCAACTCTCCAGAAATTAAACTGGTCCCTGCTCGTTGGAAGGTCCTGAAGACTTGGTTTTGCCCAGTGGGCTGAGGAAACCCAGAGCAGAATGGAGCCCATTAAATGGCTAATATGAATGTGTGTTGTGGCTACGAGGAGGGGGGTTATTATTTTATTATTTTTCTTTTATTATTATTATTATTATTATTTTTATTTCTTTTATATTGTGCCTTTGTATCCCGTGAGCCGCCTTGAGTCACCACGTGCGAGCGGGCGGCAATATCAATTTGTTGATTGTGTAGGGAGAATTAACGGAAAAGACGAAGAGAAATAGACCACTGCACACAACTAAATGCTACGGGGAGACTCGATTCCCTCTCGAGCTCAATTCCCGTCAGGAGGATCTGCAGTCTACATGATCCAGTGCATCGGTGGTTCTCCACCTGTGGTCTCCAGACCCGCCGGGGAAACTGCGATGTTGTTACCGGAGGTCCGCGAAGAATTGAAAAAAAAATGTTATGATTTAATTCTTGGGGGTCCGTGACGACAACAAGTATTTAAAGGGAGTCCATGATGAAGAGAAAAAGTGGGGAGCCAGTGGCGTACTTCAAGATGGTGGCCCTGGTGGTACAACTGAAGTTGTCGTTTTTGCATACTGAAAAAGGAATTGCTTTGATCGCACCATTGTCGCTACCATCTTGATTTTTGTGACCATACCCAGCAGACACACCAGAGGGGGTATTCTGCCAGTTGGCCCACCCGTCCAGACATCATCATGGATGCTCTGGGCATGCGCAGAAGGTTTTGCGCACGTGCAGAAGCATTGTGCATGAGCAAAGCATGCAAGCACGCACACGCGCTCCCAATTTCGAATCGGTAGCGAAGATAAGAAATGGATCCATTTCCCAGAAATGGATTTTTCATTATCTTCCAGCATGTTTCCTCCACTTTTCAGGTTTTAGATTTTAACCAATTTCGATCATATTTCTTTCTAGATTTTGCTAGGCTCCACAATGAAACTTGCTCTCATGGTGGAAGACGCCTCTGTGTTGAGATGTGTTTTCTTTCATTTTTTTAATCTCTAAGCTACCACCACAAGCTTAATTTTGTTCTATTTTGCATTTTTTTGGCTGGCCTAAGATAAAAAAAAATAAGCTGAACTGTACTGAGCTATTTTTGCTTGAAAGGACTAATCCAGTCATCCCCCTGGAAATGATTAAAACAGTACAAGGCTGGGCATTTATTCCTGAAAAGTTTAGAGGAAACAAGAAGATCTTAATTGTATTTGAAAGGATGGAATAATGGGTACTTAAAGGATTGAGGATTTATAAATGAGTGCAGATGCTATTTGGCCTTCCTCCAATTTCTAACACATAATCTGGTGAATTTAATAGCTCCTGCGTGTAATTTGATATATCTAGGCCAAGGATCTCAGCACCTAAATTTAACCCAGAATAATCATCCAAGATGAGTGGATGTCACCAGGGGTGAGCTGCTACTGGTTTGCGCAGGTTCGCGAGAACCCCCTCCCGGGAGTCTCCACGCGGCTTGTTTTGGATGCAAGGTAAGTGCAGGGGTCTCTGGAGACCGGGGGAGGCAGTTTTCACCCTCCTGGAGGTTTGAGGGAAGCCTCTGGAGCCTGGGGAAGGCGAAAATGTGCTCCCGCCCACTGTGGTGCAGGAGGCTGACTAGGCCACGCCCACTATGGCCACGCCCACCCAGCAACCAGGCAGAGAACCCATTGCTGAGATTTTTGAAGCCCACCCCTGGATGTCACCTCTGTTATTTTTAGATGGCGATTGATGCAGGCAAGCAAATTTGGGGCTTTGAAGCCAAATGGATATCCCTGATCAAAGTGTCTGCCCAATATTATCTTTAAAATATTGAGGAGGGTCAGTGCCATCACAGAAAAGGACTTGCTCTTGGTTCCCCTTTTCCCCAACTCAAGTTTGAGAGCCAGTTTGGTCTCGTGGTTAAGATATCAGGCCAGAAACCCGGGGAGCATGAGTTATAGGCCTGCCTTAGGCACGAAAGCCGGGAGGGAGACTTTGGGTCAGTCACTCTCTTTCAGCCCAACCCACCACAGGGGGTTGGTGCTGGGAGGCAAATAGAAGGAGGAAGGGATGTTGCTTACATTCACTGCCTTGGGTTATTTATCCTAATAACAAAGGCAGGAGATGATAAATCAGATGATGATGATGATAGGAAGGGGGGGAGGGAGGGAGGGGAAGGGAGAGGGAGACAGAGAGAGATGACAGAGACAGAGATGATGGAGAGATAGATAGATATGTAGAGAGATAGTAGATAGAAGATAGATAGATAGATAGATGGATGGATGGATGGATGGATGGATGGATGGATGGATGGATGGATGGATGGATGGATGGATAGATAGATGAATGGATAGATGATAGATAGATAGATAGATAGATAGATAGATAGATAGATAGATAGATAGATAGATAGATAGAAATAGGGACAGAGAGAGAGGGAAAGAGAGAGAGAGAGACCGATATGGAAAAAGATATAGATAGAGATAGGGAAAGAGAGAGAGATAGGGAACGAGATAGAGAGAGAGGGAAAGAGAGAGAAGGAAAGAGAGATAGAGAAAGAGAGAGATAGAGAGATATGAAAAGAGAGATAGATAGATAAGAGATAGGGAAAGAGAGATAGGGAAAGATCTGAGAGAGAGATAGGGAAACACACACACACACACACACACACACACACACACACACAGATTACCCTCTTTCCCCGAAAATAAGACCTTCCTGGGTAATCTATCTATCTATCTATCTATCTATCTATCTATCTATCTATCTATCCATCATCTATCTATCATCTATCTAACAACTTGCACATAAGTCAAGGGGAACCTTTTCCTTTACTTTACCACATCAATTAATAAAAAAATGCAGTTTATGTAAGGCCAGGCCATACCTGTCTATGGAGATTCTCCGTCATTCAGGTCATGGTTGTCTCAAAGGTCCTTTTTCAAAAGGCAACTGGACTTGCTTTGTTTTTCCGTGAAGATGTTTCGCTTCTCGTCCAAGAAGCTTCATCAGTTCTGATTGAATGAAGATTCTTGGATGAGAAGTGAAACGTCTTCAAGGAAAAACGAAGTGCAGTTGCCTTTTGGGAAAAAAACAACAACCTTTGAGCCAGATCATACTTGTTTGATGTGCTAGTCGTTCCCGACTCTAGGGGGTGGTGCTCATCTCCGTTTCAAAGCCGAAGAACCAGCGCTGTCCAAAGACGTCTCCGTGGTCATGTGGCCGGCATGACTAAACGCCGAAGGCGCACGGAACGCTGTTACCTTCCCACCAAAGGTGGTCCCTATTTTTCTACTTGCATTTTTTTACATGCTTTCGAACTGCTAACTTGGTAGAAGCTGGGACAAGTAATGAGAGCTCACTCCGTTACGCGTAGCGAGGGATTCAAACGGCTGAAATGCCAACCTTTCTGATCGACAAACTCAGCGTCTTAGCCACTGAGCCACCGCTTCCCTTTGTTAAGGCCTTTTTTTTCTATCTTTATATGAATTTAACCCATTTGGTTTAGGTGAAAATGCAGAAAATGAGATAGCTCAAGAACTGTGCTGAGAATATTGGAGGGAAGGACAATCTATTTTCAAACTGCAAGGGTCAGCAATCTGAGTTTATTGTTTATTTATTGGATTTATACCTACCACAATCAACCAGGCTTGAGCTGGTTTACAGTAATTAAGAGCATAAAACACGAGCAATTCCCATTAAAACAAACCCATAAAAAAACCCCGCAATGACTAAATATAATCAATCATGGGTATCCCATCGTTCGCCATAAATCTTCTGAAACAGCCCCAGTGTTCGATAGTTTTTGGAAAGCTCGCAAATTGGGGCCTAGCTTGATATTCCAAGGGAAATTATTGAATTAATATAGGTGTTGTCACCGCAAACAGAATCAAAGAGCCTCACACCTGGATAGAATAGAATAACAGAGTTGGAAGGGACCTTGGAGGTCTTCTAGACCAACCCCCTGTTCAGGCAGGAAATCCTATCCTATTTCAGACAAATGGTTATCCAATCTCTTCTTAAAAACCTCCAGTGTTGGAGCACCCAAAACTTCTAGAGGCAAGTAGTTCCACTGATTAATTGTTCCTAACTGTCAGGAAATTTCTCCTTATGAATCCTGGCTCATAAGATACCAGATATAACTTTAATTAAAAACAAGAAAGTGTGGAATGATTGATGTGGCGATACCAGGAGACAGTTGAATAGAAGACAAAGAATTGGAGAAGATCACAAGATACTGTAGCAAAATACAAAAATAAAAAACTGCAAGGCTATGGCATAAACCACTGGCATGGTGCCCGCTGTGCCAATAACCACTGGAACGTCTGCCAGTGGTTATTGGCACAGCGGGCACCATACCAAAAAAAAATCTTGGTTGGCATTTAGCAAATCGGCATGTTGACAAAATTTCCCTCTGTCGGTTACAAAAGGCTACACAGCTTGAATCTGCACATATGTTACACACCAATGCATTTGTTGTGGCCTTCTGGTGGCCAGCAGAGCTGGCAGCAGAGTCGACAGTGAGGAGGTTCAGGAGGAACATGGGCCAGTCCTGGAGGCTGGGGAAAGCTCGGACGAGGGCTCTGCATCGGAGGCAAAAAGGGAGCTAGAGAGCAGTGAGGCAGAGGAACAGCTGGAGCCTGTTCCCAGTGTGCGCATGCGCAGAGCTGCCGGAAGACAAGTACAACTAAGAAAGCAGGGTCAACTTAGGAGTAAAGCCACACCTTGGAGGTGATTGGCCCTTCCCATAGGAAACAAAAGAGGAGCGAATGGGGAGTGGGCTTTTTCAGGAAACAATTTGTTCCTTTGGTCGTTTCAAGAGTGGAAAGTTCTGCTTGTGACTATAAGAGACCCTGTGCCAAGTTTGGCCTTGCCCTGCGCTTGGAAACTAGTTATCCGCCAGCTCTCCAAACGAGATAAGGTTCGTGTTGATAAACATTCCTCCGAAAGACTGTTTGCTAAGCCTTGCTGACTGTGAATGAAAGGAATTCACAGTCATGTAAATAAAAGAGGTTTTACCGGGACCAAAATGCTGCTTCATGCTTCTTAAGGAAGCCCGGGTCAAAACAACATTACAACATTCTGCGTTCTTTGGAAGAACTCAACACGCTTGAAGGCCAACACCAGCTGAAGAAATGGAAGCTGTGCTTTCACATTGTTGTGAACAGATAATAAATTTAATGTGTATATACCACCAAATCTTGCTAGACCAAGGGTCAGCAAACTGCAGCTCTTGAGCCACATGTGGCTCTTTCCTCCCTCTGCTGCGGCTCCGTCACCGGTCGACGCCACAATTTTGAGAGGAGCTTCCGGTGGGGGGGGGGAGGGGAGAGAAACACAGTGTGCCAGGAGAAGACTCTATGGCAAGGGGAGGGTTTTCCAGTTGTCTCCACAATTGATAGGGCTTTCGGTTATGACAGGTAGAGGAAAAAGTATGCTGCGCTAGGAGGAGACTCTATGGTGGGGGAACTGAACTTCCGGGTCAGCTCCAGAACTGAACAGGGGGGGGCTTCCGGTTAGGACCTTTGTGGCTTACCAGTGTTTTCTCTTCTGTGGGAAACGGGTCCAAATGGCTCTTTGAGTGTTTACGTTTGCCGACCCCTGTCCTGAACTCACAGAGCTTACAGCAACAACCATATACAACAGGTAGTCCTTGACTTACAACCATTTGTTTAGTGACCATTCCAAGTTATAACAGCACTGAAAGGGTGACTGATGACCATTTTTCACATTACAACCATTGCAGCATGCCTATAGTCATAAGCAGAGGTGGTATTCAGCCGGTTCGGACCAGTCCGCCCAAACCGGTAGCGGAAATCGTTGTGGGTGGAAATTGCGGTGGGTGGAAAATCTACCCCCCCTCCCGCCCCAGCTCTATGCCATCCTATTTAGGCATGTTTTTGAGGCTGGGCGCATGTGCAGAAGGAGCATGCGCGAGCAAAGTGCATGCAGGGAAGGCCAGGAGAATCTGTGAAGCGAGCGGACCTGCACACAGAGAACCCACTGCTGGTCATAAGAACAAAATTCAGATGCTTGGCAACTGGCTCCTATTTATGATGGTCGCTGTGTGATCCCAGGGTCGTGGGATCACCTTTTGCGACCTTCTGACAAGCAAAGTCAATAGGGAAGCCGTGCTCACTGAACAAACGTAGTGATCCTCTTAACAACTATGGCAAGAAAAGTCACAAAGCGGGGTGAAACTCATTTAACAACTGTCTTGTTTAACAACGGAAACTTCAAGCTCAGCTGTGGTCGTAAGCCGGTGACTACCCGTACTATGATAAAATGTCGGCACAACTTAATGCAATATACCCAATCCATACAACAACAAGATACGATATGTAACAGCTGTCAAATCCAGCAAACACAATTGAACTGTACAAAACATTAACTCAGGGGTGTCCAAACTTGGGAACTTTAAGACTTGTGGACTTCAATTCCCAGAATTCCCCAGCCAGCTGGCTGGGGAATTCTGGGAGTTGAAGTCCACAAATCTTAAAGTTCCCAAGTTTAGACACCCCTGCATTAACTGAAAGGAAATGATGGCATCGTATTCACCAGTTTTCAAAGGATTCTCATTCGTGTAGTCATTCTATCATCCACAGGGAAGCTAGAGAAAATAGGTGTCCTGCCAGAGAGGTGAGGTGTCCCAGCTTGGTCTCCCTTTAATGCACAAATTTGGGGCAGCCCAACAACTTGACTCATGTTATTATGTTGGTGGAATGACTTCATTATCTCCCACAGCATTATCCGGAAATCATTTCTCCAATAAATAGCAGCCGTGAAAATTGTTCCCTATGATTCACTTAATGGTGTGGGTGTGTTCGCGCATTTATGTTTAATTTTGCAGCAAATGCATTTGCCTTTTTTTTTTTTCAAACGTGTGTCTCTCCGGGAGAGGAAATTGTTTTGGGTTGGTTGTGTTTTTACTCCTGAAGCCTTATTTGTATGGTTTTTTTTTCTTTTTTTACAGAACTGTTTTTTGTACTTTGTTGTTGTTGTTGTTTTAATCGGCGTTATGAAAAAGTTGCTCATTGCTTTAAGGAAGGAACCAAGCCAAACACTTTGCAACTTTTCGTGTGCAAATAGAAGGACCCTTTTAAGATTCGGCTGTTTTGTAAGGTTGATTAGTCAAGAGCTTCACGGGTGACCAAAACGCAAGCGTAAATATTATGCGTGTCCTCTGACAAGTGGCAGACAAGAGACTCACTTGAAAAATCAAGGGATTTGATGTCAAAGAACATGTTGAAAAAGAAATGGAAATGACAACAGCCTCGGATATTTTCTTTCGCTATGAATAAAGATGGAATACAGCAAGTCTTTTACTTTCACGCACAATTTTGATTAGAAAAATTAGCGTGCTTGGATTAACTAATGTGCTATCTTAGAATAGCAGAGTTGGAAGGGACCTTGGAGATCTTCTAGTCCAACCCCCTGCTTAGGCAGGAAACCCTAAAGCACTTCAGACAAATGGTTACCCAATCCTTCTTAAAAACATCCAGTGTTGGAGCATTCACAACTTCAGGAGGCAAGTTGTTCCACTGATTATTAATGTTTCTAACAGGAAATATCCTCCTTAGTTCTAGGTTGCTTCTCTCTTTCATTAATTTCCACCCATTGCTTCTTGTCCTACCCTCAGGTGCTTTGAAGAATCACTTGACTCCCTCTTCTTTGGGGCAGCCCCTGAGATATCGGAACACTGCTATCATGTCTCCCCTGGTCCTTCTCTTCCCTAGACTAGCCATGCCCAATTCCTGCAACCGTTCTTCATATGTTTTAGCCTCCAGTTCCCTCATCATCCTAGTTGCTCTTCTCTGCACTCTTTCTAGAGTCTCCACATCTTTTTAACATTGTGGTGATCCAACCTGGATGCTGTATTCCAAGTGTTACCAAGCCTTACCAAGGAAAAAAAACAATCTTGTTTTTTTTTGCTTTTGAAGACATTGAAGAATCCTGTCAGAGCTGAAGAAGCTTCTTGGACGAGAAGCGAAACATCTTCAAAAGAAAAAACAAGAAAGTCCAGTTGCCTCCTGAAAAAACACCTTTGGGACAACCATGACCTGGATGACGGAGAATCTCTACAGAATAATAGAGTTGGAAAGGACCTTGGAGGTCTTCTAGACCAACCCCTGCTCAAGCAGGAAACCCATACCACAGGTTTAAATCCACAGGTTTAAAATAAATCCTTTGAATCAAGTGGATAACTCCAAGGACACGTTCATTTCTAGCAGCATGAGTGGAGTGCTTGGGAATTCTTAAGCTAGTCTACAGCAGAAAGTACAATACAATAGCAGAGTTGGAAGGGACCTTGGAGGTCTTCTAGTCCAACCCCCTGCCTAGGCAGGAAACCCTATACTGTTTCAGACAAATGGTTGTCCAGTCACTTCTTAAAAGCCTCCAATGTTGAAGCACCCACAACTTCCGGAGGCAAGCCATTCCCCTGGTTAATTGTTCTCACTGTTAGGAAATTTCTCCTTTGTTAACTTAACTTTAACTTTATTTAATTTATAAACCGCGCCCTCTCCCAGAAGGGACTCGGGGCGGTGTTCTAGGTTGCTTCTCTCCTTGACTAGTTTCCATCCATTGTTTCCTGTCTTGCCTTCAAGCTTTTGTTTGGGTTAGATCAGTGTTTCTCAAACTTGGCGACTTTAAGTCCTGTAGACTTCAACTCCCAGAATCCCCCAGCCAGCATAGCTGGCTGGGGAATTCTGGGAGTTGAAGTCCACAGGACTTAAAGTCGCCAAGTTTGAGAAACACTGGGTTAGATGTTACACATCTAAAGGAGCAGCTTGAATTTGGCAAGCGTTCCATCTTTCAGGGCATCTCTCACAGGCATCTGATAGCCTCCGGCACTTCATTTCCTAAAATACCCATTAGCAAACTTCTGCTTGAAAGCATCTTTAGATGAAAGGAAGTGGGGCACCTGGGAAGGTGGAGTCATCTCCACAGGAACATGAAAATAATAATGCTGGCTTAGGACAGATTTGTTGCCTCAATTTAGGATTGTTTTGCGGAGGGGATATTTTCAAACACATAAGAGTAAAGATTTGTTTTCCAGACTGAAGGGAAGACAGGTAATTGTTCCGTGTGGTGGTTTGGCAACTGGTGGTAATTGGAGTCCGTTGAATTGGAACCTCCCTTGCGATAGAAAGAGAACAAAACAAAGCAGGAGCTTTTAAGTGCATCACACAGATTGGTCCTCCTGTTTATATGGAGGTCTTGGAAGAAAGAGGTCAAATCCGTGTAACCAGGGGTGAAATCCTCCCGGTTCAGCCCGGTTCGGATGAACTGGTTGGGAAGATTGACTTTGGTTCAGCAAACCAGTAGCATCGCGCAGCTCAGCTGGGAGCTGCACGATCAACGGAAGTCCACCCCCGCTTTTTAAAGCATTTTTTCCCTGCCAGTTTAAAAATGCTTTAAAAACCTTTTTAAAAAGCTTCCGATGATCGCGCGGCTCACAGCTGAGCCGTGTGGTCGTTGGAAGCTACTTTTAAAGCTTTTAAAAAGCATTTTTAAAATGTTTTTAAACAGGCAGGGGAAAAATGCTTTAAAATCCTTTTAAAAAAGCTTCCGACGATCGCGCGGCTCACAGCTGAGCCGTGTGGTCGTTGGAAGCTATTTTTAAAGCTTTTAAAAAGCATTTTAAAAATGTTTTTAAACTGGCAGGGAAAAAATGCTTTAAAAATCTAAAAGAAAAACAGCTGAAACTTTAACTTTAACTTTAACTTTTATTTGATTTCTAGACCGGCCCCTCCCAGAAGGTGGGAAAAAGAGTTAGCCACACCCACCCGGTCACATGATCTCCCTCCCCTCCAAGCCACGCCCACAGAACCAGTGGTGGTGGGGAATTAGATGTCACCACTGCCTGTAACCCGGACAAACCAGGAAGAAGAAGGGGGAGGCGGGAAATCCAAGATGTTCCGTGAAACCAGAGATTTGCAGAGAGATATTTAAGCTGGAAAGAAACCAGGACCAATGAAGATGTCACAATGCCCCAAATGCCCCAAATTTTTTCCATTGTTTTATCTTGTCTTAATATCCCTTAAGAACAGGCCATTGAAATTCATCAGAAATCTGCTGCCTAGTGGTAGGGGGTGATTGACTACTGTTTGGGGACAAACAATCAAAGAAAACCCTATACCCGTGATGGGGAACGTATGGCATACATGCCTCAGATAACACGGGGAGCCTTCTCTGAGGACACGCGAGCCGTTGCCCAGGTCAGCTTCACCGCGCATGCGTGCGTGTCTCCCACCGGCCAGCTGATTTTGGGGTATCTGCCAGGAGACACATGCACATGTGCGGGGTGGGTCACATGCACATTTTCAGGAGGCGTGCATGCATGCGCGGGGGAGCACGGGGGAGCAGCATGCCCCCGCCGCACTCCGTTTTTTATGCCAGGAGGCTTCAGGGAGGGTGTTTTCGCCCTCCCAAAGGCTTGGGGAAAGCATCCGGAGACTGGGGAGGGTGAAAAACGAGCCTCCCTGAAATTCTGGAAGTCTGGAAACAGGTCTGTTTCCGGCTACTGGAGGGCCTCTGGAGGCCGGAGGAGGCCGTTTTCACCCTTCCGGAGACTTGAGGAAAACCTCCGGTGTCTGGGGAGGGTGAAAACGCCCCCCTCCCCAGCATGATGCAGGAGGCTGGGTAGGCCGTGGGATGGTGGTGATTCGTGAACGCATGTGCAGGGAAGCTTCGCGCATGCATGCAAATAGGGACGTGGTACATTGCGTTGGGCACGATTTCGGCATGTGAGGACAAAAAGGTTAGCGATCACTGCTCTAGATCAGACAAATGGTTGTCCATTCTCTTCTCAAAAACCTCCAATGTTGGAGAATCCACAAGGCAAGTTGTCCCATTGATTAGTTGGTCTAACTGTCAGGAGATTTCTCCTTAGATTAGCAGGAAGGGTTCCTTCTTGGTGATGAGTCCTACCCTGTGCAATGAGACCACCTCTCCCCCCCACCGCCACCCAGTGGTGGATTCCGGCGCCCGGCACAACCGGTACACTGCACACGGGGCCGGGTGTCCTCGTCAGGCATGCGCACTGCGCATGCATGCACACAACACCGCCCTGTGACACCCAGCTGCTTGAAGAAAGTCAAACATTTTGGGCACCTTTTTTTCTTGTCTTTCTTGAGAGCACCTAGGGCTGTTGGCTTGAATAGCAATTTTTATACTTCATGAAATCCCCAGTGGGCTGGTTTCAGCAACTGAAAGATCGCACCAGCTGCTATTTCGCTCAGATTTTTTTTAAAAAAAAATGTGTAGGTGTGCGCTTTGGCTTCACAAGTAGAGAAAAGTAGGAGGACGTTTAAAGTTTTATTTTTTTTTCTTTCAATCTTAGGAGACAAAAAATAAGATTGAAACTCAGAACACTCCCAATCGGACTGCAGATATCCAGACCATCAGTAGAGGGCAGCAAAGTCCCAGATTCTTCTGCAGCTATTCTCTACTCCTTCTTAAGGGTGGTTTGAATTTTGAAGTCCAGATATGGTACTCTTGTTGAAGCATCATCTGGCATATCGTGGCTGACTATAATTAATTGTAATTAATCTTGTCCTCCAGAGCTTGGAGTTGCTCCATTACTGGAGGTCACTTTGAACTAAAAACGTTGGGTGAAATGGTTGAAAATTAGGGCACTTCCACTGGAGGAACATTTCCACTTTCCACTGGGAAAGTGTAACAGAGAAGAGCAACAAAGGGTTTGGAGACTAAGCCACACGATGAATGCTTGAGGGAGCTGTTCTGGCTGAGGCTTCCCAAGAGCCTGAAGCAAACTCCTTGTCCCGACAAAAAAAACCTTTTATTAATTGACTGTGAATTCTGCTCATTCACATCCAGCAAAGTCTTTCAAGGGAGGATTTACAGTCACAGACCTTATCTGGCTTGGAGAGCTGCCAGGCCGATCTCTGCAAAACTTGGCAAGGAGCCTCGGAGAGTCACGAATCAATTGAGAGAACTAATTGTCTCCTGCAAACTCCCCTCCCCTCCCGCTCCTCTTTTCTTTCCTCTGGGAGGGGCCATTCATCATCCACCTGTGGCCTTACTCCCAAGTCAACCCCTGTTCTTTAGCTGTTCCCTTCATCTGGCAACGCTTTGCATGCGCACACTGGGAACAGGCTCCAGCTGTTCGTCTGCCTCACTGATGTCTGACTCTGAAGGCAGCTGATAACTGTCAGACAGCCCTGCCCCCATCTCTGCCTCCGACGCAGAGCCCTCATTAAAGCCTTCTCCAGACTCCAGGACTGGCCCAGGTTCCTCCCCAACCTCCTCACTGTCCAAATCTATTGGCGGCGGCCACCACAGGTGGATGGAAGAGACAATCCTTAATATTGGTACCATGGTCTGGATCTTGATTTTCAGTTTCTGTTTTTGAGCATTTAATTCTGCTTCTTCCCTGGCAAGGCATATGAACGCTGCTTTTCTACGGAAGAGAAAGTTTTCTCATCATGTTTCTTGGGTGATCAATGCAAATGATTATGGGAGAGAGGTTGGTTATGGATGTTGATGAAAACCAATTGAAGGTATCATTGATGTAGAGCAGGGAGAGATTTAATACGATTACTGTACTACACAATTTGCATGCAGGAGCCTGTGTTTAGCATTCAAATGCAGCAGAATTAGGATGCATATCACACGGTAGATGGGGGAGTGCTCTTCCATCTTGCAATATACACTCATACACACACACATCCGTCAAATTTAAAAATGAGAAACTCATCAACGTTTAAGACACTGGTGAATCAAAATTCCATGCATAATGGCTTAATCCTTTCACCAGTAACTCTTTAGAGAAATGTTCCTGTTTTTCAAGTGTGTGATAAGTTAACTAAATATTTCAAAATAAAATGTGAATCCCTGGCTTTATTTATAAAAGAGGATTGCTCTAAAGCATTATTTCCACTTCTCTTTTTCCACCTTGTTGGCTGGGCGCTCACAAGGATATAATGAGACTAAGGGGTGAAGATACATTTCGTGCTGTAATTCCACAGATTTCTGTTGACACTGGAGGCTATACTGTATAAGGAAGATGGAATAATTTCGGGAAAAATCGGAGGATGACTTCCGAGCAAATTCTTTTCGTAGTCTTGTTTAATGATGATGATGATGATGATGATGATGATGATGATGATGATGATGATGATGATGATAATAATAATAATAATAATAATAATAATAATAATAATAATAATAAATGATTCTTTAATGTTGCCTTCAACATAGACTGATGGCAAAGTTTAATTTAAACATAAAGGAAAGCGAAGTGATTCAAATATAATCCTTGAGACTGAAGGTTTTCTACCGGTAGGTGAAGAGAAGGAGAGGGAGGGAGGAAGGAAGGAAGGAGAGGGAGGGAGGGAGGGAGGGAGGGAGAGAGGAAAGGAAGGAAGGAGAGGAAGGAGAGGAAGGGGAGGGAGGGAAGGTAGGCAGGCAAAGCAGGCAGGCAGGAAGAAAGAAGACGGAGGGAAGGAAGGAAGGAAGAAAAGAAGGAAGGAAGGAGAAGGAAGGGGAGGGGAAGGGAAGGGACAGGAGAAAAAAGGAGAGGGAGGGCACAGGAGGGGAGAGGAAAGGAATCCCTTTGAGTTAACAATCTGCACTGCTATTAGTGCTGAGCAATGAAATTCTTCTGAATTTTTTACTACCTTCTATGCTCAAACCTCTGGCAGAGATCTTTGGGAGGCCCTGTATGTCCAATCCAATGTTTACAATGGAGGAAGATACAAAGACCTCTGGAAGCAAGGTCTCCCGAGGCCAGACAGAGGCCAGCTGTTTCAGGCATAAACCATTGGGAGGTCAGGGGACAAAGGCAGGTTAAGGAAGGGGACCATAAAACAGAAGAGGTGGGATGGTGTCCTGAAAACTGCCAAAGTCAAAGGCAATGAAACTGTGTGGGGTAGGAAAAGGCAGATGCAGTGTGGGTTGTGTAGGAAACCAACTGCCCTGGGGTGCTTTCAATGCACGGAGGAGTTCAAGGAAGCCGTGCAGAGCATGTAATGAAAAACAAAACCCTTCCTCAGACAAAGAGAATCGGTTGGGCATTGCTCCCAGAACAGGTCCGGCTGCCATAGCTTGTTACAAAAATAGCAGGAGTCATTCGGGATGCACAGAACCAACCTCCATTGAAGATTTAACCTCGTTAGCACCACATCGATATAATCCATGCAGCCATTGGTCCCTCGCAGGGATGTAAGATCAGCGCGCACATTTCACAAAACACAGCACCAGAGGTGGGTTGCTCCCAGTTTGGCCCAGTAGTGGAATTCAGGCTTGGGTCGCAAAACCAGCAGCAACCCAGGCTGGCCACGCCCCTGAATCGGTTCCCTCGCTGCCGCTGGGCCATTGCCATTTTGGTTTTTAGTGACTGTGCATGCGCAGTTCGTTGTAAATTATTCTGCACATGCACGAAGAACAATTTACATTGAACAGTGCATGCATGCACACCACCCGTGTGGTGTGTGTGCGGGTTGCGAACCAGTAGTAAAACTGGCAGCAACCCATCCATGGACGACACTATTTATTTAGCAAACCTTAGCTTTATTGGTAAGTACTAAAAAGGCATGATGTGTCTTTATGCCAGTTTTCTCCTGTTTTACGCACCTGGGTGCCCTCTATCATATTCCTCCAAACCAATTTCGCACATCTGGGTGCCCTCCACCATACTGCAATCTAGTAGTGGGATTCAAAAATTGTTACTACTGGTTCTGTTGGCGTGGCTTGGTGGGCGTGGCAGGGGAAGGATACTGTCAAATCTCCATTCCCACTCCATTCCAGGGGAAGGTTACTGCAAAATCTCCATTCCCTCCCAATCAGCTGGGACTCGGGAGGCAGAGAATAGATTGGGGTGGGGTCAGTCAGAGGTGGCATTTATCGGTTCTCCGAACTACTCAAAATTTCCGCTACCGGTTCCTCAGAACTGGTCAGAACCTGCTGAATACCACCTCTGATGGAGGGATGCAATCAAGATCAAGGGAGGTCCTAATACCACTCTATAAAGCCTTAGTAAGACCACACCTAGAGCACTGCATCCAGTTTTGGTCACCACACTATAAAAAAGACATTGAGACCCTAGAAAGAGTGCAGAGAAGAGCAACTAGGATGATGAAAGGACTGGAGGCTAAAACATACGATGAACGGTTGCAGGAACTGGGCATGGCTGGTCTAGTGAAGAGAAGGACCAGGGGAGACAGGATAGCCGTCTTCCAATATTTGAAGGGCTGCCACTGAGTGGAGGGAAGTCAAGCTGTTTTCCAAGGCACCTGAAGGCCAGACAAGGAATCATGGATGGAAATTGACCTGGAAATAAGGAGGAATTTTCTGACAGTGAGAGAGCAATCAACCCATGGAACAGAAGTTGCCTTCAGAGGTTGTGGGAGCTTCATCACTGTGTGCTGTGCGTGCATGCGCAGTATATAAAAAATGCTTCTGCCAAAAACAAGACTGCTGCGCCATAGGTGCAGCTGGGAGAACCCATTCGGGGGCGTGGCAGGCCTGGGTCACTGCCGGTTTCAGCCACCCAGGCCACCAAACCCACCTCTGCTCTGCGGGCATGTGAGCCGTCACCCCACCTGAGCTCCACTGAGCGCATGCACAGGGGCCAAGCTGCACCCCCCTCCACCGCATGTGTACACACACACACACACACCGGTAGCCCATTTATGCTCCCAGGAGGCTGCAGGGATGCCTACTAGGCCCAAAATGGGGCAGGGGAGGGTTACGTGTGCATGCATGGGGGGGGGAGGACAAGGGGTCATGTTTGCATGCATGGGGGAAGGGGGAGCGCGGGGACCATGCATGCACACACAGGGGTTGGGGTGCGTGTGGGGGGGGTGTTGCACGCACATTGCATTATGGGTGTACACACGCTTTCCGCACGCGATGACAAAAAGCTTAGCCATCACTGCTCTTGACACGCATCTCTCCAGAAGCACCAAATCACCAAAGCAGAGCCAACGATACTGGCGAAGAGGAAGACACGAGAGACTAAGAGCTTTAAGAGAAGCATGAACCACAACAGAGGGCGAGGAGATTCCCACATCAATCCAGGGAAAGCACAACTGTTTCTACATCAACTCTCTCTCTCTCGGGTGTGGGAGGAAAATGTCAGAAGAAGAGAAAGCTGCCAACACCTGCAGCCCGTCAAGGCCCACATCGGATTTGTCAAAGCCGCTTTGATCTTCCTGTTTTGATTTGGCAGGTAGAGAAACTAGAGTAGAAGGGGCAACAAGGAAACGCTTCATCAGATCAAGGACCGTGAAATTTGGCCTTCTCTTTTTGGGAATATAATCACTAGCTGGTTAAATTCTCCTGGAGGGAACGACATTGACGAATAGTCAGGGTTGTTATTGTGAAGCCTACCCCCTCCTCCAGCAGTCTAGATGCTCCGTGGGTTGATTGTTCTCCCTGTCAAACAAATTCTCCTTATTTCTAGGTTGAATCTCCCCTTGATCAGTTTCCACCCATGATTCCATTATTCTATTAGTCTCAACATCTCTTTGTTTTTAACGGTGGCCGAAACAAGGGTGGCCTTACCAAGGTCTTATAAAGGGGTACTAACATTTCATGTGATCTAGGTTTTATTGCTTTGTTAATGCGGCCTAGGAAAGCATGTTGTCCAGGTGAGTAATGAAATATCTGTAAGCAAACAACTAAACTCAGAAAACACTTAGGATTGCACGGAAAACCAGACTGCATTGGCTCAGGGGCCACATTTGAGACACAGGTATGATTTTAACCATCTAGGCTGGAAAGAACAGCCTACATATGCAAACTCAATCCAGAAAAGGAAAGGAGACACACAGAATAACAGAGTTGGAAGGGACCTTGGAGTTCATCTAGTCCAACTTACTTGCTCAAGCAGGAGACCCCTATACCCATGATGGTGAACCTATGGCAAGCCTGCCACTGGTGGCACACAGAACCTTCTCTGAGGTCATGCCACCCGTCACCCGAGCCCAGCTCCACCGCCCATTAGTACGTGCCTCCCGCTGGTCAGCTGGTCTTTGTGTCTTTGCTGCGCATGTGGGGGGGGCAGGGCGCACACGGGGGATGCTTGCGAATGCATGACAGCGGGGCGCATGGACTGGACGAGGTATGCTCGCATTGCATTTTGGGGCCTTTTTTGGCTTCCTGGTTGGTGCAGAAAATGTTCCAGGTCCAAAATGGGGCATGGGGGGGCATGCATGGGGACACTGGGTAGTCAGGCGCACATGCGCATGGGGTTGTAAATACATGCGCAGGGGTGCAGGGCTCAGAAAGGGTTCATGCGTGCATTGAATTATGGGTGCAGACGCTTTTGGCATGTGACGACAAAAGGGTTAGTTATCCCTGCCCTACGCCATCACTGATAAGTGGCTATCCAGTCTCTGAACAGTGAATAGACATTAAAAAAAGTAAATAAAGGCAACCCAATTGACTTCCAGTTGTGTGTAGGGCTTCCACCCTGAAGGAAAAGGCGGGAGGGTTGATTCAGCTTTGGCAAGCCCGGGTCAGAAGGCCAGTAGGGAGTGGACCTTGCTCTGGGTCAAGAGTAATGGACAGGAGGAAGCCACTGGAGGAAAGAGTGCAGTCAGGGACATGTGTTGGGGTCGAAGGGCATGGCAGAGTCGAATTGCAGCAGGAGACAAAAGAATGGAGTGGAAAGGGGTGTTGAGGGAAGGCTGTGCTTTCACAGAAGGAAGCACAACAATACCCTGAGGGAAGAGAAGAACCACATTTCGTTCCTACCGAGAAAATAATTAATGAGATTCAAGTCCTTGGAGGCCCAGCCTTTCCTGCTTGCAGGAGCAGACAGTTTTCTTTAGAGCGAGACAGGAAGAGAGGCAAACTGAAGCATCCAAATTGCTCTCCTTGGTTGACCGAGCTCTCGGGGGTGTTTGATTATATCTATCATCCTCCCCCCCTTTTTTTAGTATTTTATTTTACTCCTTACTCTTTCCTCCAAATGTGGGCTTGACATTCTTCTCAGAATGGAGATTCTCAGTCATCTGAACCACGGTTGTCCCAAAGATGCTTTTTTTCAAGAGGCAACTGGACTTTTTTGATTTTTTTTTCTTTTGAAGACATTTCGCTTCTCATCCAAGAAGCGTCTTCAACTCTGGCTGGATGGTGGGGAACGGAAGGATTTCTACTCCTTGCAGACAGCTAGTCATTTGCATTCTTTTAGAGAGTTGTTGAGATCACCATGGTGGGATTCAAAAATGTTTACTACTGGTTCTTTGGGCATGGCATGGCGGGTGTGGCATGGCAGGTGTGGCTTGGTGTGCATGGTGTGGTGTGGCGTGGTGGGCGTGGCATGGTGAGCGTGGTGTGGCAGGAGTAGCAGGGGAAAGATAATGCAAAATTCCCATTTCCTCCCGATCAGATGGGACTCGGGAGGCAGAGAATAGATGGGGGCGGGGCCAGCCAGAGGTGATATTTGCCGGTTCTCCGAACTACTCAAAATTTCCACTACTGGTTCTCCAGAACTGGTCAGAACCTTCTGAATACCACCTCTGGGCCACCTGGAGGTTTTTCTGTGTCTCAGGGTTACCCAAGTAGCGCAAATGGGTGCGCGGTGAACTGGTGATAAAATTATGTGAAACCCACCTCTGTATAGGATCCATTCCAGGTGGTTGGACTAGAAGACCTCCAAGGTCCCTTCCAACTCTGTCGTTCTGTACATTCTTGTCAGGGGAAATTTCACCCTGAGCTAATGAGGTCTTAGACCGACGGCTTTTCCAAACAGCATATCCTCAAGAAAACAAAAGTAAGGTCCAATAACAAGCTTTCATATGAAAATAAAATGAAATAAACAAATCTATCTAATTGTTACATTTTGGCAAGAGCAGTTTGTCGCCCACCTTCTTGGCAGACGAACAGAAGATCAAAAGTAAAGAAGTCTCTGGAATGTGTGATGAGCAAGCGCAGTACATCACTTGCTGATAAGGCCTATGACCTGCGCAGTAATTATTCAGCTCAGCTAGCAAACAATTAACACAGTGACAATTCTGTTATAATTCTCCATCCTAAGTGACTGATGCAGGGAATGAAGTACAGGTTGCCCTCAACGTACAGCCACAGTCGAGCCCAAAATTTAAGTTATTAAGTGAGACATTTGTTAAGTGAATTTTACATCATTTTACCACCTTTCTTGCCACAGTTGTTAAGTGAATCACTGAAGTTGATAAGTGAGTAACCTGGTTGTTAAGTGAATCTGGCTTACCTGTAGACTTTGCTTGTCAGAAGGTCGCAAAAGGACACTGCAACGGTCATAAGCATGAACCACTTGCCAAGCATCTGAATTTTGATCACATGATCATGGGGATGACACAAAGGTCGTAAGTGTGAAAAATGGTCATAAGTCCCTTTTTTTGAACGTTCACTAAACGAACTGTTGTAAGTCGAGGACTGTCTATAAATAAGAATCCTTATTCTACTTCTGCTGTACCAATTCTAGCTTTTTTTCACTACTAGTACGGTAAATGTTCCCCTTGCACATATGTGCTAGTCGTTCCTGACTCTAGGGGTCGGTGCTCATCTCTGTTTCAAAGTCAAAGAGCCAGCGCTGCCCGAAGATGTCTCCGTGGTCATGTGGCCGGCATGACTAAACGGCGAAGGCGCATGGAACGCTGTTCCCTTCCCACCAAAGGTGGTTCCTACTTTTCTACTTCCATTTTTACATGCTTTCCAACTGCTAGGTTGACAGAAGTTGGGACAAGTAACGGGAGCTCACGCCATTATGTGGCACTAGGGTTTCGAACCGGCTAACTGCCGACCTTTCTGATTCACAAGATCGGTGTCTTAGCCACTCAGCCACCGCATCCCTTTTTTCATTACTAGTAGTTGCTTGTTTATGAGAATAAATTCTTTTCCCCCCTCACTGTTTTATTTGGGGGGGGGGTGGAATGTGGGGGAAGAGAAGCACACCAAAAAAGCATCCCAAACCACAAGCCTGAGAACAAGTGGGTGAGCTCTACACAAATTGCATACTTCTTGCCAAGCCATACACAAGGAATACAAAGGCTCTATTTAACCTCCAAACCTAGGCTGCAATTTCACCATCTATGAAAATAGTCATTACTGTACCGTAAAATAAACACTGAGTTGGTGCAATACCCATCAACACATCTGTTGAACTATAAGTGACCCAAAGGGGCTGGGCTCACACAATATGCGAAGCCACAGGCAGATGAACCAAGGTTAAAATCCAACCCAGCTTAACGTGACGGATAAATGCAGTCACGGGTCCTTGACTACATTTGCTGTGGCCTGTTGGCCGCTGGCCCCTCCAGCAGCCAAATCAGAGAAGGAGAAGGAGGTGTGGGAATCAGGGTCAGCCTCAAGGTAACTTGAGAGCTCCCAGGGGAAGAGGGAATGGAGCTGGCAGAGAGAGAGAGAGAGAGAGAGAGAGAGAGAGAGAGGGAGGGAGGGAGGGAGGGAGGGAGGGAGAGAGAGAGAGAAAGAGAGAGAGAGAGAGGCGGAGCCTGGGCCATCCGTCAGCCCTCAGACAGAGAGTCAACAGCCACCAGGTCTGGAGGTGGCTGATGTGGAAGAGGAGAAACAGCTGGGTCCAGTGCCTGACACGTGGATGCGTGGAAGGCAGAGGAGAGGAGAGCAGTGGAAATCTATGGGCTGATCCTGTGGAAGGAAGAGCCACCACTACTAGTTCTGGGGATAAAAGGCAGGGGGCGGAAATGAACAGATGTGGTAGACAACTATTCATCTCCCTGCTGGACAGACTTGTTAGCCGGAGAGAGAAACTTTTTGCCGGGGCTGTCGACGCTCCTAATAAAGCAATCTTTGTGTTGGCTTCAGAGGGTTTGTCATATTTGGAGAGCTCGGTCAGAACAACAGTGTCTGAATCAGTGGTGGGTTCTGGATCCCGGTGCAACATGAAAGTGCACAACATGCACACACACACACGCACCGTGCGCATGTGTACTTACTGCCTGCGATGCTCCGCAACGCCTCCACAATGCTCCAGCTGCTTGGCGGAGCATCGCTTAAGCGCCATACGCTCCATGTGCCCTGAAAACCTCAAATACTGGTAAGGTGCATGGGCGGGTGGGTCCTCCGGAGCACCGTACTGTAACAGTACCTAGTGCTCCTGGCAGGCACCAGTACACCCGTACCGGGGCGTACCAGTCGTAACCCACCACTGGTCTGAATCCAAACAAATGAACCTCGTCTAGCAAGCCGACTCAAGGAAGGTCACACTCTTTAACCTCCTCCCGGTCATGAGGCTGAGCTTTCCAAGAACCGATTGCAAACTTTCTACTGTCGCAGTCGTTGCAGCTAGTCACAGTTAGTCCTCGAACTTACAGTCACAGTTGGGATCGGAATTTCCATTGCTAAGCAAAACGGTTCTTTTAAGGGAGGTGTGTCTGATTTCACATCCTTTTTTGGGGGGGCATGGTTGTTAAGCAAACCACTGCAGTTCTTAAGTGAATCGTATGATGGTTAAAGAAATCCAGCTTCCCAGTTGAGTCTGCGAGTCAGAAGATCACAAGTGAAGATCACACGATCCCAGGACGCTGCAACCATTTTAATACATGCCAGTTGACAAGCACTGAAGTTTTGATCAATTGACTGTGGGGCTGCTGCAACAGTTTTAAGTGGAAGCGTTGGCTGTACATTACTTGTTTTAGTATCATTGTAATTTCGGATGGCCGCCAAATGGATAGCATTAGCACTTACGACTTATATACCACTTCACAGTGCTTTAAAGCCCTCTCTAAGAGGTTTACAGAGTCAGCATCTTTTGCCCCCAACAATCTGGGTCTTCCTTTTACCCACCTCGGAAGGCTGAATCAACCTTGAGCCGGTCAGGATCGAACTCCTGGCAGTGAGCAGAGTCAGCCTGCAATACTGCATTCTCACCACTGCTCCACAATGGCTCTTACAGCAAGGGCTGTAACAGCAAGTTACTTGTTTCAGTGCCATTGCAACTTCGAATGGCCGCCAAATGGATGATTGTAAGTTAAGGACTATCTAGATCCTTTACCTAACAGTTAACCTAGTTTAACACACTAGCTTCGAAGTGCAGGGGCTCACAGGGTTAGAACACTGGCTTAACAATCTGCAAGCCTGCGTTTGAGACCTGAGTGCTGTTGGGTGATGTGGTGAGTTCCCGTCATTTGCTCCCGTTCCTGCTGACCTAGCAGTTCGAAAGCGTGCAACTGCAAGTAGATAAATAGGTACCACCTTGGTGGCCTCATTAATGGAGACATGAAAGGAGCCCCCAAGCTGGGCATCCCCCAGCAACAGCAATGTCATTGGTTAATCCAGTGACTTCCTAATATTAGATTTCATACTAAGCTGATTTCTGGTGACGTTGTCCCTAGCTCGTAACAGCGTAAGGTCGTTTGTCATTATGACCAATGGGTGATTCTTATTTTTTCCCCATATGTTGTATTGAATCCTATTGGTGCAGAGCAGTAATGGGTTTTGGCTCCCGTTGTACCTGATACACTGCAACAGGAGTCAGGCATGCTCCACAAGCGTGCGCTCTGCGCATGGATGTGTACCCACTGCCTGCGACACTCCAGTTGCTCAGCGGAGCGTCTCGCAGGCACCGTACGCTGGGCGTGCATGCACAAATGGCCCACTTCCTTCAAATACAGGTAAGGAACGGGGGCGAGCAGGTGGGCCCTCCAAAACACCATTCCAGTATGGTGGCTGCTGCTTCCGGCAGGCACTGGCACGCGCGTACCGTCTTCAACCCACCACTGGTGGAGAGGAGGAAAAAGAAGCACACAGAGCTGCAAAACAAGCAGTTATGCATTTAGAAAGGACCTGTTGTTGTTATTTTAAGCGATATTGTAACGGCAGATAATCCATTTTCTTCTCTAAGCTGGGGCCCTTGGAAGAAATGCTTTCTAATCTATTCCTCCTTAGAGACGGAGGCATTCTGTAACATTTGAGCTATGTCAGGCATGCTCAAAAATCACATGGTTCTAAAAGGGAGAATGTTTTGGAAATTCTAAAGTGTAGGTTTGTTTGCTTCTATTTTTATCGGTCACATCGTGTTCCATTCTCTCCTTCCCCTCCCCAGAGCACAAGCGGAGTAAGCTTTATTTGGAAAGGCACCCATGGAGGTTCGCGGTGGGTATCGTCATAAATACACAGGTCCAGCCTGTGATTCTGCCTGGGTCAGAATTGCCCTTTAAATGGTAAGGTTATTTTAGGGTCAGTTTTTTTATGGGAACAGTCCTTGTGAGGAAGAAAAGGAGCCGAGTTAAGATTGCTCTTTGGGCCTGGGAAAAGCAGTGTTGAAAACAAAAACAGAGATAATCAGGCAGAAACACCATCCATCCTTACGTCACCAAGGTTAGGCTCAGCTCATCCCTTCTCCCAACGGTGGGTTTCACATTTTGTTACTACTGGTTCGCTGCGCGTGCGCCCGTTTACTTCCCCTTCCACGCATGTGCCCGGCCACCTGCGCATGCGTGGTGCTCATACATGTGCCTTCTGCGCATGCGTACGGCCACAAAAACATGCCTAAATAGGACGACATAGAGTCGGGGCGGCCACCCCACCAGCAATTTTGGCTACTGGTTTGGGTGAACCGGTCTGAACTGACTGAATATCACCGCTGCCTTCTCTTAACAAGCTTGGGCCTCAGCAACAACCAGGAAAGGAGAAATCAGGCCAAGGAAGCATACAAGAATGGTTGGGATTTTATTCCATTTTACAAACTTTAAAACAGGGTGTGCCCAACCTCTGGGCCACGACCCATCTTATTGGCCACCAGGCCACGTGAGTAGCTGGCCAGTGTGTGTGCATGCACACGTGCATAGCTCCACTCACACGAGTGTCGCAGCGAGCATCTTGGGCACTCACGGCCCCACTCGTGCAAGCACTTCTAGCCCCACTTATGTGGGAACCCATGGCCCTAATCATGTGACCATCTGCTCTGACCTAGGCTTCACGAAATCACGAAGCAGACTCCTTGTCCCGACAAAACCCCTTTTTATTAAGCTCTCGTTCACATGCAGCAAAGTCCCGGCAAACAGTCTTTCAAGGGTGAATTGACAACCACAGACCTTATCAAACTTGGAGAGCTGCCAGGCCGATGTCTTCCAAATGCAACGGCTGTACAATAAAATACTTAGCAAGGAGTCCCTGAGAGTCACAAACAAATCATACTAATTAAGTGAACAAATTGTCTCCCACAAACTCCATTCCCCTTTTGCTCCTCTTGATTCCTTATAGGAGGGGCCAGTCACCGTCCACCTGTGCCTTTACTCCCGAGTTGGCCCTTGTTCCTTAGCTGTTCCCTTCTCCTGGCAACTCTGCGCATTCGCACACATCAGGAACAGGCTCCAGATGTTCTTCTGCTTCACTGATCTCCGACTTTGAAGGCACCTGATAACCGTCAGACGGCCCTGGCCCCATCTCTGCCTCTGACGCAGAGCCACATCAGAGCTTTCCTCAGCTTCCAGGGCTGGCCCATGTTCCTCCCCCATCACCTCACTGTCCGACTCTGCTGCCAGCTCCACTGGCCACTGGCCGTCCACAACACCATCATCATGGCCTCACGCATGTGAGCAACAGGTGTTCACATCCATTCACACGTGTGCGCATGCACCTGCCCCTCCCAAAAAAACATTGCCTCTTTCCCTCCTCCCATGACTCCAGGCCGCCAATCCGGAAAGTTTGGGGAGCTCTTGTATCTGTTATGAGGACATGGCACCAAAGACTTATTTACATGCCTACATCGACTGATATAGCTTAGAAGGGTGAGGTAACCTATGGTTGGGAAGGAATGGACTACAATGCAGGTAGTCCTCGACTTACGACCACAATTGGGAACCACAGTTTCGTAGCTCTGCTCTGGAGTTGTTAAGTGAGTTTACAGTCGTTTTGGCCAGGGTTATTAAATGAATCACTACAGTTGTTAAGCAAATTTGGCTTTCCCCATTGACTTTATTAGTCGAAAACCAGCTGGGAAAGGTCAGAAATCTGGGGGTCCCTGTTGTTTTTTTTTCTTTTAAAAAAGGTAATTTCTCCACAAATACCCTCATCTTAATCAACCATGGAAAGCCAAATCTTTCCTCTTAGTCAGGGGTCTCCAAACTTGGCAGCTTTAAGGCTTGTGGACTTCAACTCCCAGAATTCCCCAGCCAGGGATCTCCAAACTTGGCAGCTTTAAGGCTTGTGGACTTCAACTCACAGAATTTCCCAGCCAGGGATCTCCAAACTTGGCAGCTTTAAGGCTTGTGGACTTCAACTCCCAGAATTCCCCAGCCAGGGGTCTCCAAACTTGGCAGCTTTAAGGCTTGTGGACTTCAACTCCCAGAATTCCCCAGCCAGGGGTCTCCAAACTTGGCAGCTTTAAGGCTTGTGGACTTCAACTCCCAGAATTCCCCAGCCAGGGGTCTCCAAACTTGGCAGCTTTAAGGCTTGTGGACTTCAACTCCCAGAATTCCCCAGCCAGGGGTCTCCAAACTTGGCAGCTTTAAGGCTTGTGGACTTCAACTCCCAGAATTCCCCAGCCAGCTTGGCTTGCCAGAATTCTGGGAGTTGAAGTCCACAAGTCTTAAAGCTGCTAAGTTTGGAGACCCCTGCTTTTAGTGATCCATGGTTAGCTGGCCTAGACATTGTTCCGGACTATACTACATTCCTATTTTACAGATCGTCCTCAACTTACAACAGTTCACTTAGTGACCGTTCAAAGTTACAACGGTACTGAAAAATGTGACTTATGACCGTTTTTTACACACTTTCACGCTATTGTGGTTTCACCATGGTCACTTGATCAAAATTCAGTCGCTGGGCAATGGACTCACATTTACGACGGTTGCAGTGTCCCGGTGTCCCATGATCCCGTTTTGCGACCTTCTGGCAAGCAAAGCCTATGGCAGGAAAGCCAGTTTCCGCTTAACAACCGCATGACTAACTTAGCGATTCACTTAACAACCGTGGCAAGAGAAGGTCGTCAATGGGGCCCAATTCACTTAATTCAACTGTCTCGCTCAGCGATGCAACTTTGGGGCTCAACTGCGGTTGTAAGTGGAGGACCACCCATACCATGCTTTTTATCAAGGCAAAATGTTGATATTAAGATTTTGATATTAATATTAAGATATTAAGTCCAGGTACGATATGCCCTACACGAAATAAATAAAATAAAATACCATATTTTTCGGAGTATAAGACACACCTTTTCCCCCCTAAAAGAGGGTGAAAATTTGGATGTGTCTTATACACTGAATGTAGCCCCACCCACCCACCGGTCCCCACCCTTTGGCCTCTGCCTCCCAGCAATTTACCTCCTTGCAGCAAATGGGGAAAATGGGGCTTGCGGAGGCTGCAATAGGCTAGAGCAATCCCTGCAGCCTGAAACAGCTGATGATCGGGAGGGTGCTTAAACTGAAAGTGAAACTTGCTGTTTGCTCCACGAGGCAACTTGCTGGGAGGCAGAGGCAGATTTTTTTTCTTGTGCTAATCAGGCTGTTTGCTGTTTGTTGCAAGACGATAAGTCAACAACTACAAATGCCTATAGAACAGCGATGGCGAACCTTTTTTGGCTCGCGTGCCACAAGTGGGGGGAGCTCGGGGGGGGGTCGTGTGCGGGCGTGCCGCACCCATAATGCAACACGCGATCCCCCAGTGCGCATGCGCGCACAACACGCCCCCCATTTTACATGCTTTTTTCGCCCTCCCCAGGCTCCAGAGGCTTTATAGGAGCCTGGGGAGGGTGAAAAGAGCCCCCCCCGCACCCCGGAGGCCCTCCGGAGGCTTCAGGGACCGTCCGGAGGCTTCCCTGAAGCCTTCTGAACGCTTAAAACCACCCTCCGACCAAACCGGAAGTACTTCTGGTTTGCTCGGAGGGTCGTTTTAAGCGCTCCGAAGGCGTCAGGGAAGCCTCCGGATGGTCCCTGAAGCCTTCGGAATGCTTAAAACGACCCTCCAAGCAACTTCCGGGTTGCTCGGAGGGTGGTTTTAAGCATTCAGAAGGCTTCAGGGAAGCCTCCGGACGGTCCCTGAAGCTCCGGGGGGTGGGGGGGCTCTTTTCGCCCTCCCCAGGCTCCTATAAAGCCTCTGGAGCCTGGGGAAGGCGAAAAATAGCTTTTAAAAAGGTGAACTCAGGTGGCCAGTGCGCGCATGCGTGCTGGCCAGCTGACAGGGCAGAGCCTCGCGTGCCCTGACAAATGGCTCCACGTGCCACTTGTGGCACGCGTGCCATAGGTTTGCCATCACAGCTATAGAATGTTCAAATGATTAGACATATTTTTTAAAGTCTGCTTTATTATTGTTCTTGACAGCTTAACAAAATGAAGAAGCTTTTCAAAATAAATGCTTGATCTGAAGAAGCCGAGTGCTATTGTATCTTCTTTTAAATAGCAAAGAATAACTATACTTCCAGAAAGTACATCAACTTTAACAGCATCTGTAAAGTATAGTCTGAAATGTAACACCACAAACAGTGTATATCGTCTGTACTGTTTGCTGTTTGTTACAAGGAAGCAAATTGCTGGGAGGCAGAAGCTGATTTACCCCCCCTTGTTTTCCTCCCCAAAAGCTAGATGAGTCTTATACTTCGGAGCATCATATGCTCTGAAAAATATGGTACATTTCTCAGATTTGCCGTTTTTCTGGGACAGGTTTTCAACTCTGCAGGCTGGAGGGGATTTGATGGAGTTCTCCACAAAAAGCTCCCATCGGAGTCTCCTCTCCTCCCCCTCCTCCTCCCCCCCTCCCCAATCCAAACGCTTACCAATCTTGACTCAGCTTAAGTCTTACGCTTCGTACAAGGTCACCTTGGTCATTAATCTACAAGGCATTAAAAACCGCCCACGCTCTTTAGTATTCTGGGAACGCGCTCACTGCTGTGGCAATAGCTCTTGCTTTTAATTTTCCATCAGAATAATAATAATTAAAAGAACACACACACACACACACCCAAACCCTTCCTGCAACTTTTGGAGCAGGTCTAAATGCAAAAAAAAAAAAATGGATCTCCAGTTACTGCAACCTTTAAGCCGTATTTTTAAGGAGGACTAAAAAAGGGGCGGAGGAGAAAGATAGACACATCGGCATTGTCTTTCCATGCTAAAACAAACCTGCCCCTCCCAAAACAAAAATCCAAACTGTTTTGTGCTCTTCTCAGCCTTCCCCATTACACACAGAGACAGAAAGAAAGAAAGACAGACAGACGGACAGACAGACAGACAGACGGACGGACGGACGGACGGACGGACGGACAGACAGACGGACGGACAGAGAGGGAAGGAGGGAGAGGGAGGGAATAAAGGTAAAGGTTCCCCTCGCACATATGTGCTAGTTGTTCCTGACTCTAGGGGGCGGTGCTCATCTCCATTTCAAAGCCAAAGAGCCAGCGCTGTCCGAAGACGTCTCCGTGGTCATGTGGCCGGCATGACTAAACACCGAAGGCGCATCGAACGCTGTTACCTTCCCACCAAAAGTAGTTCCTATTTTTCTACTTGCATTTTTTACATGCTTTCGTACTGCTCGGCTGGCAGAAGGTGGGACAAGTAACGGGAGCTCACTCCATTGCGCAGCGCTAGGGATTCGAAACTGGCTACTGCCGACCTTTCTGATCCACAAGCTCAGTGTCTTAGCCACTGAGCCACCACGTCCCACACACACTATGAGGGGTATCAAATCAGTCAATGGATTTGAGTCGGATTCTAGTGAGGGAAATCACCCCTCCCAGAAGAATGAAATACTTTGAGAAATATTTAAAAAGGCAGAATATTATATTCCCCTAAAAGAGAAATGGAAATCTTAAGGGAGACAGAAATTCAGAGCTTCAGCTCCCTGCGCCCAGCAGATATTTGGTTTCCATTGAGAAGGACTGGGCCAGCCTATCTACAAGAGAAAAGACCTTCGGCTCCAGGGTGATGGGATTATCCTTCAGGGCAAAGTCATTCAGCTACAAAAGGAACTGCACTGCATCTGCTCAAGTTTCAACCAAACTTGACTCAGACAACCTGCAAAGTTAGCAGTGACCCCTAAAACAACCAATAGAATACGTGTTCTTGCACAGGAACAGGAAACTCAAGGGCAAGGCCCAAGAAGGGGTATAAATAACCTTCACTCTCCACTCCATGTGGTCAGCTACCCGGAATCACACCTGCTTTAATGGTTCAGCTTCACCATTAAACCATCTTTCCAAGCAGCTTACATGTTTCCAGTGTCTTTTCCCCCACTTGGATCTGAACCCAGATGGGTATTTCTTCCAACACAAGGAAATCTCCTGTGTCCTGTTGTCAAGTCCCAGCCCATGCAGTCTCACGAACCCTTTCAGAGGCTTAAATGAAACACACAACCAGTGGTAAGTTGCAGGCGGTACGCCCCGGTACGGGCGTACCGGAGCCTGCCCAGAGCAATGGATACTCTTCCGGTATGGTGCTCCGGAGGCCCCACCCACCCACCCGCGCTCCTTACCTGTCTTTAAACCCTTCGGCACTTCTGCGCATGCGCATGGCACGTACAGCTCCTGCGCAATGCTCCACCAAGCAGCTGGAGCATCTGGACGTTCGCAGAGGCTTCGCTGGATGGTAAGGGGCATGTGGAGGACGCCGGGCCCCGTTGCAACCGTACTGGTTGCAATGGGATCCGGAACCCACCACTGCACACAACACACATATGTTTCCCTCCCTCCCACCTGACACACACCATTTCCACTGTATTGGGCACGTTAATCCCATGCAGAAGGCTAATGCGATTGCCAAAGGGGAAGCGTAGCAGTCAAATGTCACAGGAAAAGGAAACGTAATGCAGGCGGCCCTCGCCTTGCAACCACAACCGAGCCCCCAATTATTATTTGGGGGGGGGGCAATAAGTTTTTGTTTTATTTTACAGCGTACAAAATTCCCAATATCAGTTGAACAGTATGTGGCCTGGGTGCAAATCATTTTAGGAGATAATAATCACAGGGTTTACAACAATATGCATTGCATTAATGTCAATTATGTTAAAATGAATAACAGTAATAATCGTACTATTTGTTTAACCAAGTTAAACATATCTTCCTTATATCACTAATCAAGGCTGGCTGGGGAATTGTGGGAGTTGAAGTCCACAAGTCTTAACGTTGCCAAGATTGGACACTCCTGTTTCAAACAGTGCAAAGGTTAAAACAATTAAACACTTCACGCCTGTAGGGGAATATAGAATTACAGACACCCATGCCTGTGGTTTCCCAGACCCTGGGCAATGCCCTCAAAACACTTCCTATCATTTCAAGGGATGGGCAGAATGCCTTACTCCTAGCTGTGCAAGGCGTTTACGGCACCGTGTGCTTTTTATACGGAGGGAATTTAGGGAAATGTTTTTGCAATTGTTCCAAGGATAAACAAACAATCAAAAGCACTGAACTGGAAGCCAGTAAAAAAAAATAGGGTACGCCATAAAAACTCAGGCGGCAGAGCCATAAAAAAAAAATACAATTGCTTTATCCAAAGCTTGCCTATGAATGTTAACGACACTTGCAAATGCTGATGCTAATCTTAGGATGATACGGTCTGCGTTTAAGATATGCGCCACTGATGCTTGATATGGGTGACACCAAAATTGCCCCCCTACCAAAATATTACAGTGACATTGTAAGCCTCGTACAGCCTCATTATATGCAGATGTTTCCCTTCTCTTTATTGGCGCCTTTATGGCTGCAGACGGTCCCTGAACATCAGAGACAGAAAGCTGAGATTGCTATAGGACAGGGGTGTCATACTCGATTTCATTAAGGGCCGCATCAGGGTTGTATTTAACCTCGGGGGGCACTGGGGGGGGCAGCTCAACCTCACTAGTGTTGGGGGTCACCTGTGGTGGCCCGGGTGGGGCTAGGGGGGATCCTCCTTTAGCCTTCTGCCAGTGAAAATGGAGCTCGGGAGGGCCAGATGTAACAGAGGGCTGCTGGAGGCCATCACAGCTAAAAACGGAGCTCAGGAAGGCCGTGGGTGGCCCTCCCCAGCTCCATTTTCACCAGCAGAAGCACCACGGGCCGGTCCTTTGCTGTCTCCAGGGCAGCCCCGCAAGGCAAATCTAAGCATCCCGTGAGGCGGATCTGGCCCAAGGGCCTTGACTTTGACACCCCTCCGATAGGAACTACATTATGAGCAGGTATGGGCTTCAAAAACTGTAGCAATGGATTCGCTGCTCTCTTGCTGGGTGGGCGTGGCCATGGTGGGTGTGGCCTGGTCGTCCTCCTGCACCATGGGGGGAGATGTTTTTCACCCTCCCCAGGCGCCCTTTTTGAGCCTCCGGGAGGGTGAAAACTGCTCCCTCCGGGCTCTGGAGGCCCTCCGGAGAGCAGAAACAAGCCAGTTTCCACACTTTCAATACTTCCATAGACCTGTTTTTCACCCTCCCCAGGATCCGGAGGCTTTTCTTGAGCCCCCAGGAGGGCAGAAACTGCCTCCAGAGCCTGGAAACAGGCCTCTTTTCCAGAATTCGGTAGACCCGTTTTCCCCCTTCCCTGAGCCTCCACACGGGGCCTGCACATACATGGCATTCAGCCTTGCTGGATGATGATGTCATGAAAGGGCTTTGGGATTCCTATTATGGCTCGGCCTGAAGGAGATAGAGCTTTGTCGTGTAGAACAGACTGGCTCAGGCCTTAATGCCATTGACAAAGGATGAGTTTCTGCCTCCCTTTTAGGGGAAATATTCTGTCCTTTTAATAATTCCTAAAATATCTCATTTTTCTAGGAGAGGGGTGGGTGCTAACATCCTACAAGAGGCATAGGATGCCCATTAAAGGCAGTGGCCGGGGGGGGGGGGAGGAAATGAACATTTCTTCACCCGGTGCTCTGACATTGTCATTACAAGTCCTTTGCCCAAATCGTGCCCAGATTGTGGCTGCTGGCTCTTCAGCTTGCTTCTAAGAGCAGCTGAATCTGCTGATATTAGCAGGAAATGATCTTTGGAAGACTGAATTGCTGAGGTCTGCAGATCAGGCAGTTGTTCAAAGCAGAAAGCAAATTGGGCAGAGTTTTCCTTTCGGGCCTTTTTGACCCAGAGGATCCTGGCTTGTTTACTCCCTTCCTATTCTCCCTTCCAAGGTACAGTAAGAGCGAACCTGGGAGGTTTTGGCTGAACCCCGTCCCTTTTTCTTTGAAATCGTGTAAGGATGCAGCCAAAGACTGCTGTTGTTTTCCTCCTGGATGTAGGAAAGGAAAACGATTGCTGGGCTCTTCTGATTTTTGTTTCCCTCCCCAATGAAAGGAATAGAATAGAACAGGGGTGTCAAACTGGATTTCTTCGAGGGCCAGATCAGCATTATAATTCTCCTCCACAGGCTGGGGGATCAAGGAGCAGGGGGAGATGCCTCCTGCAGCACTTCGCCAGCCAAAACAGGATGCATAGAGTCCCCTGCACCAGTGGTGAAATCTAATTTTTTTTTACTACCGGTTCTGTAGGCGTGGCTTGGTGGACGTGGCTTGCTGGGGGTCACATGGCTAGGTGGGCGTGGCTATGTAGTCATGTAACTGGGGGATCAAAAGACAGAAACTCACTTTAACAATGTCCTGCTGCAGTAGGGCTGGACTAGATGACCTCCAGGTCCCTTCCAGCCCTGGATTATCCTCTGATGCTGCATCTAGTGCCAGGTTTGGAGTCCTTCCTTCCTCTCCTTTTTCCCACCCTCCATTTCTTTCTCTTTCTTTCTCCCTTTCCCTCTCTCTTTCTTTCTTTCTCAGCACTCCCCACCCCCCCTTTTTTTTTGGCCTAGCCAAAAACGGAACCCCCACTCCACCCTCGTGTTTCTGGAAAATCTGTAGTGTAAAAAAAATGCTTTAAAAAATATTCCAAAGATCAGCCGTGTGATCGTCGGAACAGTGTTTGTTTTAACTTTTTAAAGTATTTTTTACTACTGGTTCGGCCGAACCAACCCGAACCGGTAGCATTTCACCCTTGCCCGTTTTTGGCCTCCCCGTTCTCCAGCAGCACTCTGCCAGCCAAAAATGGGGCCAGCCTGGAAATATCAAAGGACTGGCCTACGGTGCCTCTGCCGGACAAAACGGGCCGCAGGGCCTCTACATGGCCTATTTCTGGCCAGCAGAGTGCTGCTGGCAGCTGGGGAGGCCAAAAATGAGCCATGGGAGGTCCATACGCCCATAGGTCCTTAAAGACGCTGAGCTTGTCAGCTGGAAAGCTTACAGCCCGGGTTCAAGACCCGAGCTCCACGCAATGGGGTGAGCTCCTGTTTCTTGCTCCTTCCCACCTAGCAGTTCAAAAAGTTTGCAACTGTGAGTAGATAAATAGATACCACTTCAGGGGCGGTGCTCATTTCTCTTCCTTAGCTTGTCTGAGGGAGCCAGTTTGTCTGAAGTCACTTCCATGGTCATGTGGCCAGCGTGAGGTTCACGGAACGTTGTTACTTTCCCACCAAAGTGGTACCTACTTTGTGTCAGCTCCAGCAAGCCCACAGGCCCAGAGCTGCCATTCAGGCAGAGGAAGTTGTGGGAGCCGCCGGGAATCATTCTTACCAGCTGGGGATCTCCCCCCTCCACAAGCGATCCAGTTGAGAACTCTCCATAACTCTCCATGACTGACAGCCAGGGACACGAGGTGATTGGTGTGTGTTACAAGTGGGGGTGGGATTTAGCCTAAATATCACATAGAGCAGTGATGGCTAACCTTTTTGTCGTTGTGTGCCAAAAGCGTGCACATGCTTGCCCACACCCATAATGTAATGCGCATGGAACACACACATCCCGCATGCCCCACCCCCCTGTACATGCACGCGTGAAACCCCCCCCCCCCCCGCCCACCGTACATGGCCATGTGACCCCATTTTGGGCCTAGCAGGCCTCCCTGAAGCCTCCTGGGAGCAGAAATGGGTTGCGGGGTGAGGGGGGTGTAACCCCCCATCCCTGCAACCCCCCGCCCATGCGTGCATGTCTCCCGCAAGCACCCCACCCCACACACATGTGGGGCAGAGAACCCAAAATTAGCTAGCCAGCAGGAGGCGCGCGCAGATGTGCGGTGCAGCTGAGCTGTGGCGACGAATTGTGTGCCCTCAGAGAGAAGGTTCCACAGGCCACCTGTGGCACCCGTGCCATAGGTTCACCATCATGGACATAGAGTATATATGGTGTTGGGGAGCACCAGATGTTAGCTCTGACCATTGATTCATTGCCTTGGTGCTTTGTTGGTCAGTTCGTGCTGGAGGAGGTAAACTGTGTTTCAAACCGCGTCTGTGTTTGGCTGATTTTAACCCTTCGGAACCGGACACCTTGCATTTACATGCTTTAGAACTGCTAGGTGGGCAGGAGCTGGAGCAAGGAGAGGGAGCTCACCCCATCACACGGCACTGGGGTCTCTAACGTTGGCTGTCCGATTTCCACATCTTTCCTGCCATTTCTCAATTCTGACACTGACATGCCCTCTCTTGTTGAGAAGCTGGCCTGGCAGATTTCACTGTGGCCGTGTCTGTCATAGAGAATTGCTCACATGGGAAGGGTAGGTGTGTTGTGACAGATATTGAGGATTTGAGCAATGCAGTTTCCGCCTACTCTCTGTTAGTGGACTGTGTTGTATTGTGATAGATCAAAGCAACATCCAGTTTCCTCATCCTCGCCTCCTCCACAATAGCTTTTAAATAATCTCCAGCCCGACTTGTAACATGTGAACACATTCCACGTTCTCCTTACTTCTTCTGTTCTGAGCCAGATGACGCACACATCCAGATTGCTTTCCAATCCTTGGAGTGGGTTGTGAAAGTATGACTTTGTTCCCCACCCACTGAGGATGCCCGTCCTACCTTCAGCATCATCAGCTGTTCATGGGGGATTGTCATCTGTTTTGAACAAAGAGAGTGCGCCTACACCTGGACTTTACAGTTGCTTCCTGGATTTTATAAGGAATGTCAACCACTTGATTTTGGGATCTTGACTGCATGACCTATTTGTATCCCAGTTTTGGTCACCATGACATCTAAAAAAAGATGTGGAGACTCTAGAAAGAGTGCAGAGAAGAGCAACAAAGATGATGAGGGGACTGGAGACTAAAACATCTGAAGAACGGTTGCAGGAACTGGGTATGTCTAGTTTAATGAAAAGAAGGACTAGGGGAGACATGATAGCAGTGTCCCTATATCTAAGGGGTGGCCACAATAAGAGTAAGGTAAAGGTAAAGGTTCTTTTCGCACATACTGTATGTGCTAGTCGTTCCCGACTCTAGGGGGCAGTGCTCATCTCCATTTCAAAGCCAAAGAGCCAGCACTGTCCGAAGACGTTTCCATGGTCATATGGCCAGCATGACTAAATGCTGAAAGCGGTTACCTTCCCACCAAAGGTGGTTCCTATTTTTCTACTTTCATTTTTACATGCTTTCGAACTGCTAGGTTGGCAGAAGCTGGGACAAGTCACGGGAGCTCACTCCGTTATGCGGCGCTAGGGGTTCGAACCGCCGAACTGCCGATCTTTCTGATCGACAAGCTCAGCATCTTAGCCCCTGAGCCACTTACTGCTTACCAGAAGGTGGTCTGGATTCCCAAGGGCTGATTTTTCACCAAGAAAGCCCAACGGTTTGGCACTCAGATCTTGAGAACCATCCAGTGAATGCTACTTTTCCAAGAACACATTTCGGGCATTGTGCAAGGGCAGAGTTTTTATAAGGATGGGAATAGCCCTTGAAACAGGCCCTTCTCACAGTTACCCACGCCCTGGTCACCTTCCATGTGGACTGTTGTAGTGTAATGCATGTAGATCTACTCTTGAAAGTATCTGGTATCTTTAGTTAGATTGCATCGGATGAGGAGAGCACATCTTTTGCCTTCTGTCCTGGCCACTTTTGTACCGACGCACAACTGAGATCATTTTAACAAACGGCATCCCTGTTCGGTTCAGTGTCTGCTGTGCCTCAGATAGAAAGCCCCTACAGAGAGTGGTGAGGACAGCCGAAAATATTATCAGACGCTCGCTTCCTGTCATTCAGGATACTGTTGATAAGCGCTATGTGCTTAGAGCTCAAAGCATTGTTAGAGGCCCACATACCCACTTTACAGTCTGTTTCTGTTGCTCCCCCTCTGGGAGGAGGTTTTGAAGTTTTTCTAACAGGACTGACGGATTCTGTAACAGCTTCATTCCGCTGTGCCGTCCGTTTGGTAAACTCGCAAGATTTGTTTCTCTCACCATGTACACGGATCCATCCGAACTAGACGGTGTCGTTTCTCTGGCAGGGGAAATTCTGCAACTCTTTCTGAGACACGGCTATCTTCCCACGAGGCCAGCTGTAGACTTGTCACCATCGTTCCCTTTTATACAGTGATGAAATCGATTTTTTTTTACTACCGGTTCTGTGGCTGTGGCTTGGTGGGCATGGCTTGGTGAGGGGGGTCATGTGACTGGGTAGGCATGGCTATGTAGTCACATAACTGGGGGATCAAAAGACAGAAACTTTAACAATGTCCTGCTGGAGCAGTGTTGGACTAGATGACCTCCAAGTCCCTTCCAGCCCTGGATTATCCTCTGAAGCTGCATTTAGTGCCAGGTTTGTAGTCCTTCCTTCCTCTCCTTTTTCCCTCCCTCCCTTCGTTTCTTTCTTTTTCTTTCTTTCTCTTTCTTTCTCCTTTCTTCCTTCCTTCCTTCCTTCCTTCCTTCCTTCCTTCCTTCCTTCCTTCCTTTCTTTCTTTCTTTCTTTCTTTCTTTCTTTCTTTCTTTCTTTCTTTCCTTCTCAGTACTCCTCAGCCCCCAATTTTGGCCTAGCGGGCTTCAGGGAAGCCTGCTGGGAGAAAAAATGGACCCACCCCCACCCCTGCATTTTTGGAGAACCTATAGTAAAAAAAATGCTTAAAAAGTTTTTAAAAAGTCCCGAAGATCAGCTGTGCGAAGTGCGATCGTCGGAACTTTTTTTTTTTTTTAGTATTTTTTACTACCGTTTTTGTGAAACAGTAGCATTTTTTATAACCAGTTCAGACAAACCTGCACGACCCAGTAGCATTTCACCCCTGCTTTTATATAAATTGTCGAAGTGACTTGAATTCCTACTAGGGCTGCAGAATTCTGCAACTCAGCCGTTGCTCAGCCGTTGTCCAGGGTCCTGATTTATACTTCAGGCAATCTCCTTGGCTTTGCCAAATTGGATCTGAGCCCTGAAGTTCAGCCTCCGTAGAGCAGGATATTTATTCAACACATGGTTCATATTTCTGTTGGACAGATGTCAGAGGCTGGGCCCAAGGGAATACGGATAGTTTTCTAACATTACACGAAGAACTGTCATAAATAATTATTCCCAGCTACCTGCTGAGAGGACAAAACCCTTCAGTTAAGATCATTCACTGCGATCGTATGAGCTGGCGGAATAAAGATTGAATTCTGATCCACCCAAACCAAAAAATACCCACCTTGTTCTCCATTTCCTTTAATCAGTTCTTCATCACAGAACTGGTGCTCTAGGAGCTGAATTGCCTGGCCCAGGGGATGGCAACCTTAAACACTCAAAGAACCACAAAGGTCCTAGCCAGGAGCCCCCCATTCAATTCTGGAGCCAACCGGAAGTCAGGTTCCTCCCCCCCCCGCCAAGTCTCCTTCTGGCACGCCATGCTTCCCCCCCCTCCTCAACTGGAAGCTCCTCTCAAAATTGTGACCCTGACCAGCAACAGGGAGCCGCAGCAGAAGGATGAAAAAGCCATATGTGGCTCCAGAGCCATGGGTTGCCGAGGCCAATGAGGAAATATTAATAACAACAGCTATATCATCTGTAGACTTTTTTCACTTCAATAATCATCCAACATCAGCTTCCAGCTGTTTCTTCTACGGAGAATGGCTACCGTCGCCTGTTCAATAGCAATTCAGCACTCCCTTCCCATCAACGTAACGACATATGGAATAATCACGTATTCTTTCTAATAACCCAATCAAACTGTAATTCTTACTGTAGTTGCCAAACTTGTCAAGGCCATTCTGTTCTTAACTGTATTTTTTAGTTGTGTTTTGATATTATTTTATGATGTCTGTAAACTGCCCGAGGTCACGCAGGTGAGATTGCCGATGTAGAAATTAAAGGAATGAATGGATGGATCATATTTCTCAATCCTCATAATAGGGTAGGGTAGGGTAGGGTAGAATTTTGGGCCGTTTCCAGACCGTTTCGGGGCCATTTTTCTTTGCAGGCGCCAGAGAGGCTAGCTGGTCTTTGCAGGTGCCAGAGCGCCAAAAATGGCCTGAAAACAGTCCCAAAAAAATGGCCAAAAAACAGGCATCCACACACTGGCCAGATGGCCTTCGGGTTTCTGGTGTGTGCATACGCACACATGGACTCCCATTCCTGTTTGGGCACTCGGTGGTGAAAACTTTGGCCATCACTATACCATTTTAGAGAAATGGCTGTCCAGTCTCTTCTCAAAAACTTTCAGTGATGGAGCATTCACAACTTCTTGTGTCAAATTGTTACACTGATTAATTTTTCTCACTGTCAGGAAATTTTCTCCACCCACCACTGCCGAGGGTATAGATAAAACTCCAAGCGGCCTCAACGACTCTCAGAGAGCGTGCTAATGACCAGATGACTGCAAAGGATATAAATCCTTCCATCCTCCCACCATTCAGTCAGAACTGAAGAAGCTTCTCGGAGGAGAAGCAAAATGTAATACAATGCAATAGCAGAGTTGGAAGGGACCTTGGAGGTCTTCTAGTCCAACCCCCTGCCTAGGCTGGAAACCCTATATTGTTTCAGACAAATAGCTATCCAACATCTTCTTAAAGACTTCCAGTGTTGGGGCATTCACAACTTCCGGAGGCAAGCTGTTCCACTGATTCATTGTTCTCACTGTCAGGAAATTTCTCCTCAGTTCTAAGTTGCTTCTCTCCTTGATTAGTTTCCACCCATTCTTCTTGTTCTACCCTCAGGTGCCTTGGAGAATAGTTTGACTCCCTCTTCTTTGTGGCAACCCCTGAGATATTGGAAGACTGCTATCATGTCTCCCCTAGTCCTTCTTTCTCTTAAACTAGACATACCCCAGTTCCTGCAACCGTTCTTCATATGTTTTGGCCTCCAGTCCTATAATCCTCTTTGTTGCTCTCCTCTGCACTCTTTATAGAGTCTCAGCATCTTTTTTATAATGTTGAGACTCATATGTTTATGGCATCACCAGAAATTGTCCTCACCTTTCAATTTCAATTTCAATTTTATTTGATTTATAGACCGCCCCCTCTCCCTGAAGGGGAGAAGATGCTTTTTTTTTTTAATCACAAGAGGGCCCAAACAAAGACATTTTAAAACATTTGACTCCCCCTGCTGTAAAAAAAATAGTATCTTTTGAGATCCCCCTTGTTTTTGGTGCCCCTTGGTACCAAATCAAACATGTTCTCAAAAGCGTTGAGGTCAAGAACAAAATATGAATTCTTCTCTTGTTACAGTATTTGCACTTCTTCTTTGGGTGTGATGCCTCAGGCCGAATTAGACCGAATCCATGATGAAGGCAACTACTTTAAATAGGTCCAAAGATGATGATTTTTTTTCAAAAGCCACCTGGACTTTCTTTGTTTGTTCCTTGAGGACATTTCGCTTCTCATCCAAGAAGCTTCTTCAGTTCTGAAGAAGGATGATGCACACGTGTTTCTCTGATTTTATACAGGGAAGGGGACGGGGATAATTAATCAGCTCCAAACTCCTAACAGGGTTTTCAACATGAAATTACAATTGTAATTAGCATTCGCTAAAGGGTACCTATAGTAAGACATGAAACAGCAGGTCTATTTTTCCCCCCCTTCCCTTCCTGGGGTGCTACGAAAAAGCAAGGCTATGTCCATTACTCTATTTCATGCACATTTAATGTTCCTTTGCCAGCAATGAGGCAAGAAATTTTAAAACCTACATTCCTTGCATTCCTGTAATAAAAGTGTTGCTCTGGATTGAAAATGCTCCCTTTCCCGGCATGATTCTGTCACCTGCAGAGGAATTTTCTTCAAACAAAGAAAAGTCAACTGCAGCTGGCATGCTCAAACACCTGCAATATACTGAGTCGATGGGCAAGAAGTCTGGGAATTGTCATCCCAAAACATTTAACAGAATAATAAGAGTTGGAGGGGATCTTGGAGGTCTTCTAGTCCACCCCCACCCCCACCTCCACCCCGCTTATGCTGGAGATCCTATATCATTTCAGACAAATGGTTGTCCAATTTCTTCTTTAAAACCTCCAGTGATGCAGCATCCACAACTTCTGGAGACAACTCATTCCACTGATTAATTGTTCTCCCTATCAGGAATTTATCGTTCTAGATTAGTTCTCTCCTTGATTCCATCCATTGCGTCTTATCCTGCCTTCAGGTGCTTTGGAGCATGGTTAACCTCCTCTTTGTGGCAGTCCCTGAGATACTGGAACACTGCTATCATGTCTCCCCTAGTCCTTCTTTCTATTAAACTAAACATACCCAGTTCCTGCAACCGTTCTTCATATGTTTTAGTCTCCAGTCCCCTAATCCTCTTTGTTGCTCTTCTCTGCACTCTTTCTAGAGTCTCAACATCTTTTCTACATCGTGGCGACCAGAACTGAATGCAGGATTCCAAGTGTGGCCTTACCAAGGCATTATAAAGTGGTATTAACACTTCACCTGATCTTGATTTATGCTCTGTTTATGCAGCCTAGAACAGGCTCCAGCTGTTTGTCTGCCCCACTGATGTCTGACTCTGAAGGCAGCTGATAACTGTCAGACAGCCCTGGCCCTATCTCTGACTTCGATGAAGAGCCCTCATCAGAGCCTGCCCCAGACTCCAGGACTGGCCTTCCCAACCTCCTCACTGTCCGAATCTGTTATCAGCTCCACTGGTGGGCCACAACAATCTCACTATTCAGCAGTAAAATATCTCACGTAACCAAGAGTACCAGCTGAAGGTTAATAGGATCTGATTTAATAGCAGAACCTGGATTTACAGGTGACCTTTTGCAATGACTAAGAATTTAACACCTTCACTTTCTAAAACCCATTTAGTTGAATGCCCTCATCCTTGGGGTTGAGAAAAAACAACCTGAGATGGTTGCTATTCTAGAGGCAATATATACAAATAGCCCTCTACTTACAATAGTTTGTTTAGGAACTATTCAAACTGACAATGGCACTTTAAAAAAGTGACTTATGACATTTTCAACACTTACCATCTTTGGAGCAATGCCATAATCATGTGATGAAAATTCAGGCACTTGGCCTGAACTGGTTGTCCCAAAGGTGCTTTTTTCAAGAAGAAACAATATTTTCTTGTTTTCCTTTGAAGATGTTTTTCTTCTCTTCCGAGAAGCTTTCCCAGCTCTGAGCTGAAGAAGCTCCTGGGATGGGAAGCGAAACGTCTTCCAAGAAAAAAGCAAGAGACTTAGCATAGCCGTTGTTTTCATTGTACATCGTGTATACAACGAAATTGGTTAATTTTCCAGTGGCTGCTTGAAAAAGCACCTTTGGGATAACTATGACCTAGATCAGTGATGGCGAATCTTTTTTGGCTCCCGTGCCAAAAGCGGGGGCAGCGCAGGGGGGCCGTGTGCAGGTGTGCCATACCCATAATGCTATGCGTGCGACACACCACCACCACCTGCACGCATGTGTGCACGACCAGCAATACCCTCCTCCCCCACTTTTGGCGTGGTTTTTTCACCCTCCTCAGGCTCCAGAGGCTTTTTAGGAGCCTGGGAAGGACGAAAACAGCCTCCCCATGGACGCCCTCCGGAGGCCTCAGGAGCTTCCCTGAAGGCTCCGGAAGGCGAAAAACAATCCTACAAGCAAACCGGAAGTCCATTCCTGAACTTCCGGTTTGCCCGTAAGGCCATTTTTTCGCGCTCCGGAAGGCAAAAAATGGCCTCGAAAGAAGGCCGAAGTCAGAAGGCCGAAGTCAGTTGGCCAGCGCGCACATGCGGGAAGCAGGATTCACTTAACAACTGCAGTGATTCACTTAACAACAGTGGCAAGAAAGGATGTAAAATAGAGCAAAGCTCACTTAGCAACTGTCTCCCTTAGCAACAGAAATTTTGGGCTCAACTGTGGTCGTTAGTCGAGGACTACCTATTTATAGTTTTTAAAAAGAAGATAAAAACTAATACAAACTAACGCTGTATAATTTAAGGAAGGAAGAAACCAAAAAGAAAGCTAAAAGCGCAAGAGGGGAACAAAAAGTAAGAAAAGAACAACAGAAAAGAAAGAGTAAAGAATACAAGGAAGTAACTTCTGATCTCCTTTACTGCACAAATTTATAAGTACAATTATAAATGTAACTCTTTCTCTAAAGTTGCAGCATGGTTGTTTTATTTGTATAATCTTTCCACGGTCTAATCAATAGCACCATAAATTATAAATTCATTTTGTTGTCTTCTGCAAAAAAAAAAAAAACCATAAGGGGTTTTCAATCGGCCATAAATACAGATATTGTCTTTCCTCTAATCTAAGAAGTCAATTTGGCCATCTCAGCGTATCTCATCATCTTCACCAGCCATTCCTCCATTATAAATATTGCTGAATCTTTCCGCCTTTGTGTGAACAATCATTTCATTGCAATCACCATACACAATTGTTTGTTCATCAGTCCCAAAAGAAAGAGCTCTGGTCATGTAGGAAGTTAAAACCCATCCCTCTGCTAGAAAAATGAAATATCCTGGGAATTATTAAGAAAGCAGAATATTATATTTCCCTGGATCAGAAATGGAGAAACATGTTTTAGGCAGGAAGCAGACTCACTCTTAATAGCCCCCACCTTTCTCAATGGGCCATTAAAATGCCTGTGTCAGTCTATTCTACATAACAAAGATATCCCCCTTCAGCTTCATTGATGGGTGATGGGATTAAGGCAGGATAGTATTAGCCCTTTACCCATCTCACCACAGGTCACCTGGGAACACAACCAAGCTTGGGACTCAACAGACACACAACCTATTAGCTAAGACCCTCCATCCCTGGAAGTCTGACAACCAATCGGAATACATTTCTTACACAGGAACAGGAAACAGAGAGGTGGGGCCGAACAGAGAGCATAAAAAACTCAGGAATTCTCAGCAAATCCCTTCGCTTCTTTTTATTCACTCAACATCTTCAAAGCACGTGGTTCCTTTTTGCCTATGACCTCAAGCCATGTGGTCCTGTCCACCATTAAAACCATCTTTCCATGCAGCCTCCATGTTTCCAGTGTCTTTTTCCCCACTTGGAACCGAACCCAGAAGGACACTTCTTCCAACAGTCTCTTTTATATTAATCTTTAAAATCCTCTGAATCAATGCACGTATTTGAATCCAGAATTTTCTAGCTTGTTACACATCCATCAAGCATGATAAAATGTCCCTTCCTGCTCTTCAAAATTTCCAACATCTATTTGAAGTGCCTTTATGTATTCTAGACACCTAATCTGATGACAATACTTTTTTTTTTGGCAAACATTCTCTTTAAAATTTAAATATAGCGTACGTTTAAATCCTTTCAGCCACATGCTTTCTAGTTGCACGTTAGACAAGGATTTCCACCAGCATCCAGGGCAAATAGATTTCTACTCCATAAAACTATTGTCTAATTTTAATAGATGCTTTATTTGCAAAATTCTGTGTTGGTGCAGCTAAAACACTGCAACAATTTACGGCATCCCTGATTTCTTTACATTTTATTTTATTACTAGCTGGATACCCATGCTTCGCAACGAAACTCTGTGATCGGTCTATGCAGGAGAAATTTGGTTCACAATCCATTGGCTCAGAGGTGGTCAGTGATTGAAACACATAAGGGAATTTCGCTCCCGCCACCTTGAGTCCGGAAGCAGTTCCATAGGTGGAATGCGTAAACATTTTAGTGAGGTATCGACGTTTAGTATTGTAAGGACCCCCAGATTGCTCCTGAGTGAAGGAGTGGAAAATCTGCCAGTTTGAACTGAGATAACGGAATGTGAGGCAACTGGCAGTTGGACAGAATTCTTTTCAGGTGGGGAGGGGGAGCATCAGATCATGTTAATTACTGTTTTAAAAATCCTAACAAGTTGATGGTGATTTCAAAAAATCCTTTTCTTAGAGAGCGCTTAGAAGCCAAGAGGAACATATCTGCCAAATTTCAAGTTTGTAGGCTTTACGGTTCTGGAGATTTTGTGATGAGTGGGTGGTATTTGCCTTTTATATATATATATATATATATGTATGTATGTATGTATGTATGTATGTATGTATGTATGTATGTATGTATGTATGTATGTATATCTCTCTGCCATTCTCATCTTCATTCTATTCTATTTTATTTTATCACTTTTAATGCGGCTCATTGGTTGAACCAATGGAGACTAACTATTTCACGCCTGGTGATTCTGAGGAGGGAATTGATGCTTTTGGGGGGATGTTTGATAAGAAAAAGAATTGGATCCATTAGCTTTGACCGAAACATTAATTCTTCCCAAGAAAGGACAGCCATAAAAAGCATATTGTTCTGTCATAAAACTGAAAAAGGGCCCTTTAGTATTTTAAGAAAAAAATTTAAAAGGTATTTTTCCCTAAAAACGTCTCCTTTTTCATCTTTTTTCCCCCAGTGCTAGTTTCCACCATTTACATGAACTTAATCAGGAGTTCTCTTTCAGGTGGGTGGGGGTGGGAGGGAGGGAAGAATACAGGGGTGGGTTGCTGTCTGCGTTACTGCTCATTCGGTGTGCGCAAAAATTTTGTGTGTGTGCGCAAATAGGTCTGCAAATGCGCAAAACGTTAAAAAAATAATTTGCTCAATGAAAATTGTTCTGAGCATGTGCAGAACCCAAAATTAAGATGGCGCCACCGTATGACAACTGGTTTGGGGGCATGGCAGGCCTGGGTCACTGCCCGTTCCAGCGACCCAGGCCGCCAAACCACTGCCGGTTCGATCCAAACTCGTCCAAACCAGTAGGAAACCAACACTGGTCATAGTTATCCCAAAGGTGCTTTTTCAAGAGGCAATACATCATTGACCTTGTAAATTTTTGTACTATTGTAAACATAGATTGCAATAGTGAAATGGAGGCATTTGATGTGCACCTAAAATCAAAGCCTGAATCGCACAGATGACAAGCAAGCTCATACTTGAAATGAAATAAGACTGCAAAATAAACATGTGTGCTGTAAATCAATTATATATCATTTATAAAGGATAGATAGATAGATAGATAGATAGATAGATAGATAGATGATAGATAGATAGATAGATAGATAGATAGATAGATAGATAGATAGATAGATAGATTTATAAATTATAGTGCAAGCCACCCACCCACCTACCCTCCCATCCATTTATCTATCTATCTATCTATCTATCCATCCATCCATCTACCCTCCCACCCACCCACCTATCTATCCACCTACCTACCTATCTACCTATCTATCTATCCATTCATTCATCCATTTATCCACCATTTACTACCTTCCTACCTACCATCTATCTGTCTGTCTATCCATCCATCCATCCACCTACCTACCTACCTACCTACCTATCATCTATCTATCTATCCATCCATCCATCCACCCACTCATCTATCTATCTATCTATCTATCCATTCATCCACGATCTACCTACCTTCCTACCTATCATTTATCTGTCTTTCTATCCATCCATCCATCCATCTACCTACCTACCTACCTACCTATCATCTATCTATCTATCCATCCATTCATCCATCCATCTATCCATCCATCCATCCACCCACCCACTCATCTATCTATCTATCTATCCATTCACCCACGATCTACCTACCTTCCTACCTATCATTTATCTGTCTTTCTATCCATCCATCCATCCATCTACCTACCTACCTACCTACCTATCATCTATCTATCTATCCATCCATTCATCCATCCATCTATCCATCCATCCATCCACCCACCCACTCATCTATCTATCTATCTATCCATTCACCCACGATCTACCTACCTTCCTACCTATCATTTATCTGTCTTTCTATCCATCCATCCATCCATCTACCTACCTACCTACCTACCTATCATCTATCTATCTATCCATCCATTCATCCATCCATCTATCCATCCATCCATCCACCCACCCACTCATCTATCTATCTATCTATCTATCCATTCACCCACGATCTACCTACCTTCCTACCTATCATTTATCTGTCTTTCTATCCATCCATCCATCCATCTACCTACCTACCTACCTACCTATCATCTATCTATCTATCCATCCATTCATCCATCCATCTATCCATCCATCCATCCACCCACCCACTCATCTATCTATCTATCTATCCATTCACCCACGATCTACCTACCTTCCTACCTATCATTTATCTGTCTTTCTATCCATCCATCTACCTATCTATCATCCATCCATCCATCATCTATCTATCTATCTATCTATCTATCTATCTATCTATCTATCTATCATATCTATTTATCTATCTACTGTATCTATCTATCTAATCTATCTATCATCTAATCTTCAGGGCATCTTAGTAGGAGAAGCAGTTGAGCGGTGGTTCAGAGAGCTGCCAATTCATCCATCTCTCCTCCATTGCTGTTTTTGATCACACAACCCAAAGCAGAGCTATTATTAAGGGGTGGGAAAACATCCGGAAGCCATTGTCCCTCTCATGCTGTGCTTCCCAACACTATCGTCTCCCGCAAAGAGGCCTGCCAACCCCCTCTGATACCCAGAATGATAGGTTAGTGCTCCCAGCCAACTAGGAAATTGACAGCTGGAGAATATTATTAGGTTGGCAAAAGTTGCAATAAAAACGACTCTCTGAAGAGAGAGATCACAAACATCTCTGCAAAAACCAAAGAGTCTCAGGCATGCAATTTTCCTGCCACTCCACTTACAACTCCAGGATCTCAGAATCAAGTTTGATATGAAAAGCTAGAATTCAGTCGTCTCAAAGGTGCTTTTTCAAGAGACAACTGGACTTTCCGGGTTTTTTTTTTCTGTGTAGATGTTTCGCTTCTCATCCAAGAAGCTTCTTCAGCTCTGACTGGATTGGTGGAGAATTCCAGTCAGAGCTGAAGAAACTTCTTGGATGGGAAGCGAGACATCTTCAAAGGAAAAATCCAGAAAGTCCAGTTGCCTCTTGAAAAAGCACCTTTGGGACAACCATGACCTGGATGAATGAGAATTTCTACAGCCATCTAGAATTCAGTAGTGCAAATTCTGTATTTGTGTCCATTTTCAGAATTATGGATGGGCTTCCCACTCCAAATGTCTGTCCTTAAATACACACACACACACACACACACACCCAAAAAAGTTTTTTATCCTAAATCAGTGTAGTCTAGTCAGGTCTCATTTTTCATACATTAAAAAGATGTTGAAGCTTGGTGGATGATTAACGGAATTATGCATAATTGCAAGTAATGATGTATAAACATAAATAGTTGGTAAATTCTTTTACACTGTAAAAATAATCAGAATGAGATAAGTGATTACATAAAGGTGCATTGTTATTAAATAGACAATTAAGAATGCAAGGGAATTAGGTTCATTGAAAGGAAAGAAATATTAACTGTAATTGAATATATGATGTACAATGAAAGTGAGGTACCTAGTCATATTAGATGGAAAATTTGTGACTGTATACGTAATTGAAAATATGGATGCACAAAAGCTTGTAACCAAATGACATGCTGTATGTAATGGATGAGAATTTTTTATGTTGTCTTTTATGTTTAAAAATTAAAATTAAAAAAAAAGATGTGGAGACTTTAGAAAGAGTGCAGAGAAGAGCAACGAAGATGATTAGGGGACTGGAGGCTAAAACATATGAAGAACGGTTGCAGGAACTGGGGATGTCTAGTTTAATGAAAAGAAGGACTAGGGACAGGGATGGCATTCAGTTACTTTCCCTACTGGTTCACAAATATGAGCATGTGTGTGCATGCCCAGGCATGTGCTTGAACTTCTTCTCATGTGCTTTGATCGCGCATGCTGTTTGCACGCATGTGCACAGCTTGAAAATGTACCTAAATAGGACGGCATAGAGCATTTCTACTACCAGTCCAGGCAAACTGGTCCAAATCAGCGGAATACCACCTCTGACTAGGAGTGACATGATAGCAGTCTTCCAATATTTGAGGAGCTGCCACAAAGAAGAGACAGTCAAGCTATTCTCCAAGGCACCTGAGGGTAGAACAAGAAGCAATGGGTGGAAACTACTCAAGGAGAGAAGCAACTTAGAACTAAGGAGAAATTTCTTTGCAACGTTTCGGCAGGATCGCACCTGCCATCTTCAAGCGTGGGCTCAAAATGTGGGCTTAAAATGGGAACGGAGCTGCCGTCTTTCTGTAAGTCTTGGTGGGAGGGGATGGGGTGCTGGCTTTGTTTCAGTAAGTGGAATGATTGGTTGTGTGGTTGTATCATGATTGGTAGATTGGTGCTGATTGGTGCAGGCTGCGTGTGCATTGTTGTTTTGTATTATAACGGCTTGGGTGGTGGGTGGTGTTCGTTTGTTGGCTAGGGCTGGTTTCCAGATGTTTGGTAGGCGGGAGGTATCATCACGTTTGTTCATGCTGTGGGGGTGTTTCTCTATTTCGATGGCTTCCATGATTATTCTCTTGTGGAGGTGTTCTGTTTTGGAGATTAACCTGGCTCCTTCAAAGTTGATTTCATGTCCTGTAGCTTTAAGGTGCTGGAAAAGGGAAGAAGTTTTTTCTTTTTTTCTTACTGCGTTTTTGTGTTCTGTGATGCGTGCATTTATTCTCCTGTTTGTTTGTCCTATGTATATTGCTGGGCAGATTTTGCATGGTATTTCGTAGACTCCTTGGTTTTCTAGCTGGATTTTGTCTTTGGGGTTTCTTAAGATGTTGGCTATTTTTTGATCAGTGGTGAAGGCTGTCCTGATATTGTGCTTGTGGAGAATTTTGCTGATTTTATCTGTGGTGCCTTTGATGTAAGGGAGGAGGGCGATGCCATGGTCCTGTTCTGTATCTTGGTTTTTTGGGGGAGTCTCCTTTTGGATTAGGTTGGTGATTGTTTTTCTTTGGAATCCATTGGAGATTAATACATTTGTGAGTTTGTGTAATTCAGTTTTCAGGTGGTCTTTGTCGGCTAGGCGTTTGGTTCTGGAGATGAGGGTCTGTGCAGGGTGGTGATGGGATTGTGCATTTAAGTAGCGGTTGGTGTGTGTTTTTTTCTGGTAGATGGTGTGTCCTAGGGAGCCATTGGGTTTTTTGTAGATTAGGACATCCAGAAAGGGAAGTTGGTTGTTTGCTTCTATTTCCATGGTGAATTGTATTTTGGGGTGTAGGTTGTTGAGATGTGTGAGGAAGTTGTCCAGTTTTTCTTTTCCATGTGGCCAAATCACGAAAGTGTCATCAACATATCTAAGCCAGAGTTTGGGTTTGTGTTCAGATTTGTCTAAGGCGTTGGTTTCAAAATGTTCCATGTATAAGTTTGCAATGACAGGTGAGAGGGGTGATCCCATGGGTGCTCCTTCTATCTGTTTGTATCTTTGTCTGCACAGATCAACTCTGTAGCCAAGACCCTCATCTCCAGAACCAAACGCCTAGCCGACAAAGACCACCTGAAAACTGAATTACACAAACTCACAAATGTATTAATCTCCAATGGATTCCAAAGAAAAACAATCACCAACCTAATCCAAAAGGAGACTCCCCCAAAAAACCAAGATACAGAACAGGACCATGGCATCGCCCTCCTCCCTTACATCAAAGGCACCACAGATAAAATCAGCAAAATTCTCCACAAGCACAATATCAGGACAGCCTTCACCACTGATCAAAAAATAGCCAACATCTTAAGAAACCCCAAAGACAAAATCCAGCTAGAAAACCAAGGAGTCTACGAAATACCATGCAAAATCTGCCCAGCAATATACATAGGACAAACAAACAGGAGAATAAATGCACGCATCACAGAACACAAAAACACAGTAAGAAAAAAAGAAAAAACTTCTTCCCTTTTCCAGCACCTTAAAGCTACAGGACATGAAATCAACTTTGAAGGAGCCAGGTTAATCTCCAAAACAGAACACCTCCACAAGAGAATAATCATGGAAGCCATCGAAATAGAGAAACACCCCCACAGCATGAACAAACGTGATGATACCTCCCGCCTACCAAACATCTGGAAACCAGCCCTAGCCAATAAACGAACACCACCCACCACCCAAGCCGTTAAAATACAAAACAACAATGCACACGCAGCCTGCACCAATCAGCACCAATCTACCAATCATGATACAACCACACAACCAATCATTCCACTTACTGAAACAAAGCCAGCACCCCATCCCCTCCCACCAAGACTTACAGAAAGACGGCAGCTCCGTTCCCATTTTAAGCCCACATTTTGAGCCCACGCTTGAAGATGGCAGGTGCGATCCTGCCGAAACGTTGCAAAGACAATCTCAACTTTACACGGGAAAAGACCCGAATACAACAAAACCAGCATATATATTGTTCGGGTTTTCTCCCGCGTAAAGTTGAGATTGTCTTTGCAACGTTTCGGCAGGATCGCACTACGCGGGAGAAAACCCGATCAATTCTACGCGGGAGAAAACCCGAACAACCAAAGACCTACATACAAACACCCGCGAAAACCTCAGAAAACATATATATATATATATATATATATATATATATATATATATATATATATATATATATATATATATATATATATATATATATATATATATATATATATATATATATATAACAGTTTTTAAATATATATATATATATTGAACAATCATTTGCTTGAAATGGAATAAGGTTTCATGCTTCTCTAGTTGTGTTTCAAAAAATCTCTTTTACTAGAAGTGACAAAACACAGAGAGAGGGGGGGGGAGAGAGAGAGAGAGAGAGAGAGAGAGAGAGAGCCTCACCCCAGGAAATAAATCCTCTGCCAGTTTTAATGCTTTTAAAGCCATCTTTCTCCAGCCTGGATGTGTTTATTGCCAGATCCTCTACATGCATACTTAGCGAGATGCCCCCGTAATTTACAATTTAATAAGAGAAAAGGCTACCTTTAATATTTTTTCTTATTTCTTATTACAGGGCACCCCAGGACTAAAATAGCCTCATAAAAGAGATCTGTGCGCCTTTCCGTCTCAGCTCCCGTTTAATAAACTGGACCCTAATGAGATTAATCAATCGAAGAGTCATCCATCAATTAATACCATGCATGCTTAATTTGGAATGATACCTCACTCGGCTTGCAGGAAATAAATGTTATATGCTAGGATGCAGAGCTTGGAGCCAGGCTGTGTATCTCGGAGGCCCTCTGGAGATAGTCACATCAAAAGGCTGCCAGAGACCATCTTAATAGGGTTAGTCCTGCTGCATTTGCGGAATCCTGCACTGTAGTTTCATCGCCAGTGGAAGTGGACATGATACCAAGTAAAAATGAATCTCAACGCTGTGAAAAAGTACTTAACAAAAAAGAAAAGCCAACCCTCACAAAAGACCTGTTTTCTATTGCAGGAAAGAGAGACAATCTTCAAGCCATTTTTGTTTGTTCCAAAGCTAGAAAGATAGAATAGAGTAGCGTAAAGTAGAATAGAGTAGAATAAGAATAGGAATAGGAATAGGAATAGGAATAGGAATAGGAATAGGAATAGGAATAGGAATAAGAATAGAGGAGAGGAGAGAAGAGAAGAATAAGAATAAGAGTAGAGTAGAGTAGAATAAGAATAAGAATAAGAATAGGAATAGGAATAGGAATAGGAATAGGAATAAGAATAGAGGAGAGGAGAGAAGAGAAGAATAAGAATAAGAGTAGAGTAGAGTAGAATAAGAATAAGAATAAGAATAAGAAGAGTAGAGCAGAGTAGAATAAGAAAAAGATAAGAGTAGAGAAGAATAAGAATAAGAGTAGAGTAGAGTAGAGTAGAGGAAAGTAGAGTAGAATAAAAATAAGAATAAGAATAAGAATAATAGAATAGAATAGAATAGAATAGAATAGAATAGAATAGAATAGAATAGAATAGAATAGAATAGAATAGCAGAGTTGGAAGGGACCTTGGAGGTCTTTTAATTCAACCTCCTGCTTAGGCAGGAAACCCTACACCACAGGATAGGATAGGAGAGGATAGGAGAGGACAGGACAGGACAGGACAGAATAGAATATATATTTCTATTCTTTTCTGTTCTGTTCCATTCTGTTCCATTCCATTTCTAATAGTTTTGTGTCGTCTGCAAATTTAATGAGTTCCCCATCTATAATGAGGCAAAGACAGATTTAGGCTTGGGGAATCCCACAAAGGAGGGGAATCACAGGTGGTATTCCGCCAGTTCTGACCGGATCTGGAGAACCAGTAGTGGAAATTTTGAGTAGTTCAGAGAACCGGCAAATACCACCTCTGGATGCCCCCCACCCCCATCTATTCGCTGCCTTCCGAGTCCCAGCTGATTGGCTGGGTCTTCTTCTGTTGCCCTGGAACAGAGCTGGAAAACATGTTAGTAGGGTGGGGAGGAAATGGGAATTGTGCAGTATCCTTCCCCCAGGAGTGGGGAGGGGAATGGGGATTTTGCAGTATCCTTCCCCTTCCCCTTCCACCAAGCCACACTATGCCCACCAAGCCACGCCCAACAGAACTGCTAGTAAAAAAATTTGAATCCCACCACTGAGGGGGAATCATGTCAGCTATCATGTCATGCCATTGGCCTGGATGGTTGAGAATCTCCATAGATCTAGAAGTATATAACTCTTGGCTGGAAATTCTAGGGACGGTCATCAGGTTGGGAAGAGTTGGTCCATAAAACCCAGACATTCGTCTTTCCCAGACAGTCAGGAACCCAGAACCCACTTGGTGTACATAGGGAGGCACACGATGCCTTCTTTCTCCTTGGATCAATCCCTGAGTCTAAGTATAAACGGTCTCCAGGTTGCTATGATCACTCTGCCTGGTGAATCACTCAGAGAATAGCTGCAGAATTTACTGCTCTGGCCTGCGAGTTAGCAGCAAGGAATTAATCCAAATGAATATTCATGGGATGGGAGCACCGTCGATGGCACCGTTTTCATTTAGGCTTTTTTTTTTTTAAAGAAAGGGAAAGAAATGTCAGGAAGGCAGTTCTGGATTTCCCCATCCATAAATTGCACCGGTAATAAATCCATTGCCTCGGAAGCCTACCTCCCCCCCCCCCCCCCGGCCACAAATGGGCATCTCATTATGAGACCCCCCCCCTGTAAAAGTACAAAGGCCAGTTTTAATAGGTAGCTGAATCAGCAACTTATGCAAATAAATTGCGCAAATTATGCACTGCCTCTGTAATCAGCAGCACGGGCAGTTCAGCTGGTGAACGATAGCTCATTTCCAAGTGCTTGGTCAGTAGCTGTAAGTTCAAGTCATGTCTCCTTCTGTGGTGCATCCAGTTGGCCAATATTCATTTTCTCTGTGTTCTGACCCAGCTCCCCAAACAAGACAAACCCTCTATAGTTAATGCAACGGTTCCTTTATTTGGAGCGGCGGCGGCCCGGCAAAAAGTTTCACCGCAGGCTAACAAGTCTGTCCGGCAGGGAGGTGAATAGTTGTCTGCCCCATCTATTCATCTCCGCCCCCTGCCTTTTATCCCCAGAGCTAGGGTGGGGCTTCTCTAGCAGTGGTGGCTCTTCTGTCTCAAGGACTGGCCCGTGGATTTCCACTGCTCTCCTCTCCTCTGCCTTCTGCGCATCCGCATGTCAGGCACTGACTGGACCCAGCGGTTCCTCCTCTTCCTCATCAGCCACCTCCAGACCTGGGGGCTGTTGACTCTCCATCTGAGGGCTGGCAGATGACCCAGGCTCTGTCTCTTTCTCTCCGACAGTTCCATTCCCTCTCAACCCTCCTCCTCCTCCTCTGATTCAACTGCTGGAGGGCCAACATGTCCATTAGGTCTCACAAATCCGACCGCAGACGATCTACAGCCGGCTTACGACCTCCCCTGCAAAGATCTATACAGGTAACCCTCGACCACCATTGAGCCCAAAATCTTTCTTGCGAACTGAAACATCTGTTGGGTGAATTTTGCCCCGTTTTACGACCTTTTGTAAGGGAGGTCTGCAGAGTGCAAAAACTTTTTTTTAAATTTGCCTCTTCAAAATCTTGGTGCGTCTTATACTCTCAAAAATGCGATAATTTCTATCACACAATTACTACAAAGAGCCAAATGTGGCAGCTCCCTTTTAATGATCCATCTCTTCTTCCAACGGAGTACTGATGTACAACAATTCAGTTAGTGACCGGCCCTGGCAAAAAAAAGTGACTCAAGACCATTGTTCGTACTTCCAACCGTTTGCAGCATCTCCATGATCACATGATCAAATTTCGGAGACTTTGAAACTGACCGGTATATTTATGATGGTTGGAGTGTTCCTGGAGTTGTGCGATTCCCCCTTACAGGATCTTCTGATAAGCCAATTCAAAGGGGAGGCTAGATTCACTTAATGACTGTGTTACTAACTTAACAACCGCAGCAACTCACTTAACAGCTTGTGGCAAAAAATGGTCGTAAAATGGGACGAGAGTCAGAAAATATTTCGCTTGGGAACCGAATTTTTGGCCTCAGCTGTGGTCCTGAGGGCTACATGTCGCCCTAAAAGTCGCTTGAGATGAGAAAGAAAGATTTTCACTAGTTCATGGAAGAGACCCATTTTTGATGTTTTACTCAAGTTCTAAATCTTCATTTCGCAATCCATATACAGATGGGAATATGCATTAGGGCAGGGGTATTAAACTCAAGGCCCGGGGCAGGATCTGGCCCACAGGGTGCTTAGATCTGACTCACTGCGAAAACGGAGCTCAGGAGGACCATGCACAGGCCTCCTGGGCTCCGTTTTAATCCGTGATGGCCTCCCGCAGCCTTCTGCCAGTGAAAATGGAGCTCAAAGGGGGGCCATGCACAGGCCTCCCGGGCTCCGTTTTCAGCCGTGATGGCCTCCTGCAGCCTTCTGCCAGTGAAAATGGAGCTCAGAGGGGGGGAATGCATAGGCCTCCTGGGCTGCGTTTTCAGCCGTGATGGCCTCCTGCAGCCCTCTGCCAGTGAAAATGGAGCTCAAAGGGGAGGGCATGCATAGGCCTCCCGGGCTCCGTTTTCAGCTGTAATGGCCTCCTGCAGCCTTCTGCCAGTGAAAATGGAGCTCAGAGGGGGGGGGCATGCATAGGCCTCCCGGGCTCCATTTTCAGCCATGATGGTCTCCTGCAGCCTTCTGCCAGTGAAAATGGAGCTCAAAGGGGGGGGCATGCATAGGCCTCCCGGGCTCCGATTTCAGCCGTGATGGCCTCCCGCAGCCTTCTGCCAGTGAAAATGGAGCTCAGAGGGGCCATGCACAGGCCTCCCGGGCTCCGTTTTCAGCCGTGATGGCCTCCTGCAGCCTTCTGCCAGTGAAAATGGAGCTCAGAGGGGGGGCATGCATAGGCCTCCCGGGCTCCGTTTTCAGCCGTGATGGCCTCCTGCAACCCTCTCCCAGTGAAAATGGAGCTCAGAGGGGGGGCATGCATAGGCCTCCCGGGCTCCGTTTTCAGCCGTGATGGCCTCCCGCAGGCTTCTGCCAGTGAAAATGGAGCTCAAAGGGAGGGGCATGCACAGGCCTCCCGGGCTCCGTTTTCAGCCGTGATGGCCTCCTGCAGCCTTCTGCCAGTGAAAATGGAGCTCAGAGGGGCCATGCACAGGCCTCCCGGGCTCCGTTTTCAGCCGTGATGGCCTCCTGCAGCCTTCTGCCAGTGAAAATGGAGCTCAAAGGGAGGGGCATGCATAGGCCTCCCGGGCTCCGTTTTCAGCCGTGATGGCCTCCCGCAGCCTTCTGCCAGTGAAAATGGAGCTCAAAGGGAGGGGCATGCACAGGCCTCCCGGGCTCCGTTTTCAGCCGTGATGGCCTCCTGCAGCCTTCTGCCAGTGAAAATGGAGCTCAGAGGGGGGGCATGCATAGGCCTCCTGGGCTCCGTTTTCAGCCGTGATGGCCTCCTGCAACCCTCTCCCAGTGAAAATGGAGCTCAGAGGGGGGGCATGCATAGGCCTCCCGGGCTCCGTTTTCAGCCGTGATGGCCTCCTGCAGCCTTCTGCCAGTGAAAATGGAGCTCAAAGGGAGGGGCATGCACAGGCCTCCCGGGCTCCGTTTTCAGCCGTGATGGCCTCCTGCAGCCTTCTGCCAGTGAAAATGGAGCTCAGAGGGGGGGCATGCATAGGCCTCCCGGGCTCCGTTTTCAGCCGTGATGGCCTCCCGCAGGCTTCTGCCAGTGAAAATGGAGCTCAGAGGGGGGGCATGCATAGGCCTCCCGGGCTCCGTTTTCAGCCGTGATGGCCTCCTGCAACCCTCTCCCAGTGAAAATGGAACTCGGGAGGGCCAGCTCCATTTTCATTGGCAAAGGGCTGCAGGAGGCCATCGCGACCAAAAACAGAGCCTTGATGAGTGACATCGAGCTGGCTACACTCCCTGACCATGCCCCCCCCGAGGTCAAACACAATCCTGATGTATCCCTCAATGAAATCGAGTTTGATACCCTTGCATTAGGACCACACAGATATCTTACGACAATAACAGAGACTTCCAGATTTCATTCAAATACATCCCCGCAAAAGGTTTATTTAGCCAAGATAGAATTGTTTGAATGCAGCCCTAATATTTGACAACTTGAAAATAAAAGTAACAGTGAAAAGAACACAGGTAGTCCTCGACTTACATCAGCGACCCTTCAAAGTTACCAATGGCACCAAAACAAATGGACTGATGACCATTTCTCGCACTTACAACCTTTGTACCATCCCTGTGGTCATGTGACCCCAATTCAGATGCTTGGCAACTGGCTTGTACTTATGGCTGTTGCAACTCATATTTATTACAGTTGCAGTGTCCTGGGGTCATGGGATTGATTGCTTTTTGCAATATTTTGACAAGCAAAATCAATGAAGAAGCCAAATTCACTTAACAACCATGTTACCAACTTAAACTCCCCCACCGGCCACCGTGGTGCAGGAAGCCGACTAGGCCACGCCCCCGTGGGCCACGCCCATCCAGCAACCAGGCAAAGAAACGGTTGTTAATTTTTGTCAATCCCACCCCTGGTTAGCTTTTCTATTAAATTGCTCATAATTAAGTACAAAGGATAACCTAAAGATATTTAACAGGGAATGTATATAATAGCCTAAAAAGGCCCCTACCTTTTCAGTTAGCAGAAAATTTGGTTATAGGCCCATATATTTTTTCCCCTGCGTGTTTCTACAGGATTAATTTTTCACTGGGCTGTTTTTAAGTAGCTTTCCATTAAATATCAATGTATACCTTTCAAGGGATAAGGGGAAAGAAGGATGAGGGATGCCACTGAAATCTGTTTAAATAATACAATGCAAAATTATTCATGGTATAGGGAGTCCCTCCTCTCTCTCTAAAATCCGAGTCTTTTAATAAACCCAGAGCTAAGAAAATGATACTGCTTTTCTACATTGCATGGATTTGGGAAAACAGGATATTTAAAGGGGCTTTATAGTTTTCAATATAAGAATGTGAATCAAAAAACTTCTATTGGTTCTATCCAATCTGATATATTTCATGCAAAAATTGAGCGTTGTGCAAGGCTGTGAGAGATAACTAGCATATAATCCCCGTCCTCATTCGCTATTGGGCAAAGAATTGGGGTTGATTGTTGTGGCCTGCTAACGGCCAGCAGAGCTGGCAGCAGATTTGGACAGTGAGGAGGTTGGGGAGGAACATGAGCCAGTCCTGGAGTCTGGGGAAGGCTCTGATGAGGGCTGTGTCGGAGGCAGAGAGGGGGCCAGGGCCGTATGCCAGTTATCAGCTGCCTTCAGAGTCAGACATCAGTGAGGCAGACGAACAGCTGGAGCCTGTTCCAGTGTGCGCATGCGCAGAGTTGCCAGATGAAGGGAACAGCTAAGAAGTAAGGGTAAACTTGGGAGGAAGGCCAGAGTTGGATGGTGAATGGCCCCTCCCAGAGGAAATAAAAGAGGAGCAAAAGGGGAGTGGAGTTTGCAGGAGACAATTCGTTCATTCCTGCATTCTTGCCAAGTATTCCGGCATCTGAAAGATATCGGTCTGGCCATTCTCCAAGCCTGATAAAGGTCGGTAATTGTGAACTATCTTGAAAGACAGTGGACCTGGGGAGGAATTCACTGTAAATTAAATAAAAGGGGTTTATTGGGACAAGGACTCAGCTTTGTGCTGCTGGGGAAACCTAGGTCAGAACACTGATGGAAGATCTATTCAGACATCTCAAGTTCATATTCAAGAATAATTTCCTAAAAATAGATGTTGGCATTAGCAACCTACAGAGAGTCCTCACTTAACAATGTTGCTGAGCGATCAGTCTAAGTTACAACAGAATAATAATAATAATAATAATAAATTTGGATTTGTTAGCCGCTCCCTTTCCAAGTAGGACTCGGGGCGGCGTACAATGGAGCATAAACAACAACACCAAACGTACATACATATACAACACATATACATACACGGAGGAGGAAACAAATTGCATCAATAGACAGTTAAGATCAGCTTTAAAATACCCCAATTGTAAAAACCCAAAAAATTAATATTTACGGACAGTTTAAAAACAGTTTGGAGGAATGGGAAGATTACGATTGCGATTGAGCCAGGCCGGATAATTGAAAGAGGTGGGTCTTCAGCTGTACACGGAAGGAGCGGAGGTCGGAAGTAATCCTGATGTCGCGGGGGAGGTCATTCCACAGGGCTGGGCCCATCACAGAGAAGGCTCTGCTCCTGGGTGTCGCCCCCCGACACTGTTTGGCGGACGGCACCCGGAGAAGTCCCTCTCTGTGTGCGCGAATTGGTCGTAGGGATGTGTGGGGCAGGATGCGATCCTGCATATAACTAGGCCCTGTGCCATGGAGCGCTTTAAAGATCATAATCAAAACCTTGAAACGCACTCGGTAGACCACAGGCAGCCAGTGCAGCTCGCGCAGGAGAGGTGTTACAGGGGAGTATCTAGTCCTCCCCATAATCACCCGCGCGGCCGCGTTCTGGACCAGCTGTAGTCTCCGAGTGCATCTCAAGGGAAGCCCCATGTAGAGAGCATTGCAGTAATCCAGGCGAGACGTCACTAGCGCATGGGTGACTGTGCGTAGGGCATCCCGGTCCAATAAGGGGCGCAATTGGCGCATCAGGCGGACCTGATGGAACGCCCCCCTTGCCACGGCTGTTACATGGTTGTCCATGGACAGCCGGGCATCCAGGAGGACGCCCAAATTGCGCACCTGTTCCATGGGGGCTAGTTGGACGCCCCCGATGGCCAGAGATGGAAGCACCTGGTTGAACCGGGAGGCCGGAAGCCACAGCCACTCCGTCTTGGAAGGGTTGAGTTTTAGTCGGTTGCCATCCATCCAGACCCCTACGGCCTCCAGACACCGGGACATCATTTCGACGGCCTCATTGGGGTGGTTCGGAGTGGAAATGTATAGCTGAGTGTCATCAGCATACAGATGATATCCCACTCCAAAACCACGGATGATCTCGCCCAACGGTTTCATATATGTGTTGAACAGGAGAGGCGAGAGCACCGATCCCTGTGGCACTCCACATGTGAGTGGCCTCCGGGTCGAACTCTGCTCCCCTGTCAACACACGTTGCGTCCGACCAGAGAGGTAGGAGCCAAACCACCGTAAAACGGTGCCCCTGACTCCCAGCCCCTCTAGCCGGTGCAACAGGATACCATGGTCGATGGTATCGAACGCCGCCGAGAGATCTAATAGGACCAGGATAGAGGAACAACCCCTATCTCTGGCCCTCCAGAGATCATCAACCAATGCGACCAAGGCCGTCTCCGTGCTGTGCCCGGGTCGGAAGCCGGACTGGCGCGGATCTAGATAATCATTTTCCTCCAGGTGACGTGGGAACTGCTGTGCTACCACACTCTCTACAACCTTCGCTAAAAAAGGAAGGTTGGAGACTGGACGATAATTGACTAGGTCCGTTGGGTCCAGGGAAGGCTTCTTGAGCAGGGGCCTCACCACCGCCTCTTTCAAGGCGGCCGGTAGAGACCCCTCACCCAACGAGGCGTTCACCAGGCCCAGGAGCCAGTCGCGCGTAACCTCCCAGGATGCCAGTACAAGCCAGGAGGGACACGGGTCCAATAAACATGTGGTGGGTCGCAGACGTCCACGCAACCTGTCCAAATCCTCGATGGCAACCGAGTCAAACTCCTCCCAAAGCGGTCCCTCAAGACTCGCAGCGGGCGTCTCTACTGAACCACTGAAAGGGGTCCATCCCATCCGGATTTGAGCGACTTTGTCCTGTAGATAATTCCCAAACTCCTCTGCTCTGCCCTGTAGTGGGGCTTCCCGTGGTCTCTCAAACAAGAGAGAACGGGTCACCCGAAACAGGGCGGCAGGGCGGTTATCTGCAGACGCAATAAGAGCGGCGCAATGTTGACGTTTGGCCGCTCTTAATGCCACAAGGTACGTCTTCAAATAGGCTCGTGCCTGTGCTCGGTCAAATTCGGAGCGGGAGGATCTCCAACGACTCTCTAGGCGTCTCTTGTGGCGTTTCATCACCCTTAGCTCCTCGGTAAACCAAGGTGCCAGGGTGGTTCGTCGCCGCAGGAGAGGCCGCAAAGGCGCCACCCGGTCTAGGGCCCCGGTAGTCGCACTATTCCATGCGACTACCAGGTCCTCCACTCGGGGGCGGGTCAGGTCCACAGGAGGTGGCCCAAGCTCCGTCTGGAACCTATCCGGTTCCATCAGGCGCTTGGGGCGGAACCATCTAATACCTTCCAGTTCCGCCTCCTCGCGGCGGGGGGTAGCACCAGGGAAGTCCAGCCGGAGAAGTGAGTGATCCGACCATGACAGGGGAATAGTGTCTAGATCCCCTATTCCCAGATCACTCGTCCACTGGCCAGAGACAAAAACAAGGTCCAGGGTGTGGCCTCCCTCGTGAGTAGGGCCCTGAATTAACTGGGTCAGGTCCATGGCTGTCATGGAAGCCATGAACTCCCAAACCCCCTCAGACGCTTCTCCCATCGACGGCAGGTTAAAATCCCCCATCACTAAAAGTTTGGGGGTCTCAACCGCCACCGATGAGATCAGCTCAAGGAGTTCGGGCAGGGCCGCTGAAGTATAGCGAGGAGCCAGGTATACTATCAGCAGGCCCAACTGCCTCCCTGGGCCCCATCTCACGACGAGGGACTCACACCCGGATGTCTGCGGCACAGTGAACTCTCTCGGCTCTAAGTCTTCCCGGATAATCACTGCTACCCCACCGCCCCTTCCCTGGGCCCGAGGCTGGTGAAATGCTCGATAACCTGGAGGGCACATTTCCACAAGGGGTAGACCTCCCTCGTGGCCCAACCAGGTCTCGGTTATTCCGGCGAGGTCCGGGTCCCCCTCCAAAATCAGATCGTGGATGAGGGGGGCCTTATTGACAACGGACCTCGCATTGCATAACAGCAGTCTCAGGCCTTGGGTCTGTCGATCCTGACCACCTAGTATGCAGGGGTTGGTACAAACGACCGGGAATGACCAAAAACCCCGGTCTCCCAACCGACTACGTGCTCTTAAACTGTCCTCGCACCTGCCCCTCCCCACAACCGTTGGTATTAAGGTGCCCTGCACAGGAATGCTTTCTTCCCTCTCCTCCCCCACTCCGCTCCCTCCTCTTTCGACCACACCTAGGTGCCTGGCTCTTCCATCCCTCCTAACCGGTTCCCCCCCCCCATCCCTACAACCCCTCCCCCCCCCATCCTTATAACCCCTTACAACTTTTAAAAAACATTTAATTAAAAAGCCCCTCAGCCTCCGTTTCTTCCACCTCTCGGGGTTCGCAAACCCGTCATCAAGGCAGGCCCTTGAGAGAGCCAAGGGCCACACCTGCGAGAGAGGGGCCTCCCGCAGGCGGAGCAGGTCCAACCTCGAATAAATAGTTCGTTAAAAGTCCAATGGAATCAGGATGCTAATAAAGGTTGATAGAAAGTTGTTAAAAGTTGATAAAAGTTGATGGCTAATGAGTCGGGGTCTTTGAGGGAGGAAGGAGATGTTAAAAATATCTAGATAGAGAAGAAGGGGGTGGGAATGATCGAATACCCTTAATTTCATAAAATTGCATAAAACGACGAAAATGACCACAAGGTGAGGGATTGTTCAAGATGTTCAAGATGTTCCATGGCAGGATACCCAAAAATGGGAAACTATTCGAACTGGTTCAGGATGGTTCCTTCCTAGAGGTCCACAGAGATTTATAGTTCGAGTTTGGTGTCCCCTGCTGGCATTGGCAGGGCCTGGGGGGGGCAAAGGAACGTTGGGAGCAGCCAGAGTATGATAGAAAAAGCAGAAGTCCAGGAAATGGCGACCTTCCTTTCCCTCACCCGTCGCCATAGCCGCCTCCAATTGGTCTCTCCTGGCTAACTCACCAACTCCTAGCCATATCTTGGTCTCTTTATTCTCCTCCCCGGTCTTAGGCCAGTTGCCAGCAGCAATGCAAATCTCTTGCGCCTCAAACCTCACACCCATCCGTCCTTTTTTAGTTGTTATTATTTTGCTGTTATTCTCCCCAGCGCTATTCATGCCAGTATCTTTTTCACCTTGCATCATTCGCCCTGGGGCAACCCGCAGTCCACCACGCTGCGTTCCGCTCTGAGCTGCTGTTCCGCTCCGTGCTGTTGTTATCGCTGTTGCCGCTGTTGCCGCCATTGCAGCCCCGCCTTCTCCTCGCTCTAAACAGCCTTCCTTCCGCGCTCTCCGCACTCTCCGCCAGACTCCGGGCTACTCCGACCACCCTGGCAGCCCAAAACGGGCTCAAAACAAGCCAGGGTGGACAGGCTATCAGACCCTCGGGCCTCCGATGACATGAGGCCCGGTAGCAGTCCTAACCCATCGGGGAGCTCCGCGGCGTTCTCCGGAGCTCAGGAGGTGACCGCCATCACCGGAAGCTCCTCCTCCTCCTGATGAGTGCCTGATATGTAGTAGACGCTGTTCTCCCTCCTGGCCCGCAAAATCTCCGGTAAGCGAGGCATCTCATCCCTTGCATACTGTAGCAGAGGACCAGACTAATCCCTAAAAAGATACTTATGACCTGGATTCAAAGTTCCAACAGCCAGGTTCTCCTATCTAGCCAAGATCATGTGATTGTATTTTGGGCACTTTGCAACAAATCCCCATTTACAGCTGTTTGCAGTGTCCTGCCGTCACATGACCATGGTTTATTACCCTTTTTTTCAGGAAACTGGAATTTACTTTGTGTTTCAAAAAAACCAAGTCCCTTGCAAACAATGGACTTGCCCACCGATAGATAGATAGATAGATAGATAGATAGATAGATAGATAGATAGATAGAGATAGAGATAGAGATAGAGATAGAGATAGAGATATATAGATATAGATAGATACACAGATATATAGATATAGTTAGATAGTTAGTTAGTTAGTTAGTTAGATAGATGATAGATAGATAGATAGATAGATAGATAGATAGATAGATAGATAGATACACAGATATAGATAGATAGATAGATAGATAGATAGATAGATGATAGATAGATAGATAGATAGATAGATAGATAGATAGATAGATAGAGATAGATAGATAGATAGATAGATAGATAGATAGATAGATAGATAGATAGATAGATAGATAGATGAGAGAGAGAGAGAGAGAGAGAGAGAGAGAGATCTCAGGTTGGTCATTTGATGACTCATTTAATGACCCGCATGACTTAAGGCTGTAATTCCAAGTTCAATTATGGTCGTAAGTTGAGGACAACCAGTAACGCTTTTTTTTTTTAATGGATTCAAACTTTATCCCAGCGTTTTTCTGAATATCAATAGAAGGAGAAACAGAGCCTCTACGTGATGTATATATTTGGCAAACTATCTGAAGAAACATTTATAAATGAATTTGGCACAGGCTCCAAATGTACCATTAGAAAATCCTTGAATAAGCAGGATTCCCGATTGTTTGGAAAATACAGGATAGTGCAGAAGTATTTAGGAAGCACAGTCGGCAGTAACAGTTCCATTTTCTTATAACCACACACAAGTGGTGGGATTAAAATTTTTTTACTACCGGTTCTATGGGCGTGGCTTGTGGGCCTTGCAGGGGAAAGTTACTGTGAAATCTCCATTCCCTCCTCACTCCAGGGGAAGGATACTGTGAAATCTCCATTCCCTCCTCACTCGGGGAAGGATACTGTGAAATCTCCATTCCCACCTCACTCCAGGGGAAGGATACTGTGAAATCTCCATTCCCACCTCACTCCAGGGGAAGGATACTGTGAAATCTCCATTCCCACCTCACTCCAGGGGAAGGATACTGTGAAATCTCCATTCCCTCCTCACTCCAGGGGAAGGATACTGTGAAATCTCCATTCCCACCTCACTCCAGGGGAAGGATACTGTGAAATCTCCATTCCCTCCTCACTCGGGGAAGGATACTGTGAAATCTCCATTCCCACCTCACTCCAGGGGAAGGATACTGTGAAATCTCCATTCCCACCTCACTCCAGGGGAAGGATACTGTGAAATCTCCATTCCCACCTCACTCCAGGGGAAGGATACTGTGAAATCTCCATTCCCACCTCACTCCAGGGGAAGGATACTGTGAAATCTCCATTCCCTCCTCACTCCAGGGGAAGGATACTGTGAAATCTCCATTCCCACCTCACTCCAGGGGAAGGATACTGTGAAATCTCCATTCCCACCTCACTCCAGGGGAAGGATACTGTGAAATCTCCATTCCCTCCTCACTCCAGGGGAAGGATACTGTGAAATCTCCATTCCCACCTCACTCCAGGGGAAGGATACTGTGAAATCTCCATTCCCTCCTCACTCTAGGGGAAGGATACTGTGAAATCTCCATTCCCTCCTCACTCCAGGGGAAGGATACTGTGAAATCTCCATTCCCTCCTCACTCGGGGAAGGATACTGTGAAATCTCCATTCCCACCTCACTCCAGGGGAAGGATACTGTGAAATCTCCATTCCCACCTCACTCCAGGGGAAGGATACTGTGAAATCTCCATTCCCACCTCACTCCAGGGGAAGGATACTGTGAAATCTCCATTCCCACCTCACTCCAGGGGAAGGATACTGTGAAATCTCCATTCCCTCCTCACTCCAGGGGAAGGATACTGTGAAATCTCCATTCCCACCTCACTCCAGGGGAAGGATACTGTGAAATCTCCATTCCCACCTCACTCCAGGGGAAGGATACTGTGAAATCTCCATTCCCACCTCACTCCAGGGGAAGGATACTGTGAAATCTCCATTCCCTCCTCACTCCAGGGGAAGGATACTGTGAAATCTCCATTCCCACCTCACTCCAGGGGAAGGATACTGTGAAATCTCCATTCCCTCCTCACTCTAGGGGAAGGATACTGTGAAAACTCCATTCCCTCCTCACTCCAGGGGAAGGATACTGTGAAATCTCCATTCCCTCCTCACTCCAGGGGAAGGATACTGTGAAATCTCCATTCCTACCCACTGGAGGGGAAGGATACTGTGAAATCTCCGTTCCCTCCCCACTCCAGGGGAAGGTTGCTGCAACATCTCCATTCCCTCCCCACTCCAGGGGAAGGTTGCTGCAACATCTCCATTCCCTCCCCACTCCAGGGGAAGGTTGCTGCAACATCTCCATTCCCTCCCACTCCAGGGGAAGGTTATTCCAAAATCCCCATTCCCTCCCAATCAGCTGAGACTCGGGAGGCAGAGAATAGATGAGGGCAGGGCCAGTCAGAGGTGGTATTTACCGGTTCTCTGAACTACTCAAAATTTCTGCTACCGGTTCTCCAGAACTGCTCAGAACCTGCTGAATACCACCTCTGGTACATTTCCCCACTGCTATCTTACTCAGAACTGGATTCCTTCTATATAGTTTGCTTCTGGTGTGACTGTTTAAAAAGCTTCAAACTTTACAATCTGCATATATTTGCCTCTTTGGGGTAGCATCCTCTCTGAAAGTCTGTGATCAAAAGCCTAGCCAAACGGAGCCTGGCAACCACTTAAATTAAATGAGATGGGACATGCATCTAAGAAGGGCCGAGTGTTTGGGTTTTATTTCATTTTCTGTCTAGACAAATGATTGGCCTTTATTGTTCTCCCCGTGTCCTTTGGCTCTTGTTTGCCGAAGAAAAATAGGCCCAGGCTTGGCTCTGCTTCGGGCTAGATAGAAGAACAAGGGATTTTGAGCAGCGCGGCTTCCTGGCAATCCCCCTCTTCCTCTGATTCAACTTTCTTACCGACTTAATTAATGAAAAACACATTGTCTGTAAATCGAGATGCTTCATCCTTCCTTACGAGCCTGAAGTTCAGTAATTAAATCATCTGTTCATGAGCCAACAGGCTGGCAGGCCTTTGCCAACAGGCTGGCAGGCAAGTCCCTTCTCCAGTTTTTTCTTATTAGCTGAGCAAAGAGATAAATCGCTTTAGGACGCAAGGCATGTAAACGGAGAAAGCTCCCGTTACCGTTAGTTAGAACTGAGCAACCCCTTAAATTGCTCTGGTTAGACGCTTCTGGGAATGCACAGATCTAAGCAAACATCTGGAAGGCCCAGCCACAGCTGTGGCTAAGGAAAGGGTTTTTTTTTTCCTTCTAAGTTTCACTTCCAGAATTCCTGTCTCCCTTGCTCCCCAGCTGGAGTGAAGACTCTGCGAGTGCTTTGAGATGCACAGAAGAGGCAGGCAGCATGGAATTGGTTGCAGAAGTCTGCTTTTTTCCCCCGTGCCATTGTTGGTTAGCATCCGGCATTGTATGCCCCATAGCAGTGTTTCTCAAGTTTGGCAGTATGAAAAACCCTCATTCCCCAGGAGAATGAAATATTTTGGGAAATATTTTTTTTTTAAAAAGGAAGAATATTATATTTCCCCAAAGCAGGGGTGGGCTTCAAAAATTTCAGCAAGGGGTTCTCTGCCTGGTTGCTGGGTGGGCGTGGCCATGGTGGGCCTAGTCGGCCTCCTGCACCATGGGAGGGGGCGTTTTTGCTCTCCCTGGGCTCCGGAGGCTTAATTCGATCCTCTGGGAGGGTGAAAACGGCCTCCCCAGACTCTGGAGGCCCTCTGGAGGCCGAAAATGGGCCCATTTCCAGCCTTCCTAAACTTTCAGTAAGCCCGTTTATCGCCCTACTTGAGCCTCCGTGCACACCCTGCACTTACCTGCATACAAAACAGGCCGCGTGGGGACTCCTGGGAGGGGAGAGGAGGGGTGGGTGGGGCCAGCCAGGAGTGGGATTTGGGGGTTCTCCGGACTGCACAGAATCTTAGCTAGAGGTTCTCCTGAACCTCCACAACCCCCCAGCAGCCCATCCCCTGCCCCAAAGGGAGAAATGGAGAAACAGGCTCTTGGAGACAGAAAGCAGCTCCCAGTCTTTCTTAATAGCCCACAGCAGATGCCAGCACTTAAGGAGATAAAGAGCTTATTGGAAAAGAGGAAGACTAGCTGGCTCTATGCATAATGCCTTGTATAAAGGATTTGATTGAATCACTCCCTTGGCCTCCAAAGGTAAAAGGAAACTGAGCTATGTTCCCATTTTCCACACCATTCATGATTTTATATTCTGGACTCGTTTCTCTTTTTCTGGCCTGCTGCCCTGCCTATTTTCGAGTCCCAGAAACTCTTCTTCACAGGGAAGTGTAGAAAGTTAGCACCTACCCCTCTCCTAGGAAAATGAGATATTTTAGGAAATATTAAAAGGATATTTCCCCTAATAGGGAGGCAGAAACTCAGCTCTCCACCTTTGTCAATGGGCCATTAAGGCCTGAGCCAGTCTATTCTATATAACAAAGATCTACCTCCTTCAGGCAGAGCCATAATAAATATCCCAAAGCCCTTTCATTACATCAGCACCGAGCAACAGCTCAACCAAGCTTGGGACTCAAAAGACAGACAGACTACAAAGTTAGCTAACACCCTTGCCCCTGGGAGTCTGACCACCAATCAGAATACATTTCTTAAACAGGAACAGGAAGCTCCAAGGCAGGACCCAAGAGAGGATATAAAACTCATCTCTGTCCTTTTTTTTCCTTCAAGATCTTCAAAGACTTTCCCCCCAGGATCTCAAACCATGTGGTCCCTCCTGTCCACCATTAAAAACCATCTTTCCAATCAGCCTCCATGTTTCCAGTGTCTTCTTCCCCACTTGGAACTGAACCCAGGTGGACAGGTCTTCCAACAGAAGGTCTTCTACTTCTACCCTATATTTGCTTGCCTTTCTCTGCACATTTCCCATTTCCAGATAGGAGTGGGGAACTATGGTCCTTTTATGACTATGGACTTTAACGCCCAACACGGCCGGCTCAGGAATTCTGGGAATTGAAGTCCACAAGACATAAAGGGGTCATATTTTCTTCCACCTCTGACATGGAATCTGGAAAACGCAGAATTTCAAGTGTGACCTTGGCCTTATATAAAGTCATTTCTACCTGGGTTGTTTTATTTTGAGGTCTCCTCTAAACTACCGCAAGTGTGGCTTTGCCTCCTCTTTCATTTTTTTCATTCTCTGCCTGTCCCTTTAGATTTTCTGGTTAATTAATTGCCCCATTCCGCTAATCACTTTCATTGCTTCAGATGTAAATTCCTCTACCTGCAACAGAATAGGAATCTCTGCAGGATTGCCGTCTAAATCTTGTCAGCTTCAATTGATCAGTGTTAATAAATTCAGTATTTTCTTTCACTTAGGGTTGTTATGTAATCTACTTTACAGGAAATCATCTTCCAGTTCAGTGTTTATCAACCTTGGTGACATGAGACTGTGGACTTCAACTCCCAGAATTTCCCCGGCCAGAATGGAGTAAACGCTGGCTTTGGTTGGTGTTTTTGTTTTATTACTGCTGGATTAGGTTGAGATTTTATTCTCCGATTGGTTATAAACTCTGATTAGCCACTGGTAGCTCAAAGATGGGTCGAGCTAGGCACAATGGGCTTTTGAAATGCAGCTTCATTCAGATCCCAACTTGTAGTAGAGGTGGGTTCCTACCGGTTCGGCCCGGTTCGGTTGAACCGGTAGTGGTTTGGTGGCCTGGGTTGATGGAACCAACGACCTAGGCCTGCCACGCCCCTGAACTGGTTCTCCTATGGGGCCGCCATCTTGATTTTCAGTGCTGCACATGCACAGAACAATTGTAATTGCAAAATTTTTCTTTTTTTTTTCCTTTTTTTAATGTTTTGCACATGCGCAGACCTATTTTTGTGCAAATTCACATGTGCACGAACAAAGCAAGGTGGGTAGGTGTGGCTTGGTGGGCGTGGCTTGGTTGGCATGGCAGAGGAAGGATACTGCAAAATATCCATTCCCTCCCCACTCCAGGGGAAGGTTACTGCAAAATCCCCATTCAGCTGGGACTTGGGAGGCAGAGAATAGATGGGGGTGGGGCCAGCCAGAGCTGGCATTTACCGCTTCTCCAAACTACTCAAAATTTCTGCTACCGGTTCTCCAAAACTGGTCAGAACCTGCTGAATGCCACCTCCGATGGATGGATGACTCATGGTACTGTGAGGTCCTTAGAACTCCTTGAGTTTGGTTGTTTTCTAGCAGATATTTCATTATCCAAACTAAGTAACAAATAACACTGTGTTAGCTTTTCTTGGCCTGGACTCAAGGCTCTTTTATCTAATTGTTTCCTCGGTAGTAGTTCTTCCTCCTGCAGAATGGGCCAACTTAAGATGGCCAACTCAACATGGCCAACTCGCCATGGGACAACTTGTCACGGACAACTGAACAATTTAATTTAATTATTTAAAATAATTTCTTTTTAAAATGTTGACATTTCCTTTTGTCCCTCCTTTGGCATCCTTTCTTGGATGATTCCATTCCACCCTTTCTTGATATTACTGTAAACTCTCGTCCCATTGCAAGTTGGCTAAGGCGAATTGTTCTGCAGCAAATTGGCCGCGATGAAATGGGCCTGCCAAGTTGGCCGCATTGAGTTGTCCTGGATCCCTGGGATAAATGTTTGGGAATTTGGAACAATTTGGTTAGCCCTTGTTAGTTTCGTGTCATCATGAGAAAATATATACACATGTCAGCCCTGGCGCTCTCAGCGGCTGCCATTAATTGGTGGCATCTGTTGGTGGGGAGATTCGTGACTGGGGCATTTCGTGACTTGGATTGCTGCTGTCAATTAGGGCATCTTTCGGAAACCTGACACCACACTGGTTTCCCTGCTGCGCCAAGAGCTTGCAGGACCTTCAGATCCTGCAGTGACTTTCATACGGAACGACACCAGCGCAGGCGTGGCAATGTAAACCAGCATGGTCTGTCACGTCATCAGAGTATCTTGGGTGTATTGCACGTGTGTAGGAGAGGGCGGAAGTACTGGAACAGACTTATAAAGATTACATTTACCATGAACTACCTGCTTAGTCATCTTGTTTCTTTTCTTTGCCTGAACGGAACCTGACAATATAGAATATTTTGAAGGGATGGGGAGAGCAGATTGTCTAGTTTCCAGTTACTTAGAACAGGGTGTTAGGTAAGCTCCCCGTTAGGAGAGCGAGTGTGCAGAGAAGCATAGTGAGAGTGGTGTGGAAGAACACACACAATCCAGCATACAGGGACACCGAATAGTAAAAGTAATAGTATTTTACATATGTGGAAAATAGAGGTATTCAGAATTCAATTTACACACGGTTCAGTCAGTCAGTTATCAATGTTCTCAGTTAAGGCGTGATCCATCGAACACAGTCCAGTATCATATAATCAGTTCAGCACACAAAGTCACTAACAGTAGCAAAACTCACAGTAACTCACGATACAGTATCCACCGATCAGCATCTAACAAACAGAGAGCTAGCAGTCATTCTGGCTCCCTCTTATGGCTGCTTGAGGTAACAGCAACCAATCACATTACAGCAGTACTTAAAGAAACAGTACTACTCTCATGGCTTATATATTGCTGACCCAACCATTAGCTTATATTCCTAACACAGGGATCTCCCATCCCTGGTCTGTGTACCAGCTCCACGGCATGCCAGAAATTGGCCCACACAAACAAGTGAAGCCCCACCCACAGATGGCAGGCCACATGTGAAACCACGCCTCCTCCAGTCCATGGAAAAGCCTCTCTCCATGGAACCTGGTGCCCAAAGGTTGGTGGTCACTGACTTAGAAAGTATTCAGGGCAGAGGGTGTGCCTTGTATACTTTCTGAGTAACTGGAAACTGGAAAATCTCTCTCCATCCTTTGGAAATCTATATATAGAAAAGGCAAATACTATTCACTCATCACAAAATCTCCAGAACCGTCAAGCCCACAAACTTGAAATTTGGCAGGTATGTTCCTCTTGGCTTCTAGGTGCTCACTAAAAAAGGATTTTTCGAAATGACCATCAGAGCATTAGTATTTCTTATACAGTAATTAAAACACTCTGATTATCACACTCAAGGAGCTCTACTCCCCCTCCCCACCTGAAAAGAACTCTGTTCCAACTGCCAGTTGCCTCACATTCTGTTATCTCAGTTCAACTGGCAGACATTTCACTCCTTCACTCAGGAGTGGTCTGGGGCTCCTTACAGTACTAAACGTTGGTACCTCGCCAAAATGCCTACGCCTTCCACCTATGGAACTGCTTCCAGACTCAAGGAGGCGGGAGCGATATTCCCTTATGTGCTTCAATCACCGACCACCACTGAGCCAATGAATTGATTCTCCTCCATTGCCTGATCGCATAGTTTTGTGCAAAGCACTGGTATCCAGCTAGTTTTTTATATATACCATTGTAGGAAGTTAGCACCCACCCCTCTTCTAGAAGAATGAAATATCCTAGGAAATATTAAAAAGGCAGAATATTATATATTTCCCTCGATGAGAAATAGACAAACATGTTTTAGGCAGGAAACAGACTCACTCTTAACCGCCCCACCTTTGTCAATGGGCCATTAAGGCCTGAGACAGTCTATTTTACATAACAAAGATATACCCCCTTCAGGCAGAGCCATTTCATTGCACCATCCACCAAGTTTCGACCAAACTTAGCACACAGACAATGTACAAAGCTAGCTATAACCTCTGACAGCAACCAATCAGGATACTCTTCCTGTGCCCCAGAAAGGGCATAAAATCCAGGGACTAAGAGCATCTCTCTCCTTTTTCAATCAGGAGCTCCAAGGCATGTGATCCTGTCTACCATTAAAACCATCTTTCCAAGCAGCCTCCATGTTTCCAGTGTCTTTTTCCCCACTTGGAACTGAACCCAGAAGGACATTTCTTCCAACATTATTTTCCCACTATGCCAGGAAAATATAATGTTCTTTTAACAAGGACTAACCAGACCTTGTGACAAATTCACACACGTTTTATCCCATTCCCTTTTGATAGGTGAAATACAGATAGGTGGAAATACCTCTTTTAGGTCTTTCTTTGTTCCTTTTCATTACGTTTTCCTTGAATTCAACCTCTGTTTTATTGCTCTGACACCAATAAATGAGGAGTTTCTTCCTTTCCACCCCCCCTGGAGGGACTCGGCTTCAAAAGGGGATGTACCATAAAGCAGGACCATTCACTCATTAATTATGTTTACTGTAAATCAGTGCTTTTGTCACATTATGCAGATTCTGCACCGGGCCAAGGTTAATGCTTTTATTAGATGATTTGTAAAATTGAAAGAGTTAACCCATTTGCATTATAGAAGAACAGATATCCTTGCAAGGGAGTGCAGCTGCATTCGGAAGAGAGCTTGATTGGCAAAAACAGTAACTTGTATAAGTAACTCAAAAATAGTATTCGTTTCTACAAAATGCCAGTCTTCCAGGGTGAAGGAAAGATCCACAATTGGAGCATCTCTAGGTTCATAAATATTCAAATATGGAGAATAGAGGAAAACCTGGGTGCAAATTGTATATAATCAGCAGAACTAGACCAATCACTTTTTCAACGTATTAATTGACTTGTAGAAAAGATGTTCTTTCAGTTTTTCAAACTGAAGAAGCAACAGCAATCGCACTTCGGATTATATACTTCATAATGATTTTACAGCCCTCTCTAAGCAGTTTTTAGAGTCAGCCTATTCCCCCCCCCCCCCCGAAGGCTGAGTTAACCTTGAGCCTGTCAGGATCGAACTGCTGGCAGTAGGCAGAGTTAGCCTGCAATACTGCATTCTAACCACTGTGCCACCATGGATAAGAGATCATATTTGACCTTGTATAGCCAGCATCAAGTTCCTAATATTTACATATTTTTTTGATATCAATATAATATAAAGAGTTGAGGAGGCCAAGATGTGTGTGTGTGTGTGTGTGTGTGTGTGTGTTCCAGCTTAACTCTGGAATGCCTCAAGCAATTTCAACCAAACTTGGTACACAGATTACTTACTTTCTGGAAACAAATACTGTGGGAGTAAGACATCCCTAACAACCCTTGGGGGGGGGGGGTTGTGTTCTGTTAACAGCCTTTTGTGCCTTAAAACGGCTTCTACCGTAGTGCTTTTAAATGGTTTCTACTGTACAGTGCTGTGGAGTTGCCATGGTAACTACTTGCGATCCCATGGACAACATTCCTCCAGGCCTTCCTGTCCTCTACCATCCTCTGGAGCCCATTTAAGGTCACACCTACTGCTTTGGTGACTCCATCCAGCCCCCTTATTCTCTGTCGTCCCCTTCTTCTTTTGCCCTCCGTCTTTCCCAGCATGAGGCTCTTCTCCAGGGAGTCCTTCCTTCTCATTAGGTGGCCAAAGTATATGAGTTCCATCTTCAGGATCTGGCCTTCTAAAGAGCAGTCAGGGTTGATCTCCTCTAGGACTGACCGGTTGGATCGCCTTGCAGTCCAAGGGACTTGCAGGAGTTTTCTTTTAAGTACCAAATTAAAATATGCCTTGTTTCAAGCATTTTAGATTTCAGCTGTTCAGTTTTGACCCCATTAGATAGTATTTTTCATATTATTATTATCATTGCTGCTGTTTATCTATGCACGATTTTAATTATTTTTAATTATCTAGTTATCTACCTATCTGATATATCCATCTTTATAATTTGCACAGAGAATTTTTGCTATTAGTGGACTTTATAAAATGTCTGTGTACCCAATAAAGTCTAATAATTTCTCAATTTGTAAACTTAAATTGCCAATTTTAGCTGAAACTAATGCAACTCCGCAATAAATGGGTCTATATGTGACACGCTTACCAAGATGCGAGCATTTATGCATGTGAATAAATGCTCGTGATCCAGAAGCCACTCTGAAAGGACAAAGCTAAGCACCCAAAATAAATTAATATTAATTGAACAAATCTCTACTGATTAAGATTAATTTCTTATCTAATAAGTTTCAGTGGCTGCTCTGACAGCCAGATCACCAAATTAATCAAACTGCCTGTTCAAAGCAAGGCTTTGAAGTAAGACAGTCAAAGATCAAGAGCTAACAGTAGAATAATAAGCAATACTCAATAGTTAATGTCATTTTGAGTAGTATGTTTAGCAGTGGTGAGATTCAAATTATTTTACTACCAGCTCTGTGGGTTTGGCAGGGGAAGGATACTGCAAAATCTCCATTCCCACCCTATTCTGGGGCCAGCCAGAGGTGGTATTTGCCAGTTCTCCGAACTACTCAAAATTTCCGCTACCGGTTCTCCAGAACCTGCTGGATTTCACCCTTGATGTTTAGGCTGAAAAATAGTAGTGAGGAATGGGTAAAACAATCTAGGTTTTGGGGCCTTCATTATATAATTAGCAATTCCCAAACATACACATACACTTTATAGATTGTGGTGTGTGTGTATGTGTGTTGCAGACCGCTGGTCATTTGCATCCTTTTAGTGAATCATTAAGGCCACCTGGAGATGTATCTGTGTCTCAGGGTCAAATGGATGTGGAGCCTTGTTGGAACTGTTGAAAGGACTGTGTTGTAGACTGGAGATAGATGATGTCTTATTCCTCGCCCCTCCCTCTGTTGGGAGAGGGCTGTTCAGTGTGTTGACATTGTTGTTCAATGCCCAGCTGTCTGCAAGGAGTATAAATCCTTCCATCTCCCCACCATCCAGTCAGAGCTGAAGAAGCTTCTTGGATGAGAAGCGAAATGTCTTCAAAGAAAAACAAGAAAGTCCAGTTGCCTCCTGAAAAAGCACCTCTGGGACTATCATGGCATTGGTTGCAACAGCTGGCTTTTCCTTCCAGATGTTCTGTCTTCATATGTTCATGGGAGGGGGGTTGTTGGATTGCTTGGATTGGGAGGAGATTAATACAGGTAGTCCTCAACCTACGACCACAATTGAGCCCCAATGTTCTGTTCCTACGTGAAACGTTTGTTTTGCCCCATTTTACAACCTTTTGGGCCACAGTTATTAAGCGAATCACCGCCATTGTTCAGTTCGTAACAGGGCTGGGAAGTGAATCCGACTCCCCCTTTCACTTTGCTTGTCAGAAGGTCGCAAAAGCGGATCACATGACCCTGAGGCACTGCAACCGTCATAAATATGAGTCAGTTGCCAAGGGTCTGGATTTTGATCACGTGATTGTGGAGATACTGCAACGGCCGTCGTAAGTGTGAGAAACGATCACAAGTCACCTTTTCCCAATGCCACTGTACATTTGAACAGTCATTAAATGAATCCTTGAAGTCGAGGACTACCTGTAATTTTTTTCCAAGATATTTCCCCCCACCCACCAGCTCTGAGATTTCTTAATGATTTCTAGATCAATGACTAATTAGGTCTCAATCCAGCTTTGCAAGATCACCCAACTTTGACTAGAGGGCGCCACCTACTGGGACTTTGGCATACATAAATCATCAGACTCCAGTTCTATTTGAAATTGAGGATTTTCATTTCCATTCCCCCCCAACTGTATACCTCCGTGGTGATGAATCTATGGCACCTGTGCCACAGGTGGCACCTGGAGCCATTTCTGAGGGCACGCAAGGCGTTGCCCTGTCAGCTCCAGCATGTATGTGTGCACTGGCCAGCTGATTTTCAGCCTTGTTTTTCGCCCTCCAGAGGCATCCCTGAAGTCTCTGGAGGGCGAAAAACCGCCCAACACGCAAACCAGAAATTTGGGAACGGACTTCCGGTTTGCACATTGGACTGTTTTTCCTGAGAGTTAGAACAATTAATCAGTGGTACAACTTGCCTCTAGAAGTTGTGAATTCTCCAAACACTGGAAGTTTTAAAGAAGATGTTGGGTAACTATTTGTCTGAAGTGGTGCAGGGTTTCCTGCCTAAGCAGGGGGTTGGACTAGAAGACCTCCAAGGTCCCTTCCAACTCTGTTATTCTATTCTGTTCTGTTCTATTCTAGGCTGGATTCATATAGCATCAAAACTGGGACTCTTGCTTTCTAGCCTGCTGCCTCAACCACTATACCAAACTGGCTCTCAGCTTTCTATTATGGAACGTACAAAACATTTAAAATGCAATCTGATAAAATTGTTTTGACTTCACTCCAGAAATAGCTTGAGCCGGAGACAAATCCCTCCCTCGTCCTTGAAGAGCTGTTTGGAGACCAAAGTATTTCCAGAGTGGTTGAAACAACATAAATATCCTTTTACGTTTCAATATCAAAGAACCATTTCCAGTGAGGTCAAGACAAATCCATTTGAAGTGACTGAAATGACTGTTCTGAGCTGAGCGGGCAGCTATTCTCAAGTTATCAGGCAAGCTACAGGATGTTTCGTCAATGAAACTTTAGAATTGAATTGTTCCGTCCAATAAACCAGAAATTCCCCCATCGCTGCTTGCTGTCAGGCCTCATTGAAAGCAATTTGTATTTGTTTTGAAGTCAAATGCCCCCAAGTGCCATAAATGGATTTACCGCCGGCTATTTTCAAGAGTCAAAACTCAATTTTAATAAACCAGATCGATACATTTCATTCTTGATGTGCAGGTAAAGATTTATGACAAAATCGTTGCCTTGGTTAGTACCAAATTTCAACAGATACATATTGATTTCTATAATCAATACCGTTATATTTATGGAAGGAAGCAGGTGAGGAATACAACAAGTAAAATAGAAGTATTCTTTGCTCTTTTTTTCCCTCTTGCTTCCACTTATCTTTTACGCTAAAATGAACAACCACATCAACAAAAGAATAACCCACATTTTAAGAAGGGAAACTTTTTAAAAAATTCCTTCGGCCTTGAATCTTTCTGCGTCAGCTTATGTTTACATTTTATTAGCCAAGACCGCCAGATAAGTGGTTTTCTGCTTGGTCGATGGGAAGGCGGGGAGAGGAAAAAAATGTCTTATTATCTGAGGAAATTGCAGAAGGCTTACCTGATGCGTAACCCAACAAATAGCTTTTTAACCTGCTCCTTGCAATTCCTACTTCTAACTTATGCACAGATTTTTGATTGATTATATACCATCGGGGGTAGGATTCAACCGGTTCGGACTGGTTTGGGTGAACCGGATGCTAATTTTACATCGGGGCTGCAGAACCAGTAATTGCAAGGACTGGCTGGCCCCGTCCACCCCAACTCTCCCCTCCCAGGAATCTCCACATGGTCCGTTTTGGATGCCAAGTAAGTGCAGGGCCCGCGCGGTGGGTCTGGGAGGGAGAAAAATGGGCCTCCCGGAAGTTCCAGAAATCCGGAAACGGGCCCAGGAAAGTTCCAGAAACGGGGAGATGCTGCAATGGTCATAAGTGTGAAACATGGACATAAGTCACTTCAGTGTTGTTATAACTTCAAACCGTCACTAAATGAACTGTTGTAAGTCAGCCTGTAAATACGATTCTTCCCTGCCTCAGGAAGCATCTATTAGTGTTAGTTGAAGCAACTATTTATCTATCTACTTATCTATCATCTATCTATCTATCTATCTATCTATCTATCTATCTATCTATCTATCTATCTATTTTTCCGCCTATTTGCCCATGGCGACTCAAGACGGCTTACAGAATATAAAACCACATTTAACTATACCGCTAAGCTAGGGTGTACATATTTAAAGATCTGCATGAACTTTGTTATCTCCTTTCGGAGATTAGAGTTGAGTAGCAGAAGGTAGTAACAAATGTGCCACTGAATAGTTACTCACAGCCACCGAAGGTAAAACAAGGATAGCTTTACTTTCGTTAACAAAAATAGGATAAACAGTCTCCAAAAACAAGCTATAAGTAGGCCTGAATTATATACAGTCTATGATACAACACGTTGATATACAGTTGCTCAACTCACACTTCACCATGTAGACAGGTAACTAATATACAGAGTAGCCACCATCCAATACCCAGTATTCAATCCCAATACCAAGCAAGGAGAACATACGGGAACAACCAGGAACAATCAGTAAGAGTTCCTACCTCCTTTTATGGCTGCTTAAAGCAACAGCATCCAATTACATCTCACTTGCATTTAAAGTAACAGATACATCGTGCGTACGGACACACACACACACACACACACACACACACACATATTCATACATACATACATACATACATACATACATACATACATACATACACACACATTGCCAAGCCAAGACTGGGGTTACATCCCTAACATACTTCCAATTGTTTTTGGAACAGATGGGAAAGTATTTGATTGATTGATTGATTGATTGATTGATTGATTGATTTTATCCCAGTTTTGGTTCTGGCTATTTGGAAAACAGCTTGGCTGGGTATTAACCTACCTGTCTATATATAATCACCTAAAGATACCTGTCAGGCATATAGTGGAAGCCCCTAATTCTGCTTTACTCCTCAATTTTTGGAGCCCCCCTGCTAGGAGCTGTGTTTAGATGCGTCCCGTTTCTTTCTCTTTTCAAGACAATCTATTAATTGACTTTATTTCTTTTGATGATTCACAGGAAAAGTTGAGCTGCCTTGAGTGGGCCATTGACAGAAAATGAAATATATTTTGGAACGACAATCATAGAGTTGTAAAAATGGAAGGGACCTCATTGACCATTTAGTCCAGAGGTGTCATTGAGGGCCACGTCAGGGTTGTGTTTGACCTTGGGGGGGCTGGGGGAGTGTAGCCAGGGCATGGCCAGCTCAACATCACTCGTGTTGGGGGGCCCTGTGATGGGCCAAGCACTCTGCCAATGAAAAAGGAGTTCGGGAGGGATGCACCTTCCCCTCTCAAGCTTCATTTTCACTGGCACTGCAGGCCAGTCCTTCCCTGTTTCCAAGGGAGACCCGCAGGCCAGATCTAAGCACCCCGCGAGCCCGAGCCGGCCCACGGGCCTTGAGTTTGACAACCCTGATTTAGTCCAATTCTCTGCAATTGGGAAACCAATGAAACCTTCCTTGAAAGGTTCTTCAAAACCTCCTAAAATAGGGAACCCATAAACTCCAAAGTTAGACCCAGATACGTCAATCCCTACCTCAGTCTCTACCTCTGTCTCTCTATCTGTATCTCACTCTATATCTCTGCATCTAATCTACACCTATCTCCGTCTCTGTCCTGGTCTCTATCTCTATTTCTTTATCTATACCTCTCCATCTAATCTACACCCATGTGTACCTCTATCTATTTCTACCTCTGTCTCCATCTCTATATCTGTGTGTCTTTATGTCTATGTACCTTAATCTACACTTGTCTTTGTTTCCGTTTCTGACTCTAATCCCCAGTTCTGTGTAGAGGTGCAAAGCATAAATGGCCATCCTTAAGCACAAAGTTGTTGACTTCTGATCTAGACACATCCATGATGAGTGAATTATATGAAATTGTTGTGGCGCACCAGCAGAGCTGGCAGCAGGGTCAGACAGTGAGGAGGTTGGGGGGGACGGACATGGGCCAATCCTGGTGGCTGGAGAAGACTCTGATGAGGGCTCTGCATCAGAGGCAGAGATAGGGCCAAGGCCGTCTGGCAGTTCTCAGCTGCCTTCCGAGCTAGACAGCAGTGACGCAGAGGAACAGCTGGAGCCTGTTTCCAGTGTGCGCTTGCACAGAGCTGCCAGAAGAAAAGAACAACTCAGAAATCAGGGTCAACTTGAGAGTAAAGCTGCAGGAGGACAATCAATGGCCCCTCCCATAGGAAATAAAAGAGGGGCCAAAGGGGAGTGGGCTTTTGCAGGAAACAATTCGTTCATTCGTTTCAGGAGTGTGAAGATCTGTCCGTGAATCTCACAGACTCTGTGCCAAGTCTTTCCTTGCACAGCACCTCATTTGGAAAATAGTTACATGGCAGCTTTCCAAGATAGATAAGGTCTGTGGTCATAAATTCACCTCTGAAAGATCAGGCCTTTGCTAAATGTGAATGAGAGGAATTCACATTTGTTTAATAAAAGGGGTTTTGTCAGGACCAGGAATCTGCCTCATGCTTTTTGGGGAAGCCTAGGTCAGAACAGAAACTGTGGTCCTCTCACACTGCAAAAGATGAATCTATGAAATGTCTGCCTCACATGATCTACAAAAACACTTGCCGGGGTGCTTATTATCCTTCCCAAAAGATAACAGCCCTCATGTCAAAAGTCGCCAACATTTTACCACCCAATTCGCATCTTAAATGTATCTTTCATTCAGTCCAAATGCCTATTTTCAAAAGCTCTCATAGCCCCAGTTTGCATCTTCTTTGAGTTCCTGCTATCCTGCGTTTAAAAAAGAAAGTGAAAGCTTTGAATAAGGTTATCAATACCGCTTCCTGGCGTGAATTTTAATATTGCACAATCCTCCTGAAAAAACCGTCTCATACGAAGATGGAATTTGAAATAATACACTCAGTGCCAACTAGCGGCAAGTCGAAAGAGAATTTACCTCTGTTTGAACCAAAGCTTGCCAGGCTCCCAGTGATTTCTAATCAATTATTTAATTACAGGCACATCGGAGGCCTGAGTCTTACCCGTAGGATCCTGGCTGCAGGCTCAGTAATATCCTTTTATCATTTGAAGGAGACTTAAAAAGCAGAGAGAGAGAGAGAGAGAAAAACCCACCTACCTGTTTGCAGTCAGAAAGGATATTCTCATGAGCCAAAGAGCTGAAATGGGAAGTCTGAAAGAAAGAAAGAAAGAAAGAAAGAAAGAAAGAAAGAAAGAAAGAAAGAAAGAAAGAAAGAAAGAAAGAAAAAAGGCATTTTCCCACCTTTTGTTTTTCGTGGGTTTTGTTTCCCCACCCCCACCCCCAAATATTGCAATATTATTTCAAGGAGCAACCAGAGAGATCGCATATAGGAGGACAGAAGATTGAAGAGGTGATCCAAAAAGATAACCTTCCAAGGAGAGCAAAATACAGCCCAATGGTTTCATTTTTCCTGGAAGTTCACTGACCAGCTTATTGTTTGGTCAATTCGTCAATCGGGTATTTGGTATTTGGAACTGGACATGCCCCTGCTTACTCTTCTTTTGAAGTTCTTAGCAATCCATTCCATGACACTGAAAAATAATGAAAGATGGTGAAAATCTTATCTCTGAATTTCACTCAGGTTGAATGAATAAAAGGATGCATGGATGGATGATGGAAGGATGGATAATGGGTGCTGGATGATGGATGCATGGATGGATAGATGGATAGATGATGGATGCATGGATGATGGATGATGGATGCATGGATGCATGGATGGATAGATGATGGATGCATGGATGGATAGATGCATGGATGGACAGATGCATGGATGGATAGATGCATGGATGGATAGATGGATAGATGATGGATGCATGGATGGATAGATGCATGGATGGATAGATGCATGGATGGATAGATGGATAGATGATGGATGCATGGATGGATAGATGCATGGATGGATAGATGGATAGATGATGGATGCATGGATGCATGGATGCATGGATGCATGGATGCATGGATGAATGTTAACCTAATTTGGATTTTGAAATGTCTGCAAGAAAACAGCTAGCGTGGTCTGAGGCAGGAGTGAAATACTCTGAAATCTGCTACCGGTTCGCTTTGAACCGGTAGTAAAAACAAAATGCTTAAAAAAAGTTTTTTAAAAAGTTCCGACAATCAGCTGTGCTGCAGGATCATCGGAACTTTTTAAAAAACTTTTTTTAGCATTTTTTTACTACCGGTTCTCCTGAATATAAATACTGGAATTTAAATACTGTTTCTCCTGAATTATATTCTAGTGAATATACATCTGGCGGCACAGCTACCATATTTTTTGGCGTGTAAGACGCACTGGAGTATAAGACGTAGCAAAGATTTGAAGAGGAAATTTTTTTTAAAGGTTTTGCATGCTTCAAACCTCCCCAAAACGGCCCGTTTTTCACCCAAAGGGGCCTGGTTTTTTTTAAAGGGCATGAATAGCCCTTAGGAGGCTTGTACAGTGCTCCTGCAGGGGTAGGGGGGCCAAAAACAAGCAAAAAAATAGGCCATTTTCCATGAAAACTGGCCCATTTTTTGTCCAAAAAAGGGCATGGATAGCCTTTAGGAAGCTTATATAGTGCTGCTGGGGGCTGGGGAGGCAAAAATGGGCCGTTTTTCACTCATTTCTGCCCTCCCCAGCCCCTAGGAGCTCTCTGGAAGCCTTCTAAAAGCTATGCACAACCATTTTGGTGATGGGGGCGGAGTTTCAGGAGGCAAAAAATGCTGTATTCAGCATATAAGGCACATCCAGTTTTTCACCCTCTTTGGGGGGAACAAGATGCATCTTATGCTCTGAAAAATACGATACATACTCCCTCCCCTGTCACCCACCTTGGCTTGGATTTACGCGTGTGTACATTTCTCCTACCCGTTTACACATTCCCTTGGTTCCTGAACTCTTCCTGTTTAAACCTTGACACAGAATCAGAATCATCTTTTAAAGACCGCATAATCCCTTGCGGGGTGGAGTCTTAGGCAATTGAATGGAGCTGAGTGTTTACTGGCCAGATGCCCTTACTGTCGCCAAAACGGAGTTTTGTTCAACAGATACATTCTCAGTGTGCCCAGAGAGGGAAATGTCTGCCTCTACCTAGGATCGAACTTACAGCCTCTTGATTGTAAGGTGAGAGCTCCACCTCTAGGCCACCACACCACTCAAAACCTTGACGTTGAACAGGGCTGGTATACACTTACCTTACCTACCGGTTCGCAAATGTGAGCTCTGTTCATGCGCATTTGATGAAAAAATGTCCTAAATGGGATGCCGTAGAGCCGGGCGCGGGTGGATGGAGCCACCCGTGATTTCCGCTACCGGTTCGGACGATCCGGTCTGAACCGGTAGAATACCACGTCTGACGCAGAATATTCCTTTAAAATCAGTTCCGTCAACCGAATTGATTTTTCTGGGATGCTCAATCAACTTGCACCGTACATAGGCACAATACATTTCCCAGCCTGTGAGATTAGGGCTAAAGGCCATTAGAAAATTAGGAAGCTTTTGCCTTCAGAAATGCCAATGTGGATTTTGGGGTGATGTTAAGGGAAGGGACATCATCGCTCTGCATTAAATGGACGTGTTTAAGCTGACCTGAAAAGTGTTATTAAAAAAAACAACCCACTGTCTCTCTGCAACGGCTATCATCATTATTATGGAGATAATTATGCCCTCTGGCAGGACTGCCAGCCTTAGTCGATGTCCTTGGCTGAAGACTGAAGTTTTGGATTTACATATGAGTTTGCTCTCCGTGTGTGTTTTTAGCAACTAAACCGGTTTGTTAGCATGCTGCATGTACAAACTCAGAAGTGTCCAAGGGAGGAGGGGCAAAAGTCAAGATGGCTGACATGATTATGCAAATAAGCACCCTTCTATTTAAAAAGGGGGAGGACAGAGCTTCAATCAATGAAATGCAGACACCAACTTGACTTTTTGACCCCAGCCGATATATATCACCATCTCCTTTAAATGACCTCATAATCCCTTGCGGGGTAGAGTCTGGGCCAGATGCCCTTCCTGTCACCAATACAGAGTTACATTCAGCAGATATATTCTCCTTGTTCCCAGAGAGAGAAATATCTGCCTCTACCTAGTATCAAACTCACGGCCTCCTGATTTTGAGTTGAGAGCTCCACCTCTAGGCCACCACAACACTCACCCCGGCCAATATATAAATATAATTAATTAAATATGATACAGGCTCTACTGTATCAAATGCTCATAATATGTTCCCTCCCAAAATTGCAGGTAGTCTCCTTCATTCCAGGTTGCTTCTCTCCTTGATTAGTTTCCACCCATTGCTTCTTGTCCTGCCCTCAGGTGCTTTGGAGAATAGCTTGACTCCCTCTTCTTTGTGGCAGCCCCTCAAATACTGGAACACTGCTATCATGTCCCGTCCCGTCCCCCCAGTCCTTCTTTTCCCTAGACTAGCTAAACCCAAATCCGGCAGCCGTTCTTCATATGTTTGAGTCTCCAAACCTTTGATCCTCTTAGTTCCTCTTCTCCAAACTTTTTCCAAAGTCTCAAATGAACGGTTGTATGTTAAGGACTTCCTTGCCTGTTATTGATTAGCTCTACGGGTCTTTTTGTCAGCGTCATTCTGCTTCCTCAAGGTATGTAACAATCCTTTTGTTTTTGTCGGAAAGGATTAAGAGGGATTTTCTTAACAACCGTTCCGGTGGATCAGACAGGATTAAGTCAAGTGCGAATTAGGACAGGGAACCTGGTCTCTGTCACGGTTACTAGATCAGGAGGGAAGTGTGCTAGAAGGAATCCTTCACCTCTGTTTGCCCTAACAGAGTACTGGCGCCATTGCTATTGTTCACTATTTACCGCATGCATTTGGTATCCATGTGAAAAGGGTGTTGGAACAAGCATTTGTGCTTAGACTTATATACCACTTCACAGTCCTTTACAGCTCTCTCTAAGCGGTTTTGCAGAGTCAGCATATTGCCTCCAACAATCTGGGTCCTCATTTTACCGACCTAGGAAGGATGGAAGACTAAATCAACCGGTGAGAATCGAACTGCCGAACTGCAGTCAGTCAGCAATCAGCAGAAGTAGCTTGCAGTACTGCATTCTAACCACTGCACCACCATGGCAGTGTTCTTCCATGCATAAAAGGTAAAGATAAAAGTTTCCCCTGTTGAGTCCTATCCTACTCTAGGGGGCAGTGTTCCTCTCTGTTTCCTAGCTGAGGGAGCCAGTGTTCTCCAAAGACACTTGGTTGTGTGGTCAGCATGACTATATGCCAAGGTGCACAGAACACCATGACCTTCCCATTGAAGTGGTACCTATATATCTACTCACATTTGCATCAGAGGTGGTATTCAGCCAGTTCTGATCGGTTCTGGAAAACCGGTAGCGGAAATTTTGAGTAGTTCCGAGAACCAGCAAATACCACCTCTGGCTGGCTCCGCCCCCATCTATTCGCTGCTTCCCGTGTCCCAGCTGATCGGAGTCCCAGCTGATTGGCTGGGTCTTTTTCTGTTGCCCTGCACAGGAGAATGGAGCTGGAAAGCAGGTTAGTGGGGTGGGAAGGGAATGGGGATTTTACAGTATCCTTCCCCTGCCATGCCCACCAAGCCACGCCCACCAAGCCACGCCATGTCCACAGAAATGGTAGTAAAAATTTTGGAATTCCACCACTGTTTTGCATGCTTTCGGATTGCTAGGTGGGCAGGAGCTGAGGCAAGTAACGGGAGCTCACCCCATCGCACGGCGCTCAAGCCTTGAACCTGACAAGCTCAGCATCTTTAACCGCTGAGCCATCGCGCTCCCAACAAGCATTCTTGTTGTCAGTTCAAATCTGTAACTAGATTTCTCATAATGGGAATGAGTCTTAAACAGGAATAGGTTTCTTTTCACACTGATGCCGATTCATAGCGATGGAGAGTACAGATAATTCTCATTGAGAATTAGTAGTTGAGACCAGCATCTTGGTCATTAAGGGAAGCAGTCACTAAGTGAAACCACAACTGTGTTTATGATCTTCCTTCAGGAAAAAGTTAAAGGGAGAAGAAAAAAGGTGCAGAAAGAAATAAAAAAGGAATTTTAAAAAAGTAGTGCCGTCCCATATTTTTTTTTGCAGTGCAGCAGAATATAGTTTAAAAAGTTACAACCCCAGCATTTTCCTTTGCATTTCTAAATATTTCAAGCCAACATCTATAAACCACAAAATCGTTCCAGTTGTCAAAACATAAAATTAGAGTTCCATTTTTAAAATTTAAATTTCAAGTGATAAAATCTAGAAGTGTTTCCCAAAAGGAAACAAAGCTAGATAAATTTATCTAGCAGGGGGTTGGACTAGAAGACCTCCAAGGTCCCTTCCAACTCTTATTATAGGTAGCCCTCGACGTGCGACCACAATTGAGCCCAACATTTCTGTTGTTAAGTCAGACATTTGTTAAGTATGTTTTGCCCCATTCTACGACTTTCTGGCCACACATATTAAGTCAGGGGTGTCCAAACTTGGGAACTTTAAGACTTGTGGACTTCAACTCCCAGAATTCCCCAGCCAGCCATGCTGGCTGGGGAATTCTGGGAGTTGAAGTCCACAAGTCTTAAAGTTCCCAAGTTTGGACACCCCTGTATTAAGTGAATCACTGCAGTTGATAAGTTAGTTACCCGGTTAAAGTGAATCTGACTTCCCCATTGACTTTGCTTGCCGGACGGTCGCAAAAAGGGATCACATGAACTTGGGATGCAGCAACGGTCATAAATATGAAACACATTTTTGATCACATAAATCATGGGGATGCTGGAAAGGCCGTAACCATGAGAAATGGTCATAAGTCACATTTTTCAGTGCCGTTGGTAACTTGGAACGGTCACTCAACAAACTGCTATAAGTCAAGAACTGTGTTCTGACCGAGGCTTCCCGAGAGCATGAAGCAAACTCCTGGTCCCAACAAAAACCCCTTTTATTAATTGACTGTGAATTCTGCTCATTCACATCCAGCAAAGTCTTTCAAGGGAGGATTTACAGTCACAGACCTTATCTGGCTTGGAGAGCTGCCAGGCCGAGATCTGCAAAACTTGGCAAGGAGCCTCGGAGAGTCACGAACCAATTAATTGAACTAATTGTCTCCTGCAAACTCCACTCCCCTTTCGCTCCTCTTTTATTTCCTCTGGGAGGGGCCATTCATCATCCACCTGTGGCTTTACTCGCAAGTCAACCCCTGTTCTTTAGCTGTTCGCTTTGTCTGGCAACTCTGCGCATGCGCACACTGGGAGCAGGCTCCAGCTCTTCCTCTGCCTCACTGATGTCTGACTCTGAAGGCAGCTGATAACTGGCCTACGGCTCTGGTCCCCTCTTTGCCTCCGACACAGAGCCCTCGTCAGAGCCTTCCCCAGACTCCAGGACTGGCCCATGTTCCTCTCTCCCAACCTCCTCACTGTCCGAATCTGCTGCCAGTTCCGATGGCCGCTGGCAGGCCATAACAAACTGCGTGTATTCTGTTAAACTCATTAATTAAAAACAAGTCGATTTTGCCACATCTGCCAATTTTATCCCTTTTATCATCCATCCTTCCATTATGGAAATTAGCGTGCCTTTCTCCATCTTTTGTGCATCTAAGATTCTTGCCGATCTGGGAAGGTTTTCAAAGCAATTGTACCAAGCCTTCCAGGGAAGCATCTGCCTCGCTGCTTTCAGTGGAAAAGGCCGGCCAGATGTTGCCTCCTCCTCAGTAAAAGCTTCTTTGCCCAGTCGTGCCGCATCAAACATCCCTTTGAAGCTTAGCGCAGCCCTGGAACCGATGCGCAAGGAAGTTAATTTGTGATACCTCCTGCTTCAAAGGTCTCTTTACCCCAGAAGAAGAGTTCTACTCGGACACGTTCGGCATAAAGATGAGGATGCTGGCATAAAAAAAACACTATGTGGTGGGCTTCAAAAATTTCAGCAACCTCCTTCAGGCAGAGCCATAATAGGAATCCCAAAGCCCTTTCATTACATCATCACCCAACAAGGCTCAACCAAGCCTAGGAATCAGGACAGCCTACAGAGTTGCCCCTGCATGGCCCCATGGGAGTCTGACAACCAATCAGAATACCAGCTCAAATTCAAAAGCCCAAAGAGGGCATAAAACCCAGGAACTCTCAGCATCTCCTCCCTTTTTTTCCTTCACCCAAGATCTTCAAGGCATGGGATCCCGTCCACCATTAAAACCATCTTTCCAAGCAGTCTCCATGTTTCCAGTGTCTTTCTCCCCCCCCCCCAACTTGGAACTGAACCCAGATGGGCATTTCTTCCAACAATACAAACCGTACCCCATAAATCTCACCCATCTCCATCTCCACGCAGTCTATTTTCAACCTCAACTTCACATGCAGAAAACATCTGGCAGAGCTAAGCAGGCAAGCTTCAGCAAATACGAATGAATCGCCTTGGTTTGTCTGGGGGAAGACTGGGGATGAATTAATGAGTTGTCGTTAAATTATTTAAAATACATTAAATTTCAAAAGAAAGTTGACAAAGAGAGAGGGAGTACCGCAGTTTGAAGGTGCATTAAGGTAAAGGTTCCCATCGCACATATGTGCTAGTTGTTCCCGACTCTAGGGGGGGCGATGCTCACCTCCGTTTCAAAGCCGAAGAACCAGCGCTGTCCAAAGACGTCTCCATGGTCATGTGGCCAGCAAGACTAAACGCCGAAGGCGCACAGAATGCTGTTACCTTCCCACCAAAGGTGGTCCCTATTTTTCTACTTGCGTTTTTTACATGCTTTCGAACTGCTAGGTTGGCAGAAGCTAGGAGAAGTAACAGGAGCTCACTCCATTATCCAGCGCTAGGGATTCAAACCGTCGAACTGCATTGGTGCATTGGTTAGAGCCAAATCTCTGGGTCTTTCAGACATCCAGCTGTATGGGTCTCTCACCTGTACCATCTCCTGTGGCAAATTCATAATGTCAATAGAAGTTTTGGGGAAATGGTGGATGAGAAAAACGTGACCATGATATTTCTGGTGGATGTAGGTCAGGGGTGTCCAAATTTGGCAACTTTAAGACTTGTGGACTTCAACTCCCAGAATTCCCCAGCCAGCTCTGCTGGCTGGGGAATTCTGGGAGTTGAAGTCCACAAGTCTTAAAGTTGCCAAGTTTGGACACCCCTGATGTAGGTAATCCTCGACTTACAACCACGACTGAGCTCAAAATTTGCGTTGCTAAGCGACACAGTTGTTAAGTGAGTTTTGCCCCATTTTACGACCTTTCTTGCCACAAAGGCTAAGTGACTCATTGCAATGATTAAGCTAGTAACATGATGGTTAAGGGAATCTGGCTTCCCCTTTTTGACTTTGCTTGTCAAAACTTCATAAAAGGATGAGTTAGGCTAAAGATACAGAAGGATCTTGACAAACTTGAACATTGGGCACTATCTAAGAAAATGAAATTCAATGGTGAAAAGAATAAGGTTCTGCATTTAGGCAACAAAAACGGAATGCACAGGGACAGTATAGGTGGTACCGTGCTCAACAGTAGTAACTGTGAAAGGGATCTTGTAGTCCTAGTGGACAACCATTTAAATAGGAGCCAGCAGTGTGCAGCAGCTGCCAAAAAAGCCAACACAGTTCTAGGCTGCATCAACAGAGGGATAGAATCAAGATCACGTGAAGTGTTAATACCACTTTATAATGCCTTGGTAAGGCCACACTTGGAATACTGCATTCAGTTTTGGTCACCATGATGTAGAAAAGATGTGGAGACTCTAGAAAGAGTGCAGAGAAGAGCAACAAAGAGGATTAGGGGACTGGAGACTAAAACATATGAAGAACGGTTGCAGGAACTGGGTATGTCTAGTTTAAGAGAAAGAAGGACTAGGGGAGACATGATAGCAGTGTTCCAATATCTCAGGGGTTGCCACAAAGAAGAGGAAGTCAAACTATTTTTCAAGGCACCTGAGGGTAGAACAAGAAGCAATGGGTGGAAACTAATCAAGGAGAGAAGCAACATAGAACTGAGGAGAAACTTCCGGACAGTTAGAACAATTAATCAGTGGAACAGCTTGCCTCCAGAAGTTGTGAATGCCCCAACACTGAAAGTCTTTAAGAAGATGTTGGCTAGCCATTTGTCTTAAACAGGATAGGGTTTCCTGCCTAGGCAGGGGGTTGGACTAGAAGTCCTCCAAGGTCCCTTCCAACTCTGCTATTGTATTGTATTGTATTGTATTGTATTGTATTGTATTTTGTATTGTATTGTATTGTATTGTATTGTATTGTATTGTATTGTATTGTAACATTTCCCGTGATCTTGATTCTATCCCTCTGTTAATGCAGCCTATGATCATGTTGGGTTTTTTTGTCATTACAATATCAAAAATTGTGTTTTTGGTTTCTTGGCATGGATGCTTCCCAAAATTTAGAAGCTCAGATTGAGTTGAGTCATCCTTGCTCCTATCTCACTCAGAAAATTTATCTCTTCAGGAAACCCTGCAGGATCCTCAGAATTAACATCCCCTAGCACAGGAGTGTAATGGGTATTGATGGTCTTTTAATTAGTTGCTCAATAAAGTCCATATGTTCCTGTCACCTCAAGGTCACTAGTGAAAATAGCAAGAGCAAGGAAGTCCCTGGGAGATGAGAATTTGAGTCCTCTTCTTGAATCAGAAGTTCAAAGCCTAACAAAATGAATAAGTATCTCATGGTCAGCTTAACTGTTTATTGTTCTGAAATTACGCATAGAAGATTTATGGGCTGCCACAAAGAAGAGGGAATCAAGCTATTCTCCAAAGCACCTGAGGGCAGGACAAGAAACAATGGGTGGAAACTAATCATGGAGAGAAGCAACCAGAGGTGGGTTCTGGCTGGCTTACTGCTGGTTCACTCATGGGTGCACTTGTGGATGCGTGCACATAGGTTTGTCAGGGCACATGAGGCGCTGCCCTGTTAGCTGGCCAGCGCACATGCGCACGCTGGCCAGCTGAGTTCACCATTTTTAAAGCCATTTTTCACCCTCCCCAGGCTCCAGAGGCTTTATAGGAGCCTGGGGAGGGCGAAAAGAGCCTCCCCCGCCCCCCCCCTGGAGGCCCTCCGGAGGCTTCATGAGCTTCCCTGAAGCCTCCGGAGTGCAAAAAACAAGCTCTACAGGCAAACCGGAAGTTCGGGAATGGACTTCCGGTTTGCTCTGAGGTTCGTTTTGACTGCTTCGGAGGCTTCAGGGAAGTGTCCTGAAGGTCCCTGAAGCCTTCGGAGCGCTCAAAACGACTCTCCGAGCAAACTGGAAGTGACTTCAGGTTTGCTCAGAGGTTCATTTTGACTGCTCTGGAGGCTTTAGGGAAGCCTCCTGAAGGTCCCTGAAGCCTCCGGAGGGCTTCCGGGGGAACGAGGGAGGCTGTTTTCGCCCTCCCCAGGCTCCTATAAAGCCTCTGGAGCCTGGGGAGGGCAAAAAAAGCATGCAAAAAATAGGAGGTCATGCCTGTAGTGTGCGCATGCACACTGGGGGGGGTCACGCATTGCATTATGGGTGCAGCACCCCGCACACAACCTCCCTGCGCTCCCCCCACTTATGGCACACGAGCCAAAAAAGGTTCACCATTGCTGTTCTATTCTATTTCTATTCCAATCCAATTCCAATCTATTCTATTCTATTCCTCAAACCAATAACAATAGCATAGACTTACATACACCCCAGAGTTTTCACCAGGACTCTCTGGATGGTTTGCAATGTCAGCATATTGATCCCCAATAATCGGGGGCCTCATTTTACCGACCTCCGAAGGATCGAAGGCTGAGTCAACCTTGATCCGTGCCAGGATCACACTTCAGGTTGCGTGCAGAGTTTTGCCAAACCAAACCAAGCCTCTGCCAAACACCCCACCTCACGAATACGTCCCCCCACACACCAAGAGCTTGTTGAGGTAAAAAATAATAATAATCAGGATAACAAAAACGCTACACCCGTTTGTTGACTCGCTTGTTTTGCCCTTTCTACGCTCCCTCTCAGTCTTAATTTCAGGCGGGTTTCTAGCTGTTTGGAATAATGAGAGGCAAGAGGCCAACTTTCCGAAACGAAGGGAAAAAAATGTTCAAGGATTAAAAGGACAGTCACTCTGGAGAGTTTTAAAACTTGTACAAATCGAGTCTAAGGAAAGGAGGAAGAAAAGGAAACTGATGGAGATTGCACCTCAGCAAAATGTGAAGAGTCAGAACAGTGGTGGGTTGCAGGCGGGATGCCCCGGTATGGGCGTACCGAAGCCTGCCCGGAGCACCGGGTACCGTTCTGGTACGGTGCACCCACCCACGCTCCTTACCTGTCTTTTAAAGCCTTTGGCACTTCCGCACACATGCATGGCGCATACAGCGCCTGCGCGATGCTCCGCCGAGCAGCTGGAGTGTCGCAGAGGTTTGCGGAGGCATCGCTGGAAGGTAAGACACATGGGCGTGCTGCACTCGTTCATGTGGAAGATGCCGGTTGCGACGGGATCAGGAACCCACCACTGAGTCAGAAGCAAGATTGGGACAATGGTATGGAAGGGAGACTTATAATTTCCAAAATTCTGCATTGACTCCAGACTAACATTCAAGAAATCGTAAAGGAAATCAACCAAGATTTGTTCTTCAGAAGGACAAATCCTGAAGTTGAAACTCAAATTCTTTGGCCACCAGATGAGAAGAGAGGACCCTGATGTGGGGAAAGACGGTAGGCAAAAGGAGAAGAAGAGGATGAAGACCATGGTTAGATAGTGTCATCGACACAATGAACGTGAATTTGGGCAAACTCGAGGGAGGAGGGGGACAGCCGAGGACAGGCCAGCCTGGCGTGCTGTGGTCCATGAGGTCAGACACAAGAGGTCAGGCACAACTTAACAACTGAACAACCAACTTTAAAGAAATCTTCCAGGCATTTATGCTTCATTGTTTCCTTGTCTTGTCAACTGTAGGAAGCTAGCACCCATCCCTCTCCAGAGGTGGTTTCTGCTGGTTTGCCTCACTTTGGGTGAACCAGTAGTGGTGGCAGTGGGAGGCTCTGCCCACCCGCTCAGAAGCTTCTGCACATGGACGCTCTGCTCATGTGCAGAAGGTTCTATGCATGCACAGAAGCACCGTGCGCGAGTGAAGTGGGCACGGTGCTGAATCGGTAGCGTAGAGCATTTCCTGCCTGCCCCTCTCCTAGAAAAATGAAATATTTTAGGAAATATGAAAAGGACAGAATATTCCCCCCTAAACGGGAAGGAGAAACTCATCCTCCCCTCTCCACCTTTGTCAATGGGCCATTAAGGCCTGGGCCAGTCTATTCTACATAACAAAGTTCTACCTCCTTTAGGCAGAGCCATAATAGGAATCCCAAAGCCCTTTCATTACAACATCACCCAGCAAGGCTCAACCAAGCTTGGCACTCAAAAGACAGACAGCCTACAAAGCTAGTTAAGACCTCCACCCCCTGGGAGTCTGACCACCAATCAGAATACATTTCTTACACAGGAACAGGAAGCTCCAAGGCGGGGCCAAGAGAGCATATAAAACCCAGGCTCTCTCAGCATCTCTTCCCTTGTTTTCTTCAAGATCTTCAAGGCATGTGATTCCTCGTTCCTCCCCACGTGGTGAGGAGGAACCTGCTGTCCACCATCAATAAACCTTCTTTCCAAGCAACTTCCATGAATCCAGGGTCTTTTTCCCCGCTTGGGACTGAACCCAGAAGGATGTTTCTTCCAACACAACAATATGGGGCTTGACAAATTGAGCAATCTCGGATTCTCGGAGCAATTCCTAGTCTGTTTGTCTCGCATGGACAACAAACTCATCTCATTTCCTTTCCCCCCCTCTTCCCTCCCCCCCCCCCCCCACGACACAATTCATCCAGGATTGTGTGATGGGAAAATAGTCCCAACTGCACCTTTTAGTTCTGCTGCAAAACTGGCATCTCTGGGCCAAAATCCTCAGAACTTATTGCTAAGCAAAACGCCTTGAGGGCATCAAGCTAATTGAGAATAAACTATTCCCATCATTTGGCCATTAGGTTAATGTAATGATGGATTTTAAGCATAATCTAATCCAGTTAGCTGCACCTGATGATCCTATTTTCCGGTCTATCCACTGGCGGAACCTACTGGAACTATCTTCTCTTGAAATTGATGTCCCTCGCTGCATTTTGGGAGGCACACCTGGGAGTAATTATTCCAATCCAAAGGGATTTTCATGGCCGTTCAATGAATCTAGAAATACAGATCAGATATGGAAATGTTGCCGTCGGTTACGGCGATCCATCACGGAGAGCTGAGGTGCCAGAATTTGATGGTTGTGTATTTATGACAAAGCCAACAATTGTTCATTACGGGAGTCCTTATTATCTTTACTATCTTTGCTATTGACAGCTGTATACCACCATCTCTATCGTCAGCACTCTAGGAAACGTTTGTTGATTTCTCAAGGATAACTAGAAATAAATTTAGAGACTAGGGATATCTGGCATTGGTAGTCCTAGACCAGTGATGGTGAACTTTTTTCCCATTATATGCCAAAGGGGGGAGTGCAGAGGGGTCGTGCATGGGTGTGCCCATACCCATAATGCTATGTGCGCGACACCCACCCACCCTGCGTGTTTGGTGCACGATGGACCCGTTTTTCACCCTCCCCAGGCTCCAAAGGCTTTCTAGGAGCCTGGGGAGGGCAGAAGCAGCCTCCCCACACCCGGAGGCCCTCCAGAGGCTTCCCTGAAGGCTCTGGAGTGCAAAAAATGGCCCTATGGCCAAACCAGAAGTTCGTTCCTGAACTTCCGGTTTGGCCATAGGGCCATTTTTCATACTCCAGAGCCTTCAGGAGGCTTCCCTGAAGCCTCCGGAGGCCGAAAAACAACCAACACGCAAACCAGAAATTCGGGAACAGACTTTTGGTTTGGCGTGGGGCCATTTTTCGTCCTCCCTGAAGACTGGAGGGCGAAAAATGGCCTTATGAGCAAATCAGAAGTGACTTCCGGTTTGCTCGTAGGGCCGTTCCCCCCACCCCCGGAGACTTCAAGAGGCTTCCATGAAGCCTCCGGAGTGTGAAAAATGGCCCAACGTGCAAACTGGAAGTCCATTCCCACGTGCCATAGGTTCGCCATCATGGTCCTAGACTTACAACAGTTTATCTAGGGACCATTCAAAGTTACAACAGAACTGAAAAGTGACATGATTGCTTTTCACACTTGCCACCATTGCATCCTCCCCATGGTCACGTGATCAAAATTTACATGTTTGGCAAGTGGCATGTATATATGACAGTTGCAATGTCCCAGGGTCATGTGATCATCTTTTGCGACCTTCCGACAAGCCAAGTCAATCATCACCATCTTCTTTTAATGACCCCATAATCCCTTGCGGGATGGCCACTGAATGGAGCTGAGTGTTTACTGGCCGGATGCCCTTCCAGACGCCAATACAGGATTATATTCAGCAGATATAGTATCAACGTGCCCAGAAAGAGAAAAATCTGCCTCTACCTAGGATCGAACTCACAGCCTCCTGATTGTGAGGTGAGAGCTCCACCTCTAGGCCACTGCACCGCTCTCTGAACAAGCAAAGTCAATGGGAAAGCCAAAATCATTTAACAACCATGTCACTAACTTTAGAACCACAGTGATTCACTTAACAACTCTGGCCAGAAAAGTCGTAAAATGGGGCAAAACTCACTGAACAGATGTCTCACTTAGCAGCAGAAATGTTGGGCTTAATTGTGGTCGCAAGTCGAGAACTACTTGTACATATATCTCCTTCAGAAACATAAGGTGTTTCTGATGTTTGTGTTACCTCCAAGCAGCGTATAGAATTTTAGTTCTAGAAAGTAATGGAAAGTGGCTAGATGAATACAGAAGGAACCTGTTTTTTATATACCATCAAAAACAGAACTTAAAAGAACTGAATCGATTTTCTTAGATGTGGAAGAGGCCTTTGATGATTTGAACTGGTTTCCTGATTAAAGTTCTGGATGATAGCAGAACTTTGGAGAGAATTTTATTAAATGGGCAAGATTGATTAAGTGGCTCACAGAAAGGATAAATAATTGTTAGAGGAAAATTAACAAAACCCTGTGCGATATATAAAAGACAAGTCAAAGATGCCAGTTGTGTCCATTTTACTCTGTTTCCCTGAAAATAAGACCTCCCCGGATAATAAGGCCAATCAGGCTTTTGAGCGCATGCACTAAAATAAGCCCTTCCTGAAAATATTGCAACACAGAAGCAGCCATGAGGTGACCACGCTCGCCGCCTCCTGCACCTCAAAAATAATAAAACCTCCCCAGAAATAAGGCCAAGTGCTTATTTTGGGGGTCAAAAGAAAATAAGGCCCTGTCTTATTTTGGGGGAAACACAGTAGTTCATTTTATTTCTTGAATATTGAACAAACAGGATGAAAGAATTGCAAGATTAAAGATTACAAAGAGAAAATTATAAATTAAGAGCCTTTCCTGATGATTTGGTGCTGGTTTTCGAGGATCCATCAAAGGAATTATAAATATTCATGGGAAAATTAAAAGAATTTGGGATGCTAGCAGATTTTAAGATCAATAATTAAAAGGTGAAGAAGTTAACAAAAACATGAAAATCGAGGGTTCAGCAGAACTAATGAAAAAATGGTTTAAATCTGAGAAAAAAGTAAAATGTTTGGATATCTATGACAAATGTAGATTGTATGTTATTTCAAATGACTTATGCTTAAGATATGGAATATAATGTTAAAGAACATGCCAAGATGGGACTACATCTGTCACTAATGGGGAAAAATTCTGTAATAAAGAAGAATGTTTTGCCTAGAATGATCTTTCTGTTTCAGGCAATATTTGTTTTGACAATTGTTTTAATTAATTAATTAATTAATTAATTAATTAAAACAATGGCAAAAAATATGTATCTAACTTTTTATGGCAAGGCAAAAAGCTGCAAGTTAAATATGAAGTATTACAAGAGCCAAAGAAAAGAGGAGGATTAGATTTAGCTGACCTGAAATTGTAGTTTGAAGCTTGCTATTTCATTTGGATAAAAGAACGGGCATTGCTGAGAAACAAAAGTTAGAATTAGAAGAAACATGACGTAAGATTTGAGTGGCATGGATACTTGTGGTATAATAAAATCAAGGTTAATGTAGATTTAACAAATCATTATTAAGAGCCGTGGTGGCGCAGTGATTAGAATTCAGTATTGCAGCCTGACTCTGCTCACTGCCAGCAGCTCAATTCTCACCGGCTTCAGGTTGACCCAGCCTTCCATCCTTCCAAGGTTGGTAAAATGAGGACCCAAATTGTTGGGGGCAATATACTGGCTCTGAAAACCGGTTAGAGAGTGCTGTAAAGCACTATAGAATAGTATAGAAGTCTATTGCTAGGAGCCATGGCGGTGCAGTGGTTAGGATGCAGTATTGTAGGCTAATTCTGCCCACAGCCTGGAATTCGATCTTGATTCAGTGGCATGGATATTTGTGGTTCTATCCTAACCATCTCAAGGTTGACGCAGCCTTCCATCCTTTTGAGGTTTGTAAAATGAAGCCTCAGATTGTTGGGGGCAATATGCTGACATTGTAAACCAGTCAGAGAGTGTTGTAAAGTAGTATGAAGTAATCCCCTAACAATCAAGAGGAAGCAATCTAGACAATAAAAAGAAGGTCAATGGGTGCTATGATAACAGGGTTCCAATATCTAAGGGGCTGCCACAAAGAAAAGAAACTATTCTCCAACACAGCACTCACCAACTGGTGAGCCAGGGACCACTGGTGGTCTATAAGAAACTTTTGGTGGTCCGCAGAAAAATTAGTTGCATTTTTTTATATTGCACTAAATCAAGGGTCCTCAAACTACAGCCCCTGGGCTTGATACATGCAATGAATGTTTGTGTTGCTGCAAAGAGTCATCCCCTTTGGAGTTGGAGGGGTCTGCTTGGGTCTGCTTCAGACCTCCTGGTGTGGGGCTTTGGGCAAAGGCTGGAGTGCCACTGGTGGCAAAGAGCCAGAGGGCCTTGTTCCAGTGGGACTGCATCATGGCCTGGAACTGGTTGACCATCTCAGTCCACTGAGCCTCCAGGTGCTGGTACCTGGCCTTGCACTCCTGCAGGTCTTCCCTCTGCTTGGAAATCTGTTCTGACCCCCCTCTTCATACACCAAAGCACTCCAAGACAAGAATACTGCTAGACGATTTATTCACAGTAAATTAACACACTGACTAGACCTTGGCAGCAATCCAGACTTCCGAGATAAGAAACAGGCACGAGAGCTTCTCCAGCGTTGGTAATTAAGTTGAATCCTGCAACCAGCCTCCTCACAAAGTCTCTCCTTATATACAATCTTGAGAGGAGCCTAATTACAACCACCTGGGTCCAATTATCTTCTGTATCTGCGTAGTTGTTCTCTACGTCCATCAGCCCTTTGTTGCTGGGCATCCAGGACCAACTCCCTTGTCTCCTCCCCACTGCTCCAAGGCATGATGTCAGGAGCACACTCCCTTTGGCTTTCACCGCTGCTCCATGCCTCAGGCACCTCCTGGTGGCCAACCAGCCTCTCTGATCCCTGCTCGGAGTCGGAACCCTGTCCAGGGTCCTCCACATCTTCCAGAGTCGACTCATAAGGCCCCTCGCTGTCGGAGTCTGGTTGCAGCTCCAACGGCTCCTGCTGGGCCACAACAGAAAGCCTATGCTCCTAGTCCTCAGGGAGGTGCTTCTGCTGAGCCTCCTTCTTGGTCAGATCCAATTTGAACTGAGCCAGCTGTTTTGCCAACTCTTTCTTGTGGTGGCTGCCTAGCTCCAACAACTGCTTCCTGTTGGGGCCCTAAGGAGCCCAGGCAGGGAAGTGAGGAGTGGCTGGCAGGGAAGAGTCGAGTAGAGGCTGGGGAGGTGCCCCTTGACATGAGTGACATTGAGTTGGCCATGCCCCACCCAGTCACATGACCACCTAGCCATGCCCACCCTACCACCCAGCCAGTCATTAAGGAGATCATATTAGTGGTCCGTGGGATTTAAAATTATGAATTGAGTGATTCCTGGGGTCCGAAAAGTTGGTGACCCTGGCTCCAAAGCAGCTGAAGGCACGACAAAGGGCAATGGATGGAAGCCTCTTAAGGAGAGAAGAAACCTTGAACTAAGGAGAAATTTCCTGACAGTTAGAAAACGTAATCAGTGGAACAATTTGCCTCCAGAAGTTGCGGAGGCTCCATCACTGGCGGTTTTTAAGAAGAGATTGGACAGGCATTTGTCTGAAATGGTATATGGTTTTCTGCTTGAGCAGGAGGCTTGACTAGAAGACCTCCAAGATCCCTTCCAACTGTGTTATTCTGTTGTTCCGTTATAAGTTATAAATATCATAAAAATCAGAACATAATTGCACAATGCCAACGCCAGTTTTACAAACATAGAGTTGACATGTCTTCATGCGCATTATGAATCCCAAAAGTTTGCTGTCATCCTAATTAAGTAGCTGTCAGAGATATCAAGGCTGAACGGTGCCTGAATCTGACAAGTTCATCTCCAAAGAGGCAGAACTGGTTCTCCTCTTTTAAATTAAATGTGTACCGCTAATTTAATGCGTATGTCTTGGGATGATCGTAGGAAAGAAAAAAAAATAGGTTTGGGTGGGTGTTTGTGTGTCTTCGAAAGCAGCCATTTGCTGACATTAGCAGGGATGAAAAATAATACTAGCTCCTTTGAGAGTTCAGAATAAGCAGTTGGCTTTAATGAAAATTGGAAGACAGGAAAATGGATAATGGAATTATTGAGGTTTTGTAACTCCCGTGGACCGAATTATCCCTCCTGGGTACCACGGCCCATTTCTATTTGAGACGACTGGCTTTTTAAAATGGACATTCCTTGGCCAGGAAGAATCTATGCCTCTCAGGCAGTGATGGGATTCACCGACCGTATTTTTCAGACTATAAGACGCACCAAAGTATAACCCACAGTTTGCTGCTACCAATTTGGACAAACCGATACAAACCAGTTAAATACCACCTCTGCTCTCAGCCAAGTATGTCCTCTGCTTTTAGAGTGGTATTGTCCAAGAAGTGATAGGATCCTCCCCCAAAAATTGAGGACCTGGTTTATTAACTATGGTTTAACTGTTGTTAGTTCCAGCTAGAACCTGGTTAATGCTCCCTGGATTTGACAGAACTTTAATCCTTGATCTCTGGGTTCTGGTGATCACTTGAGATTGGAGCCATGGGAGGGCTATTCATAAAGTTCCCCCCCCCCATCTCTCCTGGAGCCTGGAGCACCAAATACAGGGGCGGTTTCCAGCTACTGCTATTGCCAGTTCACTTAGGGACACAATGCGCCAGTGGTGGGTTGCAGGCGGTACGCCCTGGTATGGGCGTACCTGAGCCTGCCCGGAACACCAGGTACCGTTCTGGTATGGTGCTCCGGAGGGCCCACCCGCCCGCCCGCCCTTCTTACCTGTCTTTAAAGTCTTCAGCGCTTCCACGCAGGGTGCATACAGCACCTGCGCACCGCTCCGCTGAGCAGCTGGAGCGTCATGGAGGCTTGCGAAGGTGTCGCTAGACAGTATGACACATGCATGCGCTGCTTGTGCTGCGCGCATCCATGTGGATGACACCGGGCCACCACTGCACTGCACTGCACACACACACATGCTGCGCACACTTGGTGTGCACTGCGCACACATGCACACTATTAAAAAATACCCCTGCCCTAGAGTCAGACATGACCTTGATCTTTGATCTTGTCTCATGCAAAGTCTAATATATTTTCCATTCCTTCCATGACTCAGAGAATGTTTTCGAATCCTAAATGAATGAACGATGAAGCATTTCCCTAAGTCCGTCTCCGTGTTTTAATACTGGCCATGCATGGATCCTCCTGGCAGAGTTTGATCCAAACAATCTCTGTGATTTCCTGGCAGTTATTTTAGACTCAGAGGTGGCATTCAGCAAGTTCTGAGCAGTTCTGGGGAACCGGTAGCGGAAATTTTGAGTAGTTCGGAGAACCGGTAAATAACACCTCTGGCTGGCCCTGCCCCCATCTATTCTCTGCCTCCCAAGTCCCAGCTGATCGGGAGGGAATGGGGATTTTGCAGTATCCTTCCCCTGCCACGCCCACCAAGCTACACCCACCGAACTGAATTGAATCCCACCACTGACCCTGATGCTCCCTGCACAGGAGAACGGAGCTGGAAAGCAGGTTAGTGGGGTGCAGAGGGAATGGGGATTTTGCAGTATCCTTCCCCTGGAGTGGGGTGGAAATGGGGATTTTTCAGAATCCTTGACCTGGAGTGGGGAGGGAATGGAGATTTTGCAGTATCCTTCCTCTGGAGTGGGGAGGAAAAGAGGATTTTGCAGTATCCTTCCCCTTCCATGCCCACCAAGCTACACCCACAAAACCAGTAGTAAAAAAAAAATTGAATCCCACCATTGTTCAGACTCTAAGATTAGGTAGGAGCTCCATCCCTTATTTTAGTGGGCATAAATTAGCATCTCATTTACTTCACACTCACCCGAGGATATTTTTACGTGATTGATCAAGCATGTGTCTTCTCCCCGGAGGGCCAAGTTAGGGGTCTTCCCAGGGACAAAATCAGAAGGCTTCAAAAGCAGCCATCTGCAGACTCAGCTCAGCTTTATGATGAGAAACTGATTCTTTTATCCCATGAGTTCAATATGGGAGGGAACCAGACGGCGAAGTATTTCCAAAATCGCCACATCACACATAGCTCACTCAGGAAAGGCTGCCGGAGACAAGACCCTCCAATGGCCAGTATTGCCGTCTAGTTAATGCGCCAGAATGTCACACTATTGTTCCCAATGGCGCCATGTTCATATATTTTTAGAGATATTTTTAAAAAAGAAAAAAAAACCTTCCACAAATGGAAATAGAAGCAAAATGGCACAATCTGCCACAAAGGCACAGACAGTCACACTACAGAGTGGGGTCACATCTGTCACTCTCCCCCTTAAATATTTGCACAAGCTCCAAAAAAATGGAAAAGTTGCATTCAAAAGAAGGGTGTATTTTGAGAAAATGGCTTATAAAGCTCACATTTTAGGACAGAGGCCCTGGAACCAGTGGTGGGATTTTTTAAATTTTACTACCAGTTCTGTGGGCGTGGCATGCTTTATGAGCGTGCAGGGAAGGATACTGTAAAATCTCCATTTCCTCCTTGCACACTTGCATATGTAAATCATGGTTATAGTTAGATTAACAGAGTTGAAAGGGACCTTATAGGTCATCTAGTCCAACCCCCTGCTCAAGCAGGAGACCCTATACCATTTCTGACAAGTGGCCACCCAGTCTCTTCTTGAAAGCCTCTAGCAATGCAGCTCCCACCACTTCTGAAAGCAAGCTTTTTAAAAAGCTTTTTAAAGCATTTTTATCCCTGCCACTTGGGGCAAACCGAGCCAAACCGGGAGGATCTCGTGCCTGCTTGGGGTGTTTTGGAAAATAGGTTGTCCCCCCCCCTCCTCTCTGTGGCAGGCTTTCAAATATTGGAACTCGAATATTTGCATGATGATGTCATCCTGCACATGTCATCAATTGCCCCCGTTTGTTTCCCTCCATCTCTGGCCCCAAACGTTTGTTTGTGAGGAGCACCTTGTAATTTTCCTCCAATCTGTCAAAACGCAATTCACTTTCGGCCCTTTCAGTATTTCAACCGCAAAAGCCTTTTATTAACATCTCACTCTTTTCAAGCTGTAACGCACTCGGCTATCAACTTGTCCAACTGAACAAGTTAGTCAGACTAAAAACAATTCAGGTTCAATCATTGCCTGGGTTTCAAAGCAGGGATGCAGTTTATTTTCTGCATGGGTACCGAGACCAATTTTCTCTGCCTTTTTTTCCCCTTGACCCGTAAGGTGCTCTATCTACTCCCATCTCATTTATTCAAGGGAGTGACAGTATTTCATTTCTAACCAAGAGTGAAAAGCGAAGTTTCCTTCCTGATGCCACACCAATTATATCTCTATCTTTCGGAGAGCCCTGCAGGTGATGCTTTCAACATTGATCAAGAACAGATTTATAGATGGCATTTGTGTCTTTCTCTTGCTGTCGCTAAATCACGCTGACATTCAACCTTGTCTCCAGAAGGCTGTTAATGCAAAAATGAAGGGAGGACAGAATGTCGAAGGGTTCAAAACTCGCCTCGTGAAAGAAGAGCTTAGCACAACGGTCTCATTCATCTATCGAGCAGGTCTGAATTTATTTTTTATTTGCCTGTTGTTCTTTTGTAATCCCCCAAAATCTCATTCTTGCCAAAGTCAGAAGATTTTTTTAAAAATTACTTGCCCGTACTTTGCGTGAGGAAACGTACGACCATCCCTTCACGGAAAGGCGCTAAAACAGATTCAACAAGAGTGGAGGAGTTGATAAAATGGTACAAGAGAAATGATGGGTTTGGATACTCAGATGTAAAATAGAGTAGAGTAGAGTAGAGTAGAGTAGAGTAGAGTAGAGTAGAGTAGAATAGAATAGAATAGAATAGAATAGAATAGAATAGAATAGAATAATAGAATAGAAAATATGGAATGGAATGGAATAGAAAATATGGAATAGAATGGAATGGAATGGAATAGAATAGAAGAATAGAATATATGGAATAGAATGGAATGGAATGGAATGGAATAGAATAGAATAGAATAGAATAGAATAGAAAATATGGAATGGAATAGAATAGAATAGAATAGAATACAATAGAATAGAATAGAAAATATGGAATGGAATGGAATAGAAAATATGGAATGGAATGGAATGGAATAGAAGAATAGAATATATAGAATAGAATAGAATAGAATAGAATAGAATAGAATAGAATAGCAGAGTTGGAAGGGACCTTGAAGGTCTTCTAGTCCAATCCTCTGCTTAGGCAGGAAACCCTACACCACTTCAGACAAATGGTTATCCAACTTCTTCTTTAAAACCTCCAATGTTGGAGCATTCACAACTTCTGTTGTTCCACTGGTTCATTGTTCTCACTGTCAGAAAAGTTCTCCTTATTTCTAGATTGCTTTTCTCCTTGATCAGTTTCCATCCATTATTCCTTGTCTGTCCTTCAGGTGCTTTGGCGAATAGCTTGACTCCCTCTTCTTTATGGCAGCCCCTGTGATATTGGAATGCTGCTATCCTGTGTCCCCTGATCCTTCTCTTCATTAAACTAGACATGCCCAGTTCCTGCAACTGTTTTTCATATGTTTTGGCCTCCAGTCCCCTAATCATCCTGGTTGCTCTTCTCTGCACTCTTTCTAGAGTCTAGAATATCTTTGATTTCCAGGTTGTTGAGGAACTGTAGCAGCTGAGACTCATTTTCTCCTTATGTATTTGTGTGCTTCCCACATCACCACTGAACTGGTTTTTTTTTTTTTTTCAAAAAGTTTTATTGGTTTTTTTAAAAACATTTATGTGGAAAAGGGTAGGTGGAATTACAAATTTTGGCAGTTGCAAATGCGGCAGACGCCCCCTCCCTCCAAACTCCTAGATTACATCAAAATATCAAATCTTAATACATAATCATAAAAAGTCAGCATCTTAATTCTAGAAAGAATAATTTTCAATCAATTTATATAATTATAATATATAGTCTAGTTATAAATTCATTTTTACTTTCGGTCTGTTTATAACATTGTGATTTTCTTATTTATTTTTGTGATCTGAGCTTTCTTGGTGTTGCCCCTTCACCCCCCGCTGGCAGAGCTCCGGCCCCTCCCGTGTCCTGCGTGACCGTTGTGGTGTCTTCTGTTTTTTCTAGGTTGGCTTTATTTTTTTCCATAAAGGCCTGTGCCTCTATGGGTGTATTAATTCTGATTCTTGTCTCCTCCCAGAATATCAGCATACCTTCAGGCATCAACCATCTAAACCACACCCCCTTCTGGTATAATTTATTCGCCAATTGCGAATAATTTTTCCTTTTTTCCCTAATTTTTTTGGGAATCTGCTTTAGAATGGTTATCTCCCTGTCACAGTATGTCAATGTTTGCCCCCTTTGCACACCCAGAATTTCATCTCTTGTGGTTTTCCTAAGGAATTTAATGTGAACCTCCCTGGGTACATTATGTGTTCTGGCATATGCTGAATTCACTCTATAAGCTAGGTCTATCTCCCATTCCATCTGCTGTTTATCTTTGTGTATGTATTCAGCTAGAATATTAGTCATAATGTCCCTTATGAACTGGTTTTTTTTTTAATCCTTCCATCCTTTCCAGTTTTTTCCCAGCTTCCCTCTAAATAGCTTTCCTGGCTTAAAGTCAATCCTCTATTTCAGGGGTGTCAAACTCGATTTCATTGAGGGCCAAATCAGGATTGTGTTTGACATCCAAGAAGCTTCTTCAGAGCTGAAGAAACCTCTTCAAAGAAAACCCAAGAAAGTCCAGTTGCTTCCTGAAAAAGCACTTTGGGGACAACCATGACCTGGATGACTGAGAATCTCCATAGGAATCTGGAACCTCATTTTTACCGACCGAAGGATGAAGGTGAGTCAACCTTGAGTTATTGAGAATCTAACTCCTCTCGATCAGCAGAATTAGCCTGCAATACTGCATTCTAAACACTTTGGTTGCAGGGCTCTTTTCAATTCTTGGCAAAACCTCCCCCTAGCAAACCACTGATTTGCTTAATGACCAAAAATGGACATAAAATCAGATGGGTCGCACAGCTGACTATCATGAGTTATGACCATGATGAGATGGTTACATTACAGTTATAACATGAGGACTATCTAATATGCTACGCTTTGTTCATATTAACCTTGGTTAATTATTTTTCAGCTTGGTATGTTATACAAACCTAACCTGTTTGGTTAGGTTACAGCTCAGTATGGCATGGAAACCTAGAAATAAGTCAAATTCAGTACCAGGTTAAATATTTTGCAAATTGGAATTAATGAGGGCCCAGCTGACTGGCTGAAATTTCATGAAATCCAACTATCAAGTGGTATTTTGAGCCACTTGTGCCTCTCAAAACTATTCATTTCAGCACCAGGGAGAGCGACAGGGAATGCATTAAAACCCTGGAATTTGCAAAAACAAAGGTAGCATAAATGAAATTTATTCTTTCTTATTGTGTGCTCAGAAGGACAGGAAAGATCTATTTTAATGACAACTATCAACCATTTAGTAGTTTTAAAATGCATTTTGCATCAGGGCCCAGGCATAAGTCACATCTTCAAACAATGTTTGCTATGCAGCATATAAATGACAAAGCAATTAAAATTAAGCATTAAGATTTTGTAAAGCTCTTGTGCCTGAAACAAGATAAATGCTTGTCAAATGAAAAGCTCCTGAGAGGAATATTAGAGCAAGTGAGTGTTGGGTCTGCATTTTATTTCGATTTCTCTTTTTTTACTCTCTCCTAAAAGCTGAAAACTGCCTCTGAACGAATGTCATGCTAAGGTCCAGTGGTGGGACTTGAATAATTTAACAATCGGTTCTCTGGCTGGGTAGATGTGGCCAATTGATCATGTGACTGGGTGGGTGGCATCACTCATCGCACCCAGCTCCGCCTCCCAGCCATTTGCCTCAAAGGCAGAGGTAGGATTCAGCCAATTGGAGCTAATCCCACCACTGGCTGGCCCCACCCACACCCATTTTCCCCCACCCCCACCCAGTTTTGAGGCAGTTTTTCGGGCCATTTTTACAGCAAATGGCTGAAAAATGGCCTGGAAAACAGCCCAGGCTCCAAAACAAGCAGGGACGGGGCCAGCCAGTGGTGGGATTTGCCAGTTCGCCAAACTGCATAGAGTCTCAACTACTGGTTTGCCTGAATCTGTGTGAACTGGCAGCAACCTACCTCTGCTGAGGTCCTTAATGAGGATAGAGGATTGTCCAGTGACCACGGGGGGGGGGGATTTTAAGAGTGTTTTTTTCAGATTTTGAATTGCCCTTCTCTTTACTTTTCAAAGTATAAAATACACTTGTAATAAAAGGTGGGGACCACAATCAAATCCCAAATATAAAACAAATGTGATCTAGTGGTGTCTCAAAGGCCCATTGGTCAAAATATATAGGGGCGATGTAATGGGTCATAAGAATAACTGAGGAAGAGCATCAGCCAAGGCAACAGTCAGATAAGAGAACTCAGAATGCAGTTTGAAGCTAGTTCTCCTTAGCATAAAGGCTGGGAGGGGAGAGGCACATTCAGAGTTATAAGATAGGTGTCAACCCATTGAGGTAGACTAGACTGGTACACTAACACCAGGGGAGGGGAGTTGGTCTGAGAGAGGGGGACTGGCCCAAGATTACCTATTTGGCTTTCGGGCCTAAGGGAGGGCACTAAAATTCACTGTCTCTTGGTAATTGGCCCAAAGTCACCCAGCCAGTTTTCATACCTAAGGTGGGACTAGAACTCACCGTCTCCTGGTGATTGGCTCAAAGTCACTTAGCCAGTTTTCATATCTAAAGGGGGACTAGAACTCACCATCTCCTGGTGATTGGCCCAAAGTCACCCAGCTAACTTTCATGCCTAAGGTGGGACTAGAACTCACCGTCTCCTGGTGATTGGCCCAAAGTCACCCAGCTGACTTTCATGCCTAAGGTGGGACTAGAACTCACCGTCTCCTGGTGATTGGCTCAAAGTCACTTAGCCAGTTTTCATATCTAAAGGGGGATTAGAACTCACCGTCTCCTGGTGATTGGCCCAGTCACCCAGCTAACTTTCATACCTAAGATGAGACTAGAACTCACCATCTCCTGGTGATTGGCCCAAAGTCACCCAGCTAACTTTCATGCCTAAGGTGGGACTAGAACTCACCGTCTCCTGGTGATTGGCCCAAAGTCACCCAGCTGACTTTCATGCCTAAGGTGGGACTAGAACTCACCGTCTCCTGGTGATTGGCTCAAAGTCACTTAGCCAGTTTTCATATCTAAAGGGGGACTAGAACTCACCGTCTCCTGTGATTGGCCCAGTCACCCAGCTAACTTTCATACCTAAGATGAGACTAGAACTCACCATCTCCTGGTGATTGGCCCAAAGTCACCCAGCTAACTTTCATGCTTAAAGTGGGACTAGAACTCACCGTCTCCTGGTGATTGGCCCAAAGTCACCCAGCTAACTTTCATGCTTAAAGTGGGACTAGAATCCACAATCTGTTATTTTCTAGCCTGGTATCTTAACCATTAGAACCAGGCCTAACTGGCTCTCTTTTGTTATACTGTTACCGCCACACAATATCTGTTATCTGACCGTTGCCTTGGCTACAACTCTCCTTCTTTTCTTTAAAAAGGGTTTTCTCACAGCCCTTACAGGAGACCTGTAATTCAAGCATTGATCTTTGCTTAAAAGAAACAGGAAATATATATATGACACCAGCCCAGATGCCTCTCCATTGTTTGACTCCGAGCTTCGAATATTCTCTTCTCTCAGTATTTCTTCATTATTTGATTTCTTTTTGTTAAGGGAAGAATGCCATGTTGAGGTGTTTTCAGCAATGCTGCTTTGTTTTCAGCCCGATCTCTTTTCTTTTCAAGTTTATTTGACTTTCTTGACGCATTCTCTGTCCCAGAGTTTTGGGACCCTGGCAGACACGACTCACAACTCTGGCTTTGTACTGTTCCACCTGATATGTGCTATATGCAGTGGTGGGTTTCGAATTTTTTAGAGCCTCTTCTGTAGGTGTGGCCTGCTTTGTGGGAGTGGCTTGCCAGCCATGTGACTGGGTAGGAGTGACTTGGCAGTCATGTGACTGGGTGGGCATGGCCAACTTGTAAAATGTGGTGAAACTCACGTAACAACGCTCTTGCTTAGCAATCAAAATGTTGGCTCAGAAACTCTGGCATTTGAAGCACACAAGTCTTAAAGTCGTCAAGTTACAAGACCCTTGCACCCCTAACCCTTTAGAAAAAAACCCCCAGGGGTGTTCAAACTTGCCAGCTTTAAGACTTGTGGACTTCAACTCCCAGAATTCCTCCTCTCGCTCTTCATCTTGATGATGTGCGGACTGGCGGGGGGAGGGAGCTGGAACCGGTTCTAAACGGCACTGTAGATTTGTGGAACCTCTTCTATAGAAGAGGTTAGAACTGGCAGGAACCCACCCCTGGCTATATGCCTCGGAGACAGCTTTGAAATGGACTTTGAAAACTCACTTTGGAGTCACATTTTACACTAAATCACCACCTACCATTTCTTGGGAGCTTATACGTGATATATATATATATATATATATATATATATATATACATACATACATACATACATACATACATACATACATACATACATAGTCCTGATCCTGACAAAAACCCTTTTATTAAATGAACATGAATTCCTCTCCTTTCCCTTCAGCAAAGGCCCGGTAAATGAAGACGTCTCCGTGGTCATGTGACCGGTATGACTCAACCCCGAAGGCACACAGAATGCTGTTACATTCCCACCAAGGTGGTTCCTATTTTTCTACTTGCATTTTTACATGCTTTTGAACTGCTAGGTTGACAGACGCTGGGACAAGTCACGGGAGCTCACTCCGTTGAGGCACTAGGGATTCGAACCGCCGAAATGCTGACCTTTCTGATTGACAAGCTTAGCCACTGAGCTACTGCATCCCATGTATATTATATGTACTGTATATGTCTATCATATGTCTATTTTTATACATATCCGCTATTCTTGCAGGTGAATAGTGTCATCTATAAAACATTTTATAGAGATGCCCAACTGAATGTGAATTGAGAGGAACAAAAGTATGAAGAGGATTTCATTTGCCTGGCTGGAGTAAGATTTAACGGGCCTGGCTTCCCCTTGGCGCTCTGTTCATTGAAAGAGATCAATCCTGCAAAAAGATCTTTACACAGAGAGTGAAAATTTACTCTGTTATCGAGCTGCTGATCCTCTCCTAAATCCTACACAGGGTGTAGAGCACTTCATCTTCCAGGGAGCCTTCACAAAGCTCTCTTTTCACCCCTGAATAGCCCGATGACAGTTTTGCAATAGAGTCCTCAAGAAACAGGACAGCATCCACTATTCATTTTATCTACATTAGGATTAATAGCTCCTTCATTACGTCCCACGTGGTTAAGACGGAACTTTATTTAAAGGGCTGCGGTGTAATGCTATGCATCATTTTAATTAATCTATTGTCTTCAAAGGACTCTGGTCTAAGACTCAGGGAGGGGGGAAAGGAGGTAATGGTCTTCAGGAAGGAGTTGCATGAACTTTGCATAATCCCTTCTTTTTATTCCATATGCATAGTTCTATATAACAGAATGACAGAGTTGGAAGGGACCTTGGAGGTCTTCTAGTCCAACACTCTGCTTAAGCAGGAAACCCTATAACCATTTCAGACTAATGGATCTCCAATCTCTTCTTAGAAATCTCCAGTGCTCTATTCTGGGAGCTGAATTCTGGGAGTTCAATACAGGAAGTTGAATTCTGAGAGTTGAATTCTGGGGTTTGAAACCCACCAGTCCTAAAGTTGCCAAGCTTGGACATTGCTGGTATAGCGTGTGTGTGTGTGTGTGTGTGTGTGTGTGTGTGTGTGCGTGTTGGGGAAATAGACGTGATGGCACATTGGTTAGAATGCAGTATTGCAGGCTAATTCTACTGACTGACGGGAGTTCGATCCTGACCGGCTCAGGGTGACTCAGCCTTCCATCCTTCCAAGGTCAGTAAAATGAGGACCCAGATATTTGGGGCAATAGGCTGACTCTGTAAACCTCTTAGAGAGGGCTCTAAAACACTGTGAAGCTGTATATATAGGGGTGGGATTCAGCTGGTTCGGACCTGTTCAGACAAACCAGGTGTTAATTTTACATCTGATTTGCTGAACTGGTAGTTGTAAGGACTGGCTGGCCCTGCCCACCCCACCCCTCCCAGGAGTCTCCACATGGCCCATTCATCATATCAGGTAAGTGCAGGACCTGCGAGGAGGCTCTGCAAGGGTGAAAAACGGGCCTCCTGGAAGTTCCGGAAGCCCAGAAATGGGCCCGTTTCCAGCCTCCAAAGGGCCTCCAGAGCCCAGGGAGGCCATTTTCGCCCTCCTGGAGGCTCAAGCAAAGCCTCCGGAGCCTGGGGAGGGTGAAAACCAGTGGTGGGATACGAGCGGTATACCCCAGTACGAGTGTACTGGTGCCTGCTGGGAACACCAGGTACCATTCCGTTCCAGTGCTCCGGAGGGCCCACCGGTCTGCCCGTCCTCCTTACCAGTATTTGAGCTTCCGCGCACGTGCACAGAGCATACGGTGTCTGCGCAACGCTCTGCCGAGCAGCTGGAGCGTCACGGAGGTGTCACGGAGCATCACGGCTGGTAAGTGCACATGCTATGCGCGTTCATGTGGTGGACGCCCGGCCCCGTTGCACTGTACCAGTTGCAACAGGATCCAGAACCCACCACTGGAAAAAAACATACCCCCACCATGGTTCAGGAGGCTAAGTAGGCCACGCCCACCCAGCAACCGGGCAGAGAACCGGTTGCTAACATTTTTCAATCCCACCCTTGGGTATATAAATCTAAGCCCTATTGCCCTTTACTTGCTGATATTTTTTTTTATTGTATGTTCTTGCATTCACTGCCCATCTTCCTTTTGCTTTCCACTACAAAGGGAAACAACTGCAATTCTGTTGACTCTTTCTGTATCACAGAACCGGTCCGAGCCTTTTTGGATGGCTATCGGTATAATGTGAAACAATCAACATCCGCAGTAAGGCAAAGAACAGGGAGCCTGAGCATCTGCCATAAAAAGTCATACATTTTAATTGACAAGCCATACAGCAACCTCCACAGGGTGGGAAGCGTTGCCTTGGGTCTCATTCTCAAGCTGGGAACAGCTTCCCTTGGTGGCAATTTCAATAAAGAAACATTTTCCCCTCGCTTTCCGGAAATGTAAACCAAGCTGGCAGGCTGTGCAATCACAGAAGACGATGCAGCTTCATGTAGACATAAATAATGATCTCTTTTGATAAGGCAGTTTAGATCAAAATCACTTTCTCTCCCTTCCCCATCCCAGTATGCCTCCACAAGCAAAGCCATTGTGGGCATAAGGAAGAAGGTAGAAGGAGATATGGACCAAGGCTGATAAAAGCTTCAAATCTGAACCGTGCTCCAAAATTAATTACAGATAATCTTTAACCAACAGCTGTAATGGAGCCTACTAATCAAAGTTGTTTTTTATGGCCCCTTCAGAGCCTGGGTCCAAGGAGGAGGATGAGACGGAGTTGTTGTGGCCCTCCAACAGCCAGCAGAGCTGGCAGCAGATTCGGACAGTGAGGAGGTTGGGGAGGAACATGAGCCAGTCCTGGAGTCTGGGGAAGGCTCTGAGGAGGGCTCTGTGTCAGAGGCAGAGAGGGGGCCAGGGCCGTCTGACAGTTATCAGCTGCCTTCGGAGTCAGGCATCAGTGAGGCAAACAAACAGCTGGAGCCTGTTCCCAGTGTGCGCATGCACAGAGTTGCCAGACGAAGGGAACAGCTAAAAAACAGGGGCCGACTTGTGAACTAGGCCACAGGTGGACGGTGAATGGCCACTCCCAGAGGAAATAAAAGAGGAGAGAAAGAGGAGTGGAGTTTGCAGGGGACAATTAATTTGCTTCATTGCTTTGTGACTCTCCGAGATTTCTTGCCAGGTTTTGCAGATATCGGCCTGTCAGCTCTCCAAGCCAGATAAGGTCTGTGACTGTAAATCCTCCCTTGAAAGACTTTGCTGGATGTGAATGAGAAGAATTCACAGGAAATTAATAAAAGGGGTTTTTGTTGGGACAAAGAGTTTGCTTCATGCTCTCGGGAAGCCTCGGTCAGAACAGGAGCCAGGGCTGACGGAAGAAGATGGTGCAGTCTCCCTGGCTCCCGATGAGTGACCAGGGGAGCAGGAGGGGTTTGTGCATGTTTAGAGTTTTGCTCTTGGACTTACAGTGAACTGTGGGGACTTTGGGGTGGGGGGAAAGTTGGAGAAATAAAAGGGAGATTTATTGCTATAATGCTATTAATAACACTTTATAATGCCTTGGTAAGGCCACCCTTGGAATACTGCATTCAGTTTTGGTCACCACGATGTAGAAAAGATGTGGAGACTCTGGAAAGAGTGCAGAGAAGAGCAACAAAGATGATTAGGGGACTGGAGGCGAAAACATATGAAGAACGGTTGCAGGAACTGGGTATATCCAGTTTAATGAAAAGAAGGACATGATAACAGTCTTCTGATATCTCAGGGGCTGCCACGGACCCAGATTTTCACCCTCTTTTTTGGGGGGGAGAGAAAGGTGCATCTTATACTCTGAAAAATACTGTATGTATTTATTGTATCCCACCCCCCTATAAAAGAGGTATAGAAGTTATATCTTGTGAACCTCGGAAGTATTCTTGAAGGTAGAATGAAAGAATGTGTCAGATCCAGATGATCAAATTTTAGAATTTATTTATTCCCAATGTATTTATTTATTGTTGATTAGGCAAACTCACCCATACTCCTTAGATTCAATACCCTGCTTTTTTCTTATACTTTTTATTGCTGCATTATATCCCAGATTCTGGGCAGCCTGTCATTTCATTGCATTGAAAAACTTCTCATTCGACACATCGCAGCTGTAACTTTCCTGCACTGTAGCAATGTGATTCAGCAAATATTTCCATAATATACCTACCATGTTTACATTTTAACTTCCACCCTACTAACGGATGCCCAAAGCACCCAAGTCACCAACCCAAATTCTTGTTCAAATCTCTTGCTGTTACAGATGACTGAAAACAAATTCAGCTAAGCCTGCCCCACCCTGCCAGTGCCGTCCCTAAATCTTCACTTCCTAACTATCATTAAAATGACACCTTCTTTTATCACACCTGTGCAGCTTATCTTACTGCATTTTCCATTCTTCTAATTTGAGTGTTTATTCTAAGCCTCAGTCCCGTTCCCAACGGAATTGCAGGTTTTAAGCTAAAAAAATGCCCCTGCACTCACACACGTGGGTGTGCAAATGCGCCCACATGTTTGCCCACATCCGGAAACATTGGTGTCCACAATCGGCACCCACAATTAGGCAGTGCCATCAATCCTTAAAAGAAGGTGACAGGGGAGAGGTAATTAAAAAAAATATTAGACCATGCAGAAATGAATAGATTAACACTGGCAATTAAAGAGAAGGAAGAATCAGAGTATTATAAGATATGGGGATGTTTTTAATCATTGGATAGAAAATGAATATAGGCAAAAAGAAATAGAAAACTGAATAATTTGGGGGGGAGAGGAACGTAGAATTATAGGGGGGGGGAGTTGAATTAAAAGCTAATCGAAATGCAAATGTAAAGGCAACATAAAAATGGATTAAAAACGATGCAACTGTTAAATATGATGACCCAAAAACTGTACCCAGACGACACATTGTAAGATGATTGATGTAAGAGAGGTGACGAAAAAATAAAATAAAAAACTTTTCCCCCCAAAAAGATGATGACAGGTGATAGGGGCGGTCTAGAAATTTAATAAATTATTATTATTAATTATATGACTAGTAGATCAATCAAACAGATTTCCGTAACTTAGAGATATCGAGAAGACATAACTAAACTCCAGCTAGATGACAACTAGTAGGCTTATCCGTCAAGGAGAAAGATACAACTTTGAATCATGGAATGATAGGGCTGGAAGGGACCCCAGAGGTCTTCTAGTCCAACCCTCTGCTCAAGGCAGGTGACATGCCATCCCGCTCATATGATTGTCTAGTCTATTTTGGAAAACTTCCAGTGACGGAGCACTCATGAGTCCAGGAAGCACCGATTAATTGTTCTCAACCACGGACGTAAAGAAAGCCACATTTCATTTTAGATCCTCTTCCTTCTGCCCCACCCTTGGAGGGATCTCTAAAACCTGGGATGGGCAGAAGAGGATGACGGCAGGGACTTTCCTTGAAAAGGAAGACACCTCCCCTGTACAACGGTGCCAAGAAGTTGGCTGGTTTTTCTCCCCCGTTTCCTCAGCCACCAAGACACCTGTACCTACCTGGAACATGGGGGAATGTCTCTTGCGTCGTTGCAGCGTGCAGCCCATGAGCTCTGCAAAAAACTTTGCCATATACGAAGAGGGCGAGAGGCGTCTTTTGACCGGAGGCTGTCTCAGCCCTTAGATGATTCCTCGGGAGCTCAAAGGAGAGGGAGCCTCCTCAGGGCCATGGCATCCAACACGGAGGCATCCTTTATCCAGGTTCTGTCCACTCCAGCATTGTGCCAAGAGGTAGTTGCCACAAGCTGCAAAGGATGCTCTCCCAAACTGGACTGTTGGGAAAGCAACCGGAGCCACTCCTTTCTCTCCCCCCCACCCCGATGAAAAAAACACCAGGCAGAAAGGAAGGGAATGAAATCCACAGGGTTTGCCTTTCAGTTGCTGGCTTCCAAGCTTTCTTGCCGAAATGTCAGGATTGCTACTATTGCTGCTAAAGGAGAGGGCCGTTTGAGGGGGAATCGAGAGGGACAACCGTTAAGGCACTTGAAAGAAACATGGGGGGGGGGAGGAGAAGTAGAAGAAAAGGAGGTGGAGGAGGAAGAAGCAGAAGCAGGAGGAGGAGGAGGAGGGGGGAGGGGAGGGGAGGAGGAGGAGGAAGGAGGAGGTGGAGGAGGAGAAGAGGGGGAGCAGAAGGAGCAGAAGAAGAGGAGGAGGAGGAAGAGGAGAAGCAGAAGCAGCAGCAGCAATAGAAGAGGAGGAGGAGGAGGAGGAGGAGGAGGAGGAGGAAGAAGAAGAAGAAGAAGAAGAAGAAGAAGAAGAAGAAGAAGAAGAAGAAGAAGAAGAAGAAGAAGAAGAAGAAGAAGAAGAAGAAGAAGAAGAAGAAGAAGAAGAAGAAGCAACAGAAACAGGAGAAGGAGAAGGAGAAGGAGAAGAAACAACACCATGCAAACTCTCATCTTGCTGGTGATTTTGCACAGATACCAAATGTGGAAATCCAAGGAGTAACAAATGCCTGCTTGCCTCAGGAAGGAAAGTTACACCGGCAGCTGCTTCCTGCCAGGGCAAAATCTACAGATTTCCATGACGAGGTGCATCATGGCAAGGAGTGGTCCAACCCTTGGAAAGGTGAAAAAAACACCTGATTCAGTCGATTTCAGGAAAGGATCTCTGATCAGGAATGCCCACCTGGCAAGGGGTCCAAAAACACAACAACATAGCCATAATGTATACTGTGTGGGTCTAAAGGAGACCTTAGAAAATATCTACAGATCCCTCACATTCTGGACATAAACTCCTATATAAAGTCCAACCCCCCCCCCCGCCGCCCCTTGGGATGCTGCTACAGGGCAATGCATGCCAAAACAACTAGACACAGGGACATTTTCCCCCCCTTGGGCCATTACTCTGCTGAACACCTAATCCTCACAGTATGGCCCCAAGAACATTTACCCTTGCAGCATGGCTGTAGTATTATTATGACCTTTTCAGCTTCTTTACTTCGCCTCTTATTGGTATCATTATTAGGATTGCTGTTACTCTGTTGCTTTGCATGTACACTGAGAGTTTGTGCACTAGACACAAATATCTTGTGTGTCCAATCACACTTGGCCAATAAAGAATTATATTCCATTCCTTTCCTTTCCTTTCCATTCCATTTTATTAATTTTCTATTCTATTCTTTTCTAATTTTCTATTTCTGTGATGAGGAACTTATGGCACGCATGCCACAGTTGGCATTTGGAGCTGTATTTGCTGGTATGGCAGCCCCCAGCTCTGGGACGCATGTGTACGCATGTGCGTGCTGCCCAGCTGATTTTTGGTCTTCACGAAGGCCAGGAGAGGCCGTTTTCGCCCTCCCCAGGCTTCAGGAAAGCCTCCAGAGCCTAGAGTGGAAGAAAAACAGGCCCAATGAGCCAACTGGAAGTTCGTTGGGCCATTTTTCACCCTCCCCAAGCTTCAGGAAAAGCTCCAGAGCCTGGGGAGGAATGAAAACAGGCCCAACAGGCCAACCGGAAGCCCGTTTCTGAACTTCCGGTTGGGCCATTAGGCCGTTTTTCGCCCTCCCAAGGCTCTGGAGGCTTTCCTGAAGCCTAGGGAGGTCAAAAACGTGGGAGGCCGTTTTCGCCCTCCCCAGGCTTCAGAAAAGTCTCTGGAGCCTGGGAAGGGCAAAAATCCCCCCCCCGTGTGGTGGGTTGCATGTGCATGCGCGGGGGGGTCACTCACCCATGCGCAGTTGGGGGTTGTGTCAGCATTCACAGGTGGGGGTCATCCGTGCATGCGCAGGTGGGTGGGCACATAGCGCACACACACACAATTTTGGCTCACCTTTAGAAAAAGGTTAGCCAACACTGTTCTGTTCTGTCCTGTCCTGCCCTATCCTACCCCAGCCTATAATATAAGAGGGGTGGCATAGTGGTTAGAATGCAGCATTGCAGGTTAACTCTGCGTTCTAACTGCCAGGAGTTCGATCGTGATCAGCTCAAGGTTGACTCAGCCTTCCATCTTGGCAAGGTCATTAAAATGAGGACCCCGATTGTTGGGGGCAATATGCTGAGCCTGTAAACTGCTTAGAGAGGGCTGTAAACCCCTGTAAAGTGGTATATATGTCTAAGCGCTCTTTCTATTATATTCTACGGCACATGTAAAAAAAGAGGCGGGGCTTCATTTGCATTACTGCAGCTACCATCTTGGCTTTTTTTTTTTTTTTTGGACCTTCCAAAGACACCTCTGCAAATCTTTAAAGGCAACAATTTGCTGCTTTATTTAGTTTTTTATCGTTTGCTGCCCAGCGTATTATGGAAGGGACACCTGTGGGTTTTTTTCCACCTTGTGTACAGAAATAACTATGCTGCTCATGCATCCTAATGATTGACAGCTATTAATTCGTCTATTTGTTTCATTTATTTTTCACTTCTATTGTATCTAAAGGGCTCATTTTATTCCCATTTAAAGGCACCTGCGAGGAAGGTTGCACCACAGCTGTCAAAACACCAACTTGAATCGGAATATTCCAGACTCCTCACTCAGTCAGCTAAGCACTGAACTGTAATGGCTCTCAGTAGGATGCCTACTCAGTATGTAGTAGAACTGAACTGGTCTCTCCACGCGCCATCCTTAGTGATGCATGCCAACCAGCATCTGCATTTCCTGCGCCGGATGAGGAGAGCACATCTTTTTCCTTCTCTCTTGGGCACTTTTTACGGAGGCACAATGGAGAGTGTTTTAACAAACTGCATCACGGTCTGGTTTGGTGGCGGCAGCACCTCAGATAGAAAGTCCATACAGAGAGTGGTGAGGACAGCCGAGAAGGTCATAGGAAACTCACTTCCCGGCATTCAGGACGCTGTATATAACCGCTATGTGCTTGGAGCTCAAAGCATGGTTAGAGACCCCACATACCTTCATTTTATGGTCTGTTTTTGTTGCTCCCCTCCCGGAGGAGGTTTCAAAATATTTCTAGCAGGAATTATCATATTTTTCAGAGTATAAGATGCATCTTTTTCCCTCAAAAAAGAGGATGAAAATCTGGGTGCGTCTTATACACTGAATACAGCATTTTTTGCCTCCCGAAACCCCGCTCCCTTTGCAAAAATAGCTGTGCATAGCCTTTAGGAGGCTTCCAGAGTGCTCCTGGGGGCTGGGGAGAGCAGAAATGAGAGAAAAACAGGCCGTTTTTTGCTCATTTTTGCCTCCCCCCAGTCCCCAGGAGCATTCTATAAGCCTCCAAAAGGCTATGCATGCCTTTTTTTTTTGACAAAAAAGAGCCCATTTTTGCAAAAAAAAAAAAAATGGGCTGTTTTTGGGCGGTCTGCAGAATGCAAAAACATTTTTTTTAATTTGCCTCTTCAACATCTTGGTGCATCTTATACTCCGATGCGTCTTATACTCCAAAACATACAGTGCCAGATACTGCCATGTACACATATACATCCGAACTAGACTGTGTTGTAACATATGTGCGTATGTGTATAATTTTGTATTTACTTATTTATTTATTTTGTCAGGTTCATGTAGTGCCGGGATGGTGAACCTATGGCAGCGTGCCACAGGTGGCACGTGGAGCCATTTGTCAGGGCAAGCAAGTCATTGCCCTGTAAGTTGGCCAGCACACATGTGCGCCCTGGCCAGCTGAGTTCAGCCTTTTTTAAAGCCATTTTTGCTCTCCCCAAGCTCCATAGGCTTTATAGGAGCCTGGGGAGGGCGAAAACAGCCTTTCCCCCCCCCCCCTGGAGGCCCTCTGGAGGCTTCAGGAGCTTCCCTGAAGCCTCCGGAGTGCAAAAAACTGGCCCTATGGGCAAACCAGAAGTTCAGGAATGGACTTCCGGTTTGCTTGTAGGGCCGGTTTACGCCCTCTGGAGCCTTCAGGGACCTTCCGGAGGCTTCCCTGAAGGCTCCGGAGGATGAAAAACAACCCAACAGACAAACTGGAAGTCACTTCCAGTTTGCTCGTAGGGCTGTTTTTGGTCCTCCAGAGCCTTCAGGGAAGCCTCCGGAAGGTCCCTGAAGGCTCCGGAGGGCTAAAAACGGCCCTACCAGCTGCACATTGCATTATGGGTGCGGTATTCCCGTGCATGCCCCTCACGCCCCCTGCGCTCCCCCCGCTTATGGCACCGCGCCAAAAAAGGTTCACCATCGCTGATATAGTGTATATTGCAGGTGGGGGACCCTTTGAGAGCTGTAATGCAATGGAATTTCATTTGAATGTATGCCGATTAGTCTACATCTTATCTTATCTTATCTAGCGCTGACTATTAACGGTCCAGATTCTTGAAATAATAAATTCTTCTGTGCTTTGAACCCAACGAATTCTCCTGACACATAGGAGCAGCTGTCTAGATTTGAGAGATTTGACAATTCCCACAGCACCTACCATCCACAGCCACTTTTGCATAAAGTGGGGGGAGTCTATCCTGCACATAAACGCTTTCTAGACAAATGAGTAGTAAATTTAAATCAGTGGGCTTAACCATGCCTGAGGAGGCCTTCTACTACTCCAATACAATATCTGTGAGGATAATAATATCCCCAAGCTCAGAAGTTGTTCATTCTCAAATTTTCTCGAACACCAGAATGTTGATTTTGATTGTACTTTACAGCTTCAAAGCACTTTATGGGTACTAAGTAATTAAACCTCCCCCCCACCCCCCAGTCTTTGGAAAGTAGGTAAGCATGTGTTGAAAGGAATAAGTTGAAGTGTTCTGACACTTTGATAGCTTCTAAATTAACTACTCAGGGAAGGGCCCTGAAAACATGAGCTGATGCTGCTAAAAAATGACAGTGGATAATTCAGGGGACCGGATTGTGGAGGGGAGGGGGTGAATCTGCAGAGATAAGTCTTATAATTCTTTGAGAAATTCTAATATTCCTGAGATAAGCAAGGAATTTTGCCCACATACTTTCCCATTCGAAAAACCTTGACGGAAAGGAAGGATGCATTTTCAAAATGCAGGACAGATTTCACAGAAAGTCTTGAAAACAGATCGATTAGGATTCTGAAGACCTTATGGCTTGCTAGAGAAACAAAATTAATGAGTGCTTTGGTGAAGAAGACTATTGATGTTCTGCAATATGATTTTATATATTGTTGGAAGAAATGTCCTTCTAAGTTCAGTTCCAAGCAGGGAAAAAGACGCTGGAAATATGGAGGCTGCTTGGAAAAATGGTTGAATGGTGGACAGGGCCACATGGCTTGAGCTCCTGAACAGAAAAGGGCTAATACTACCATGCCTTAATCCCATCACCCTGGAGCTGAAGGGGGAATCTTTGTTATGTAGAATAGACCAAGCCAGGCTTTTTAATGACCCATTGACAAAGGTGGGGGCTATTAAGAGTGAGTCTATTTCTCAGCCTTCACAGGAGGTCAGAAAACAACAAGTCAAAAGTTCCCATAAATGGTTTAAAGGAAGATCAACTCAGCCATCCTTTCTCTCGCAATTGTAGTAAAAAGTCATTCTCCCATTGCTTAAGGGAAGTGAAAGTAAGTTTTTAACTCTCTCTCTCTCCTCCAAGAGAGAGAGAGATATTACGAATGCTGCTTTTCCAAGGGGGGTGGAAACCCCCCCCTCCAATCTTAACTCTTCCAGAGATTGAAACAAAGTTTTAAAAAGACTGCTGTTCATCAATTGCCCCACTCCAGGGGAAGGATATTGCAAAATCTCCATTCCCTTCGCACTCCTGGGGAAGGATACTGCAAAATCTCCATTCCCTTCACACTCCTAGGGGAAGGATACTGCAAAATCTTCATTCCACCCCACTCCAGGGAAAAGATACTGCAAAATCTCCATTGCCACCCACTCTGGGGCCAGCCAAAGGTGGTATTTGCTGGTTCTCCAAACTACTTAAAATTTCTGCTACCGGTTTTCCGAACCTGCTGAATTTCACCTCTGGCATTGCCTAATTCAGGAAGTCAACAACCTCTCTTTGTACTGTAGAAAGTTAGCACCCACCTCTCACCTAGAAAAATGAAACATTTTGAGAAATATTGAAAAAGGCAGAATGTTATATTTCCCTAAAGGGAGAAATGGAGAAACATTCTCTTGGAAAGCAGCCCCTGCCTTTCTTAATAGCCCACAGCAGATGTCACTACTTAAGGGATAAAGAGATAGATAGCTCTATTCATTCCCAACAGCAAGGTTCGAACAAAGGTAGGGTTAGTCCTCAGCCACAATAGGAATTGCCCAACAAGCCCCTTCATTGCATCAGCCCAAACTTCAACCAAACATGGCTCAGACAAATTCTTAGGATTTATACTTTGCCTATAGAGCCAGCTATGACCCCTACATAACCCCTACATGGCCCCATGGGAGTATGACAACAGCCAATAGAACAGACGTTCTTACACAGGAACAGGAAGCTCAAATACAAAGCCCAGAGAAGGTATAAAAGCCACCCACTCTTAACTCCATGTGGTCAGTTGCACCAGAATCACACGTGCTTAGTTAAGATGACCAACCGTCCTCCTTTAGGGAGGACAGTCCTTCTTTTGTAAGTTCTGTCCTCCCTCGAAAAGTGTCCTCCTACATGTCCTCCTTTTCGATATTTGAAGACTAATCTGTTGCGCGTTATGTGAGGTATTTGTATTTGACATGACAATTCGTCAAGACTCGGTATAGTGCGGTATAAGACGCGATTATGAGACGCATGCGCTCCGCACAGGAGACCTTGAGAGAGAGCGCCGCGTGCAAGTGGCTTTGTTTACTTCTTACCGAAACACAACACGGCACATACGCACGCAGTAGACTCACGGCACGTCGGCAATTGAATGACTCACGGTAATTATTTCTTTCTCAGTGAATATTCAATTATACAGAGGTAAGTACAATTCACGTTTTATTAAACAGTTTTTAATGGCTTTTTTTTACTTCATCGCAAATATATTCAATAGATATTGAATCTTGTGTTGAATTTTTATCTAAAGAAATGCTAGACATTAAAATAGACGACAATTGTCTCTTTGAAGAAATTAGAAGACTGAATGTATATTTAAATTCTGAAAAATTAATACAATGGGAAAATCAACATGTTGAAATTGATAAAAGATGGGTGGATATTTTCAGCCATTTCAAAAATGAACATATTCCATGTGAACATTTATTTATACTTGTTCAATTTACGTTGTGCTGCCCTGGAACTAATGCAGCAGTTGAAAGAGTTTTTTTCAATTGCCAATGATTTTTCGACAAGTGAGAAATCGAGATTGAATGTTGATACTCTAGCTGCAGCACTTGCCGTAAAATTCAATATGAAGGATATTTCTTGTTCGGATATTTCCAATATATTGTTAGAAGATGATACATTGACAAAAAATATTAATTCAATGGAAAAGTACTCATTTAAATAACAATTAACAGGCATGTAAGCATAATTACAATATAAAATGTTGCAAATGCTTTTATTATGCATATATCATATTTTAGTGTATTATTGTTGCAATGAATAAAATATTTCTTTTATTTACGATATATTTTTTCCAATTTATTTGTCCTCCTTTTCATTGTAAAAAAGTTGGTCACCTTAGCATTTTGGACAATAGAACGTGTTTTGTCCTCCTTTCCATTGTAAAAAAGTTGGTCACCTTAGCTTAGTGGCTCTGCTTCACCATTAAACCATCTTTCCAAGCAGCCTCCATGTTTCCAGTGTCTTTCTCCCCACTTGCAACTGAACCCAGATGGTTATTTCTTCCAACAGCTGGGGGGCAGTGGTGGATTGCTGCCAGTCCTGACCGGTAGAGCCGTACCGGTAGTGGCCTGGAGCAGCTGAGAGCATACTGGTACATGATCAGCAAACCAGTAGCGACAGTAAGAGCAACCCATCACTGCTGGGGGAGGGAGGATCCAGACCAGGATGTTGGTAATAAAACAAACCATTTCCACCTGGAGTTTATTGGGGCAGGAGATAATAGTTTCCAAATTTGTCTTGGGCTTCCCCCTGAATTTGAAGGAGGAGCCATACCAGAGAAAAACGACAAGACAATATTTGACTATTTTCCACTGGCCGACCTATGGCTCTTTGCAAAGCGGCGAGGAGGTGAAGATTTTAGCAGTAAGCTCTCCACGCTAAGTACATTAAATCATTCAGTCCCTTACACCGTGCACCGTGATGGAAGATTTACGTGCTATGAATAAAATATGTCTTCAGAAGTCCTGGGAGATCCATTTAAAAGAAGGATAAGCCCCCCCTTATTTTTTTGTGCAATGCTAATTTTAAATGGAAATATAAAGAAGGAATTTGCTATCACCTACATACAGCATGTAGTCAAATTAGAACTTTATAATTGATCTCCCTAAAAACATATCACAGAACGCAGAAACTAGAGGATCCAATTCTCCCTCTGAACCTCCTTCCTGCCTTCAAGAGAGAACATTTAAATACTAGGAGTCATTAAAAGGAACACTTCGCTGGCTGATAGTTAGACAGCTTGCAGCATTAAGTACTAATTGAAGAGAGTTAGACCTAATTTCCACTTTCTCCATTGTGCCCATAAGGAGCCTTACTGTTTCTCTTTTCCTTTGATATTAAATGTGCTTCTGCTTCTGAAATCGTTGTGGTCTGAAACTGGTACAATTCAGATAACGGCTTATTTTGCATTCCTGGTTCTTTTTTTTTTTCTTCTTTTTTTTTTGCATTCGTTCCTTCCTCGTTCTCTCTCCAAAGCCAAAATGCCAAGCTCTGCTCAGCAGCTGCTAGGGGGGAAAAAAAACAAGGTTTTCCTACTCATCTATTCAATTATTGTTAATCCAGTTTATTCTTAATTATTAAGTCTTGCTCAAATATGAAATGAAGGGAGAGAAAAAGAAAGGAGAATGAGATGAAGGCTATCTGAGGAACTGCTTCACCCCAGTGGGATCAGAAGAACAGAGTTGGAAGGGACCTTGGAGGTCTTCTAGTCCAACCCCCTGCTCAGGCAGGAAGCCTATGCCAGCGATGGCGAACCTTTTTTTGGCTCGCGTGCCATAAGCGGGGAGCGCAGGGGGGTCATGTGTGGGCATGCCGCACCCATAATGCAATGTGCGAGCCCCCCAGTGCACATGCACGGATGAGAGGCGCTCCCCCCCCCATTTTTTTGAATGCTCTTTTTTCCCTCCCCAGGCTCCAGAGGCTTTATAGGAGCCTGGGGAGGGCAAAAACAGCCTTCCCCCCACCCACCCCCCGAGGCCCTCCAGAGGCTTCCGGGACCTTCAGGAGTCTTCCCTGAAGCCTAAAGAAATACATTTCTTTACATTTCGTTTTAGGCTTCTCCTAAAGCCTAAGAAATACATTTCCGTGACCAGGATTGTTGTTGGCATTTCTAATATTGTTTCATCATTTTTGCTGAACAATGTTAAATTGGTTTAAATTCTTTTAGCAGTTTTCAAATTCTTGAAATGTTTCTTATGAAACCCCGAGAGAGAGAAGGGAGAAAAAAAGAGCCAACTCAGAAATAGGAGATGAACTAGAGATACATACATACATACATACATACATACATACATATATACATACATACATACATAAAGATAAAATCTATCTATCATCTATCTATCTATGTATGTATGTATGTACATATCTATCTATCTATCTATCTATCTATCTATCTATCTATCTATCTATCATCTCTCTCTCTCTCTGTCTCCCTCATTGTCCATCTGTCTGTCTGTCTGTCTGTCTATATATCTATCATTATCTATCATCTCTCTCTCTCATTGTCTGTCCGTCCATCCATTCATCCATCCGTCTATCATCTATTAATTTATATCTATCTATCTATCTATCTATCTATCTATCTGTCTGTCTGTCTGTCTGTCTGTCTATGTATCTATCATTATCTATCATCATCATTATTGTCTGTCTGTCCGTCCGTCTGTCCGTCCGTCCATCCATCCATCTATCCATCCATCCAGGCTGAGATAATAATGATTCATACATACATACATACATACATACATACATACATACATACATACATACATAGATAGATAGATAGATAGATAGATAGATAGATAGATAGATAGATAGATAGATAGACGGACAATGCAAGAGAGAGAGAGAGAGAGAGAGAGATGATAGATAATAATGATATAGAGAGGCAGACAGACAGACAGACACGGACAATGAGAGAGAGAAAGATTATAGATAATGATAGATAGATAGATAGATAGATAGATAGATAGATAGATAGATAGATAGATAGATAGATAGATGATGGATAGCTAAAGATAGATAGATAGATAGATAGATAGATAGATAGATAGATAGATAGATAGATAGGTGAGATAGATATAGATAGATAGATAGATAGATAGATAGATAGATAGATAGATAGATAGATAGATAGATAGATAGATGATAGATAGATAGATAGATAGATAGATGAGATAGATATAGATAGATAGATAGATAGATAGATAGATAGATAGATGATAGATAGATAGATAGATAGATAGATAGATAGATAAATAGATAGATAGATAGATAGATAGAGTAGATGATTGATAGATAGATGATAGGTAGGGGGAGAGACAGGCAGGCAGACAGATAGACAGAGATGTATTTAAAAGGTCTTTATAAAAGCATCTAAATTATCATACAAGTGTTAAAGTGAAAGTGCAGAATATGAGGTCCTCAAAAGGTGGTTGGACTCTTATTTCTATGGCCCTTGGTTCTTGATCATCTTAGACGCTGAGTAGAGGTGTAGTGTGGTCAACTTTTAGGAGCTTCTGCCCAGCAAAGTCAATGGAAAAGCCAGATTCACGTAACAACCGTGTTACTAACTTAACAGCTGCAGTGATTCACTTAACAACTGTGGCAAGAAAGGTTGTAAAATGGGGCAACTGTCACCTAACCACTGTGTCGCTTCACAACAAAACTTTGGGCCCAATTGTGGTCGTACATCGAGGACTATCTGTAATACTGTGGTGGCCCAGAGGTAGAGCTCTCGCCTCACAATCAGGAGGTTGTGAATTCGATCCGAGGTAGAGGGCAGATGTAGGGTCTCCTGATTGGGCAGAGGGTTGGACTAGATGACCTGCAAGGTCCCTTCCAACTCTGTTATTCTGTTAACAGCATTCTGAAGACAGACCTTCTCTCTTTCCTTTTCCTCTTATGCTAAAGAGAACCAAGGCAAAGCAAAGTTGAAATTTTCCCTGGCCCTTCCTGTTTATCCAGGCTAAGCTGCTGTTTACGTAATAGTTGTCGAAAATTCCTTCTCCAGAGCCATCTCGGTGCCCCTTAAAAGAAGCACTGGCTGACATTTCTCTGTGCTCAGCTCTCGGCCTGGAAGCGCCAATTGCTCCCGCCGGCGTCAGATCCTTGCAAACATATAAACGTTGAGGTTCTGCAAAGCGGAACATTGATGTGAATCGCCCCTTGCAGCTGTTTTACAAAGCGTTGACTCACTTCTCTTTTTTTCTTTTCAAAAAGTGAAAAGAAGCCGCAGTGTGTATTTATTTTTGCTCTCAGGCTATCATTCCAATATTTCTCTGACTCTTACTGGCAGCTGCTGGGAACACCAAAGTCCCAGAGCGATAGGAAGCGATTCCATAAGTGAAATTGTCAGGGTTCCAAATAATACCCCTAACTAAAGAAGACTCCAAGGCAGGGGTGAAATCCATTTACCTTTGCTATGCGCATGCACAGCAAGAGACCCAAAAATCAGCTGGCCAGTGGGAAGCATGTGCGCATGCGCGGTGGAGCTCAGCTGGGGCGAAGGCTCGCATGTCCGCAGAGAGGGCTCTGCATGCCACCTGTGGAACGGGTCCCATCACGGCCCTCAGCAGTTGAACTTTTCTCTTCAACCCTCCCTTGGGAACAGAAAAGGAAGGCGAAATGAATTGCACAGGCTCCATTAAGAGGGAAAACAAGCATCTGCCTCCTAGAATTATTCATTAAATAAGGATGTGGCAGATTTATTGTCGAGTCTGGAGGGGATATAAAAAAATATCATTAAATAGAGTCCAAACCTTGTAGGCAAACTTCCCGTAACCAGATTCAACAACAAATATGACATTAAAAAAAAAGGTCCTGTGAATGCTGAAATAAGTTATCCTTGCATTATTTCTAGTCAGACTCAAGCAATGTACTGTATCTCAGGGAAAGTTATGTCACCCCTAGTCCTTCTAGTTTGTGGTTGAAGGTTGGAGTCCTGATAAACATACGAGAATGGGAGAAATCAACTTTCAGGGTTCCAAATAACATCCAAAATTAAACCAGAGTCCGAGGCAAAGTATTACTCAAAGTTCCGATTTATTAAGAGAGCCATGTTGGCACATCTGGGAAAACCCGAATCTGAAAGCTTCCCGGTTTTCCCCACCCAGTTGAAAGTTCAAGATCTTTCCCCCACACCCACAAGTCCATCACAGGGTCCAATCTGTTCACTGCCATGCTGGCAATTCCACTCATCCAGTTATGGTCAGGTGCAGAGACAAAGGATGACCTTGGCTTTCTAGAAAGGAATTTTATTTTGACAACATCACATTCTACTCGTTACTATTCCCCCTCCCAATTCCCCACTAATGAAACAGCATAGTAGAATAGAATATTAGTGTGGCAGGCCAAAAATCCCGAAAGGAACACCCTGCTGACCTGACACCAACGTCATTTCAAATTGCAACTAATTAAGGAAGAGAAGGAACTGGTCAGGAAAGGCAATTCTTTGAAAGTACATATTCGATCTTCTTTTTTTAATGTTTCTAAAAAATTATTAGTTTATAGTATAAAATACTGTTGGACAGTCACTAAATGGACTGTTGTAAGTCGAGGACTACCTGTAACTGTGGATTTACAGGTGGCTGTTACATATAAACTTGGTTGACCAATCAATCAGAGGAACACCGTGCCTCCAGAAGTTATAACTGCTCCAACACTGGAAGTTTTTCAGAAGATGTTGGATAACCATTTGCCTAAAGCAGGGGTGTCCAAACTTGGGAACTTTAAGACTTGTGGACTTCAACTCCCAGAATTCCCCAGCCAGCATGGCTGGCTGGGGAATTCTGGAAGTTGAAGTCCACAAGTCTTAAAGTTCCCAAGTTTGGACACCCCTGGCCTAAAGTAATGTAGGGTTTTCTGCCTAAGCAGGGGGTTGGACTAGAAGACCTCCAAGGTGCCTTCCAACTCTGTTATTCTAAATTCTAAATCTACAGGGATTTTATCAAGAACATTTTAAGCTTAAAATATATATCAAGCAGGAACGTGGTGGCTCAGTGGCTAAGATGCTGAGCTGGTTGATCAGAAAGGTCGGCAGTTCAGCAGTTTGAATCCCTAGCGCTGCGTAACGGAGTGAGCTCCCATTACTTGTCTCAGCTTCTGCCAATCTACCAGTTTTGTAGGGGGGGGGTTGAAAAAAGTTTTTTTTTATTTTTCCATTTAAATTCATTCCTAAATATACATTCTTATAATTGTTAGTTAACATTTGTCAATCCATATCATTTTTCCGCCTGCATATTTACATTTTCATACTTCCTTATTTCCCCTCCCCCTGATTCAATAATGTGCCGCCTGAGTTATTTGATCTGTGCTTTGTTCCTTTTTCTTCCTATTTGTATCTTTTTGCAAGCCAATCATAAAATCGCCCCCATGTCCTGTAGTACACTGATTCCTCTTTGTCCATTATTCTCAATGTCAACCTATTCATTTCTGCACAATCTAATATCTTCTTTATTATCTCTCCTTCTGATGGTCAACCTAGCAGTTTGAAAGCATGTAAAAATACAAGTAGAAAAATAGTGACCACCTTTAGAGGGAAAGTAACAGCATTCTGTGCGCCTTCAGCGTTCAGTCATGCCACATGACCACGAAGATCCCTTCGGACAGCACTGGCTCTTTAGCTTAGATACAGAGATGAGCACCGCCCCCTAGTGTAGGAAATGACTAGCACATATGTGCGAGGGGAACTTTTAGCTTTTATATATACAATACAATACAATAGTAGAGTTGGAAGGGACCTTGGAGGCCTTCTAGTCCAACCCCCTGCCTAGGCAGGAAACCCTATACCATTTCAGACAGATGGCTATCCAACATCTTCTTAAAGACTTCCAGTGTTGGAGCATTCACAACTTCTGGAGGCAAGTTGTTCCACTGATTAATTGTTCTAACTGTCAGGAAATTTCTCCTCAGTTCTAAGTTGCTTCTCTCCTTGATTAGTTTCCACCCATTGCTTCTTGTTCTACCCTCAAAGTAGAATATCAAATATCAAGTACGTACTCCATGCATGGAGCTGGGGGTGGCAGAGAGATGCCCAAGAAACCCCATTTCCTTATTAACGCCATTGCATTGCTTTTAACAAAGAGGGGAGATGAGGCACGGCTTCAGCAGAGGCAACTTAGCATTGAAGACACGTTTCTCTTTCATCTCCTTTGGGCTCCCTGGAGTACATATGCAAATTGGTCATTCTTGGTCGCTGGTTTCTTTTTTATTTAATTTTCTACTTCTTCAATAGCTTTGACAGTTGTCTGAGGCCAATGGCTTGGTTAGCTTCTCTTTTAATCCATTTAAAAAAAAAAAAGACGACTGTTTAAAAAAAACATATTCAGTAGGTGGCTTTCTGCAACTCCGCAATACGCACAGAAGGAGAATATCTTCTGATTATTGTTAGGGATTGTCCAAAGAGTAGTGCGGTGGCCTAGAGGTGGAGCTCTCGCCTCACAATCAGGAGGCTGTGAGTTTGATCCCAGGTAGAGACAGATGTTTCTCTCTCTGGGCACAATGAGAATATATCTGCTGAACAAAACTCCACACTGGCAACAGGAAGGGCATCTGGCCACTAAACGCTCTGCTAGCTCCGTTCAGTTGCCCAGACTCCACCCGGCAAGGGATTGTGGGGTTTTTAAATGATGATGATGATTGTTAGGGATTATCCAAGACAATATTAAGGGAGGCAATTTGCTAGGTAGCCTGGATCCTCGAAGGTCCAGGATCCGATAATCAAGGTCCAGGACCGACCCTTCCAACGGCTAAATCAGAGGAGGAGGAGGAGGAAGCATGCGAGTCTGGGTCAGCATAAAGGCAACCTGAGAGCTCTGAAGGGGAAGAGGGAATGGAGCTGTCAGAGAGAGAGAGAGAGGTGGAGCCTAGGCTGTCCGTCAGCCCTCAGGTGGAGAGTCAACAGCCCCCAGGTCTGGAGGTAGCTGATGAAGAAGAGGAGGAACAGCTGGACCCAGTGCCTGACGCATGGATGCACAGAAGGAAGAGGAGAGGAGGGCGGTGGAAATCCGTGGGCCAGTCCTTGGGAAGGAAGAGTCACCACTGCTGGGCGAAGCCCCACCCTAGTTCTGGGGATAAAAGGCAGGGGGCGGAGATTAATAGGTCTGTGGCTGTGGCTGACAACTATTCATCTTCTGGACAGACAGACTTGTTAGCCTGTGAGATAAACTTTTTGCCCGGACTGCCAGCATTCCTAATAAAGGAATCTTTTGAGTTCACATCAGAGAATTCATTGTGTTTGGGGAGCTGGCTCAGAACAATAGTATTCAAATTGGCGAGAAGTGGGGAAGCAACCTATTGTAACGCAAGGTCTTTGACCAATTTTGTAAGGGTGGCCGTCTGACCTCTTCGACTGCCAAGCTCAAGTGATACCATCAAATTCAGAAAGCAAGGACACATTGATTCCTGGAAGTATCTTTACTGCTAGTAAAGTATTATGACTGGAGTTCTGAGCGGCTGCCAAAGCAATTTTCTTGATCAATTTATACTTAGCAGAATTGAAGTGGAATTAATCAATTAATCTTTTGCACATTCCCCCCCCCCTCCTCCTGGATTAAGAAATCTTTTTTGTTTCTCTTTGGTTTTTTTTCTTTTTGGGGGGATATCAGTACATCCCCCTCCTCTGTATTTGAAGAGTCCGATAGATATTCCATTGCAACAGTAATGGGATTCTTCAGAACAGATAATAAATGGAGGGCACAACAGAAGCTAGCCAATATGGAATACAGATAGTCCTCAACGTATGACCACAATTGAGCCACAATTTCTGTTGCTAAGTGAGTCACTTGTTACTTTTGCCCATTTTTGCCATAGTCGTTAAGTGAGTCATGCAGCTGTAAGATTAGTAATTGTTCTGACCTTGGCTTCTCCAAACCACAAAGCAAACTCCTTGTCCCGACAAAACCTCTTTTTATTAAGTTACTGTGAATTCCTCTCATTCACATCCAGCAAAGCCTTTCAAGGGAGGATTTACAGTCACAGACCTTATCTGGCTTGGAGAGCTGCCAGGCCGATATCTGCAAAACTTGGCAAGGAGTCTTGGAGTCACAAACCAATTAAGTGAACTAATTGTCTCCTGCAAACTCCACTCCCCTTTTGCTCCTCTTTATTCCCCATTGGAGGCGCCACTCACCGTCCACCTGTGCCTTTACTCCTGAGTCGAGCTCTGTTCTTTAGCTGTTCCCTTCTCCTGGCAGCTCTCCGTATGCACACATCAGGAACAGGCTCCAACTGTTCTTCTGCCCCACTGACCTCCAACTCTAAAGACAGTTGATAACTATTGGATAGCCCTGGCCCCATCTCTGCCTCCGACGCAGAGCCCTCATCAGAGCCTTCCCCAGACTCCAGGACTGGCCCATGTTTCTCCCCAACCTCCTCGCTGTCTGAGTCGGCCACCAGCTCCGCTGGCGGTCCGCAACAGTAACATGGTTGTTAAGTGAATCTGGCTTCCCCATTGACTTTGCTTGTCAGAAGATTGCAAAAGGCGATCATGTGACCCCGGGACACTGCAACCGTCATAAATGTGAGACAGTTGCCAAATGCCTCAATTTTGACCACACGACCATGGGGAGGCTGCAACCGTCATAAGTGTGAAAAATGGTCATAAGTCACTTTTTTTCAGTGCCGTGGTTAACTTCAATAGTTCGCTAAAGGAACGGTTGGAATTCAAGCATTACACTTTGCACACATATCACAACATACCACTTCACTCCCCCCCTTTTTTTTTTCTGATAGGACTAACAGTTGCCAGTAAAGTAAACCTATAAGGAAAGCTTCTTTTAACCTGCATAATAAGGTAAAGGTTCCCCTCGGCCATATGTGCTAGTCGTTCCTGAATCTAAGGGGCGGTGCACATCTCCGTTTCAAAAGCCAAAGAGCCAGTGTTGTCCGAAGACATCTCCATGGTCATGTGGCCAGCATGACTGAATGCCAAAGGTGCACTGAACACTGTTACCTTCCCACCAAAGGTGATTCCTATTTTTTCTACTTGCATTTTGACATGCTTTCGAACTGCTAGGTTGGCAGAAGCTGGGACGAGTCACGGGAGCTCACTTGGTTACGCGGCGCTAGGATTCGAACCGCCAACCTTTTCTGATCAACAAGCTCAGCGTCTTAGCCACTGAGCCACCACGTCCCTTTAACCTGCATAATATTGTAATTTGTTTTCTTATTTAAGCATTTTGTATCATCCCCCTGCAGTGCAGTGGGGATGGTGGGGGTGAATCTGACATCACAGTGATGTTTTTAGATCAGTGAAATGAGACTGCACTGCTATGGATTATTTTTTTTAAAAAAAAAATTACGTTGACAGACTCAGGGCCACCAATGCAATCCTGGGTAATAAAACCTATGATTTGCAGTGCTTCTCACCATAGCAGGCAATGGGGCAGTTGCTAATTTATCACAAATAGGAGCTCATTGTTTTGCTTTCAAAAGACACATTGCTAAACACCAAGGGACCCATCTGAGGAGATACAGCACACTTTGCTATATTGGTGTGTGTGTGGAAGTTTCCTATGCAAGTGGCATCTTTCTATTTTAATAATAATAATAATAATAATAATAATAATAATAATAATAATAATAATAATAATAATAATAATAATAATAATAATAATAATAATAATAATAATTTATTAGATTTCTAGACCACCCCCTCTCCCCGAAGGGACTTTTCTTAGAAGGTGAGCAGGCAGTGCCTAATCTCTTTCCCATTTCCAAATTTCCCACATCAAGGTCACACACCGCCCATTTTCCAAGACAGGATACGAAGGGCAATCGCAAAAAGGTTTTTGGAACCGCAATGCAGGGGAACTGCAGTTGATGTTTAAAAATCAAAATAAAAAAATCAAGATGGCTGCCTCATCAGTGACATTGAAGCTGTCTGGTTTTTATGCATGTCACAAGTGTGAGACCTATTAAAGAATAAGCGGAGCATGAATGCCAAAAAGGCATTAAGAGTTGTGAACCTAATTTTGCAAAGCTTCTTCACTGGCAACATTGTATTGCTCACTAGGGCATACAAAACCTTTGCCAGACCAATTCCCGAATACAGCTCATCTGCCTGGAATCCACACTGTATATCGGACATTAATACAATTGAGCGGGTCCAGAAGTATTTCACGAGAAGAGTCCTCCACTCCTCTGCTGACAATAAAATCCCTTATGCCACCAGGCTCGAAATTTTGGGCTTGGACAATCTGGCCTACGGTCGGACCTAAGGAAAGCACACAAAATTGTCTGCTACAACGTCCTACCTGTCAACAACTATTTCAGCTTCAGCCGCAATAATACATGGGCAAACAATCGATGCAAACTCAAAGTAAACCGCTCCAAACTCGATTGCAGAAAATACGACTTCATCAACAGAGTGCTCAGTGCCCGGAATGTACTACCCAACTCCGTTGTTACATCCTCAAACCCCCAAAACCTTAACTTTAAGCTGTCTACCATGGACCTCCCCCCATTCCTAAGAGGTCCGTAAAGGGGGGCGTGCATAAGCGCACCAGCGTGCCTACCATCCCTGTCCTACTGTCCCCATTTATTCGTACCCATTTCTTACGTATATGCGTTTACCTGCTTATACTTATAGGGTTATATGTTATATTCATACTTATACTTGTTTTCTCATACATGCTTGACAAACCAAGGTGGTGATCTTGATTACACTAAGCAGATTGTACTCGGCAGTGATGTGCGGTGAGGTTTATGGCTGGTGAGGCTGGTGACGTCATCAGGAAGGCGGGGAATGGGACCACGTGTGCTGGAGGCTGAGGCTGCCTCAGCCTCCAGCACATGTGATCCCATTCCCCGCCTTCCTGAGCGTGCTCCGCCGGCTCGCGCTCCGCGATCCCCAACAGCAGCTGCTTTTCAGTGCTTTTCTGTGCGTCTGGCGTTTAGGACATCCGGCTATCTACCTAAATGCCAGACGCACAGAAAAGCACTGAAAAGCACTTTGCCTCCAAGCCACTTCATCTTGATGACGTCGCTGCTGGGCGTAGCCGGATGGAGGTAACCAGAGTGGCGCCGAGGGGTCCGGGCGGACGAAAGAGCGAGCGAGTGAGCGATGGAGGATCAGGCAGTCTGATCCTCGGTCGCTCGTCCGCCGGACTGCCTCGGCACCACTCTGGCTACTTCCGTCCGTCCGCGCATGGCAGCTGCAGCAACGTCATCAAGCCCCTGCCACTTCTGGACGTCTATTGCAGTCGCGAGGAGCGCGCAAAGTACAGCGGAGGCAGGAAGGTTATTGACGCTTCCGAGAACCCTCCTGCCTCCGCCGGTTGCCCAGCTGGCACCGCCCCACGCACGCTCCTCCTCCTCCCTCTTCTTCATCTTATATATATGAAACTCCCTTGTGGATATTATTATTATATATTATTATTTCATGATGAGAGTTGAGGCTCTGCCTCCCCTGCTTCCCCTGACCGCACGTCCCTGGTACTCGGTGAATTTACACCAGGGTGTCCAAACTGGGAGATGTTGAGACTTGTGGACTTCAACTCCCAGAATTTCTTTGGGTCTTCCAACAATGTACCTGTGGCCACTGTAACTGGACCCATTCATCCCCTACTCTTTCCTTCAACTTTCCCTAGCTTTAAAATGTTTTTTTCCAAAGAGCTGGATCTTTGCATAACGTATTCAAAATGATTGTTTTGGACACATAGCGTATTTAAATATTTATAGATTATATATTTATGTGTTTATGTGATGCTCGTGCACACAATCTAAATTGTAGTGGATGAAGTCAAATGTAGGAAAAAGAGCAATATAATTAACAAGTAATAGACAAAGAATAGTTTTCGAGTTACTTGAGCCAAATTTTATGTTGCTAAGGGAAACATATAAGTGAGTTTTGCCCCATTAATAGGAATTTTCTTGCCACGGTTCTTAAGTGAATCATTTATTTATTTATTTATTTTATTTATTTTATTCGACTTATCAGTCGCCCCCTCTCCGCAAAGGGACTCGGGGCGACGTACAATCAAATCAAATATACAAGTGTGGCATGGAGGAGGTAACATCAATGTTTAACAATACAAATGCAAGTGCAAGCCACTAAGTTAAAATGAATAGCCATAAATTAAGACAGTTAAAACAATTTAAAAACCCAAAATTTACATTTACAGTGTTAAAATTGCCAGGGAGGTTAGAGGTTCTAGTTAAGCCAGGCCAGCTAGTTGGAACAGGTGGGTCTTGAGTTTCGTGCGGAAGGAGCGGAGATCGGTCATTATCCTGATATCTGGAGGGAGGTCATTCCAGAGGGCTGGACCCATCACAGAGAAGGCCCTACTCCTGGGCGCCGCCCTCTGACACTGCCTGGTGGACGGCACCTGGAGGAGTCCCTCTCTGTGAGAGTGAATTGGTCGCAGGGATGTATGGGGCAGAATGCGATCCCGCAAGTAACTAGGTCCTGTGCCATGGAGCGCTTTAAAGATGGTAACTAACACCTTGCAACATCATCGCATTTGTTAAGTGGGTAACATGGTTGTTAAGTGAATCTGGATTCCCCCTAGACTTGATTGACAGAAGGCCACAAAAGCTGCAACTTTGGGAGGCAAGTCGTTGCTTCGATTAATTGTTCTAACTGTCAGGAAATTTCTCCTCAGTTCTAAGTTGCTTCTCTCCTTGATTAGTTTCCACCCATTGCTTCTTGTTCTACCCTCAAGTGCCTTGGAGAATAGTTTGACTCCCTCTTCTTTGTGGCAACCCCTGAGATATTGGAACAATGTTATCATGTCTCCCCTAGTCCTTCTTTCTCTTAAGCTAAACATACCCAGTTCCTGCAACCGTTCTTCATATGTTTTAGCCTCCAGTCCCCTAATCATCTTTGTTGCTCTTCTCTGCACTCTTTGTATATATGTCCATGTATGATATGCCATGTGCTCAATAAATAAATAGAGGGGTTAACACCAGTGGTGGGTTGCCAATTTTGTTACTACCGGCTCCTGCACATGCTTGCGAGTGATGCTTCTGGACATGCACAGAAGTGTCCGGGCGGGTGGGCGGAGCCTCCCACCACCACTACTACCGGTTCGCCCGATCCGGGCCGGAGCAGCAGGAATCCACCTCTGGTTAACACAGATAAGGTTTCCAAAAATTTACAGTAAGGTCGATCCAAAATCCAGGAGCAGAAGGGGGAAAAAAGTAATAGAATTTCTGCAGGGAAGATCAAGGAGAGACAAAACAGTGAAAGTTGCTTTAGGCTACTGTCGCACAAAACTGCAGAGAGGGAGAGAGGCGAGACAACGGTGAGTAAACAAACACCCTCCGATCTAAATATTATTTTTGGCAAAACTGCCGAATGTGCTTGTGCAAATGCACATAAATACATAAACCCAGGGAGACATATACACATGCACTCACACGTATTAAGCTGCTAAATGTGAACAGGCTGCTTTGACTGATTTTCAACAGAAGAAAATCCATAACTTGCAATAGCACTTAGACTTATATGCCGCTTCGTAGTGCTTTACAGCAGTGACAACCCCCCCCCCCAACCTTTTGGGTACCAGGGACTGGTTCCGTGGAGAGAGTTTTTTCCCGTGGACTGGATGGGCCGTGGTTTCACATGCTGCCTGCATCCCGCGGATGGGGTTTCCCTTGTTTGTGCGACCCACTTTCTGGCATGTTGCATCCCAGTGACAGTCCACGGACTGGGAGGATAGGGGTAGAGGTCTCCTTCTTTACAGGATTCTCTAAGCCAGGGGTCAGCAAACTGTGGCTCTGGAGCCGCATGTGGCTCTTTCCTCCCTCTGCTGCGGCTCCGTCACCAGTCGGCGCCACAATTTTGAGAGGAGCTTCCGGTGGGGAGGGGAGAGAAGCACACTGTGCCAGGATAAGACTCTATGGCAAGGGGAGGGTTTTCCAGTTGTCTCCACAATTGATAGGGCTTTCGGTTATGACGGGTAGAGGGAAAAGTACGCCGCTCTAGGAGAATTTCCAATCAGCTCTGGAATTGAACAGGGGGCTTCCGGTTAGGACCTTTGTGGCTCCCGGTGTTTTCTTTTCTGTGGGAAACGGGTCCAAATGGCTCTTTGAGTTTTTACATTTGCCGACCCCTGCTCTAAGCAGTTTACAGAGTCAGCATATCGCCCCCAACAATCTGAATCCTCATTCTACTGACCTTGAGCTGGTCAGGATCAAACTTAGATGTGGTATTCAGCTGTTTCAGACCGGTTCATCTGAACCAGTAGTGGAAATCCTGGATGGGCCAGCTCACCCATCCCGGCTCTATGCCGTCCTATTTAGGCACATTTTCAAGCTGCGTGCATGTGTGCAAGCAGCGTGCACGATCAAAGCGCATGAGCAGAAAGACCCGGGCACTCACGTTTGCAAACGAGTAGGGAAAGTAAGTGAATCGAACTCCTAGCGGTAGGCAAAGTTTGCCTGCAACACTGCATTCTAACCATCGGAGTTCTAAATGTAAAGAAGGTACAAGAAATCTCTGTTTATGAAATGGCATTTTCTGAATCCACCATTTATCTACATTTACCTTTATCCGTGGAATAATAATTTGCATGTTGTTTTGTTTCTTTGCAACTGCATGCCTTTTTTCCCCATTTACCTTTTTTATCAGTTTATCGAAGTATAAATTACAAAGAAAATAAAAAGCATGAAAAAGTAAGAAGAGAGGGAGAGAAAAAGAAGAGATATAATGTAACGTGAGGGGGGGGGGGAAGAAATAGGCACCGACTTCCGACTCTAGCACAGTACAGTAGAAGCACAATAGAAGGTAACAACATTACAACCACAGCTTCTTGCTTTTACACAACAATATGTACAAGCCATTTCTATAACAATAAGCCTGTCTAGTTTACAAATACAAAATCAACATTTCATATGTGTGTGTGTGTGTGTGTGTGTGTGTGTGTGTATGTATGTGTATGTATGTGTGTACATATATAGGAAGTATGCTTCCTCCCATATTTGGGCATACCAGGGGTTGTAACTCAATACATACCTATTTCCCTGGCCTAGCTGATAAGGAAGAGAGCCTGTGGCTTAGTGGCAATTACATCGGCCTAATATGCAATACAGCCCTGGTTCGATTCCCAGTAAGGGTATGGCTAGCTGATGAGACCTTTTTTTTTTTTAAAACAGAATTTTTTTGGTTTTTTAAAGAAAATAATCAGGGAAAGGGATAGTGGGTGAGGTTACAAATTTTGACAGTTACATTATGTAGGAAATGGCCCTCCCCCCCATACTCATATCTTTCATTTATCAATACATTAAGTTGTTACTACTTAGTGATATTTTGTCAGCATATAAACTTTTATCTTCAAACAATTTCAATCATTTTATATCCAACAGATTTTCTAGTTCATTTTTGTGATCTGAGTTTTCTCGATGTTGCCTCTTCTCCCCCCTCCAGCAGAGCTCTGGCACCTCCCGTGTCCTGTATATCCGGTGTAATAATCATCAGGTTTATCTAGGAGGATTTTGTTTTTTTCCATGAAGGCCTCCGCCTCCATAGTTGTATTAATTCTAACTCTCATGTCCTCCCAGAAAATTAGCATACCTTCTGGCATGAGCCATCTGAACCACACCCCTTTCTGGTATAATTTCTTCGCTAGAAGCGAATATTTTTTTCTTTTATCTCTAACTTTCTTAGGGATTTGTTTCAGGATGGCTATTTCTCTATCCTTGCATTTTAATGCTTGCCCCCTTTGTGCACTCAGAATCTCATCTCTTGTAGTCTTTCTAAGAAATTTAATATGAACCTCTCTTGGAACATTGTGTGTTCTGGCGTATGCTGAGTTTACTCTATAGACCAGGTCCATGTCCCACCCCATCTGTTGTCTGTCTTTTTTAATATATTCAGCCAATAAATTTGTCATAATATCCCTCAGGTCTTCATCATCAGCCTCAATTACATTTTGAAATCTAAGAAAAAAAGACATTCTTTCAAATTCCATTTTTATCTGCTGATTCTGGCTAGCTGATGAGACCTAAATAGGTTGAAATAGATCTATACTAGTCTCCCTTTATTTATTTATCAGCACAAACGCAACACAAATAACAAAGGCAACAGTAAAAATAATAGCTTTCTGTCTGGATGGTTTCTTGTGATGAGCCGATAGACAGAGAAAGGAAGCAGTATGCTTCCTCCCATATTTGGGCATACATACATACATACATACATACATACATACATACATACATACATTCGTAGATTTTCACGGGTGTAGGTATGCTGGTTTTGTTGTATTCGGGTCTTTTCCCGTGTAGGATTGAGATTGTCTTTGCAACGTTTTGGCAAGATCTCACCTGCCATCTTCGGGCTTTCAAAATAGAGACAAAATTAAATTGATTCTCCTCTTTCTGGATAAAAGAATCAGTTTTTAATTAACTAGGAAAAGGAAGTGGACTTCAGCCTACCTCTGTAGGCTTGACTTTTCTACAAAATAGAGAAAACGACGGTACATATTTTCTTTATTCTGTAAAAATAGTCCCCTCCTGTGCTATTTTTAGTGGAATGTCTTCATCCAACACACACACACACACACACACACCAGCATTTTTCAGGGATATTGCTAGCCGTCTTTAACCTGCAGGTTAAAACTATTACCAAGCTCTCTCTGCCTCCTAAACCATCCATTTCTTGCCCTCAAGGCAATCACATCTAAATACACGAGAGCTTGTATTGTCATCTGCAAGCTCTCCCTTTCACCTCTGCAGATCTGCGGCCCCCTCTATCCCATCCCCCACCCCCGAAGCTGTCCATCTGGGCTTCCGAGATTGCATTGTTAATGATGGATTGAGATATAGTCCCATGCTCATCTTACCCTGGGTGCGATATTGCTCCAGTGAATTCATCAACCTGACATATTCATGATACTTAAGTGCAGGATGGGGGTTATTGCATTTAGCTCTGCTGGCGAGTCGCTAAATTGTCGAGCATCAATGGGCACATTACAAATCGCGATCACGTAGACGGCTTCCTCCGAGGAAGTTTTCTGTGGCATGTCCTGTGTCAGTTCTACCTACTGCATATAGAAAGGTACCGAAGTGGGTGGCTCCCGGTTGGGCCCGGATCGGGCGAACCGGTAGTAGCAGCGGCAGGAGACTCCGCCCACCTGCCGGGATGCGCAGAAGCATCGCATGCAGGTGAGAGCAAGCGCAGGAACGCCCCCAAAACTGGTAGTAAAAAAATTGGCAATCCACCACTGGAGAGGTAGTCCTCGACTTACAACAGGTCATTTAGTGTCCGTTCAAAATTACAACAGCACCGGAAAAAGTGACTTATGACCCTTTTTCACACTTACGAACGTTACGGCATCCCCACGATCACGTGATCAAAATTCAGACCCCTGGCAGTTGACTCATATTTATGACGGTTGAAATGTCCTGTTCCTCCTTTTGTGATCTTCTGACAAACAATGGGGAAGCTCGATTCGCTGAACAACTGTGTGACTAATTTAACAACTGCAGTGTGTAAGGGTTCTGAGTAAGACCCCCCAACGAAAGAAGACTCCAAGGCTTGAGGTTCCTCTAAGTTCCGTTTTATTAGAGATGTCATATTGGCACATCTGAGAAAACCCGAATCTGAAAGTTTCCAGGTTTTCCCCACCCCAAAGAAAGCTCAAGTCCCTGCACAGCACCCACATGCCCGTCACATGATTCAGTCAGGTACCATCCAAAACAGGAGATGCTTCCCATTCACCTCACCACAGCTGCAGGGCCAGATGACCGTGACTTTCTGAGAAAGAATGTTATTATGGCTACATATCACCCACACTCTGTAAAATCCCCCCTCCCATTTTCCCACAGTAGAAAATGTGGCAGGCCTGCACGCCCAATGTAAAAGATGGCTTCCAGGTCTGACAGACCGCCCCCCCCCTCCAACAGCAGAAAGGTGTGTCCTATAACGAAAGTAATACAGGGGGTTAATATCCTACAGCTAACCACCTCTCCCTCTTCCCACATTGGGACCCTTTGGCTTATCAGGGTACTTGTCCTGGAACTGCTTAACTAACCTATCTGCCTTCACATTCCAGCTTTTAACCCAGGTAGCTTCAGACACAGTGATCCACTTAACATTGGTGGCAAGAAAGGTCGTAAAATGGGGCAAAAACTCACAACCAATGTCTCACTTAATGACATAAATTTGAGGCTCAATTGTGGTCGTATATTGAGGTTTACGTAAATGAACGGATTTTAGCCTGCTTTCATTGAGTACAGAATTGGAACAATACGTGACAAAATCAAGATACATGTCGAGTTTATTCAGGCATGCCTCGTGTAATGCTATCATCCTTGGAGCCGAAAGAGTGCTGTCGTTTCTCGTTCTGCACAAATATAGGTCCCTGTTCCCTTCATCAATTCCTCTTCCCTCCAAGCCAAACTCTTTCATTCCTCTCTCCTCTCTCGCTTTGCGCAAGGACCACAGAATCAGAATCATAGAATCACAGGGCCGGAAGGGACCCTTGAAGGTTTTCTAGTCCAACCAAAGCAGGTAACTCTTCTGACCGAGGCTTCCCAAGAGCATGAAGCAAACTCCTGGTCCCGACAAAAAACCCTTTTATTAATTAACTGTGAATTCTGCTCATTCACATCCAGCAAAGTCATTCAAGGGAGGATTTACAGTCACAGACCTTATCTGATTTGGAGAGCTGCCAGGCCGATATCTGCAAAACTTTTGCAAGGAGTCTTGAAGAGTCACGAACCAATGAAGCGAACTAATTGTCTCCTGCAAACTCCACTCTCCTTTTGCTCCTCTTTTATTTCCTCTGGGAGGGGCCATTCATCGTCCATCTGTGGCCTTACTCCCAAGTCGACCCCTGTTCTTTAGCTGTTCCTTTCATCTGGCAACTCTGCGCATGCGCACACTGGGAACAGGCTCCAGCTGTTCGTCTGCCTCACTGATGTCTGACTCCGAAGGCAGCTGATAACTGGCATACGGCTCTGGCCCCTTCTCTGCCTCCGACACAGAGCCCTCATCAGACCCTTCTCCAGACTCCAGGACTGGCCCATGTTCCTCCCCAACTTCCTCACTGTCCGAATCTGCTGCCAGCTCCACTGGCCGCTGGCTGGCCACAACAGTAACCTTATACCACCCCAGACAAATAGCTGTCCAATCATTTCTTCAAAAGCTCCGGCAACCACGCACCCACAACTCTGAGAGGCAAGCTGTTCCACTGATTCATCATTCTCATTGTCAGAAAATTTTCCGGAGTGGTATGGTAGCCTAGAGGTGGAACTCTCACCTCACAATCAGGAAGCTGTGAGTTCGGTCTTAGGTAGAGGTAGATATTTCTCTCTCTGGGCACAGTGAGAATTTACCTGCTGAACAAAACTTCACACTGGTGACAGGAAGGGCATCCGGCCATTAAAACAATCTGCTAGCTCCATTCAGTTGCCCAGACTCCAAGAGATTATGGAGTCATTCAGCCACTCAGTTGCCCTCCAAGGGATTATGGAGTCATTAAAAGAAGGTGATTGTCAGAAAACGTCTCCTTAATTCTAGGTTGGATCTCTCTTTAACGAGCTTCCACCCCTTGTTATTTGTCCTGTACTCGAGTGCTTTGGGAAATATGTCCCACTCGTCTCTGTGACAATCCCTTAAGTACCAGAAGACAGCTATCATGTCTGTCAGAGTTTGTTGCCTAAATTCAAATCCAGAAGCACATGCAGATAACTGATGCAGCTGGATTCATTAACTTCTTTATACACATAAGAATAGATGAATAAATGTACAATACCAACAGGTGGTTCTTCCAAGTAAAACACAAGGCAGGAGAGTTACACGCAAACACAAGCAGTTAGTTTCACTTCAGCAGACAAGCCCAGTCAGACTGCTAGTTTACTTCTCAGAGCAGTTTCTTAAGTTTCTGTTTCAATTCTCTGCACAGACTCAGATCTGTTTAAGCTCCCATTGGCTGGCTTCATTGCTATGCCTATTCATTGGCTGACTTGGTTCCCATGTCTCTCCCATTCATGAATATTTTAACACTACCAGTCAAGGGCATTTGTGGAAGACAACTTGGTGCAGAAGTGGTGTCCGCAAAATCAACTGAGGTGAGTGAGCATGTAATTTGCACTGATCTCCTCTTTTGTATCACCTCTCCTGCCTCTTTGAAGTTTTCCCAGGAGTGGGTTGGTTATTCCAGAACTTTGCTGTCACTATTTTATTACAATGGCATATTCTCAACCTATGGTTCATTCTTAGGGATGGTAATTATTCCACCGATCTGCTGCTTTTATCTATGGAGATTCTCAGTCATGCACTAGGTCAGTGATGGCTAACCTTTTGAGTGTAGTGTGCCAAAAGCGCGTGCGTGCACCCATAATGCAATGCACATGCGCCCCCTGTGTGCACCCCACCCTGCGCATGCGTGCATGTCCCCCATGCACTCCCTCTGTCCCCCACACATGCAAGCATAACCTCCCCTGCATGGACATGTGAGCCTCCGTACATGTGTCCCACCCCCCTGCGCATGTGTTCGTAACCCCCCATTGTTCCCCACACATGTGTGCACCTCTCCCACACATGTGCGGCAGAGACCCGAAAACCAGCTGGCTGGCAGGAGGCACATGCATGATGGAGCTGAGCTGGGGCGACAGAGGGCTCTGTGTGCCACCTGTGGCACGCATGCCATAAGTTCGCCATCACGGCACTAGGTCATGGTTGTTCCAATGGTGCTTTTTCATGTCGCCATGCTGTTGAGCATGGCCACATGAAAAAGCACCTTTGGAATTTTGGATCTAAGTCATCAGTTCCCTTTTTCCAGTAGGTCGTAACTCAAATGTTCTCTAAGCGACCATTCGTAAATCGAGGAATACCTGTAAACCAGTGGTAGGTTTCAAAGTTTTTTAGAACCTCTTCTGTAGGTGTGGCCTGCTTTGTGGGAGTGGCTTGCCAGCCATGTGACAGGGTGGGAGTGGCTTGCCAGCCATGTGACTGAGTGGGAGTGACCTGGCAGTCATGTGACTGGGTGGACGTGGCCAACTTGTAAAATGTGGTGAAACTCACTTAACAACGCTCTTGCTTAGCAACCAAAACATTGGCTCAGAAACTCTGGCATTTGAAGCACACAAGTCTTAAAGCTGTCCAGTTACAAGACCCTTGCACTCCTAATCCTTTAGAAAAAAAAACCCAGAGGTGCTCAAACTTGACAGCTTTAAGACTTGTGGACTTCAACTCCCAGAATTCCACCTCCAGTCATGTTGGCTCAGGAACTCTGGCATTGAAGTGTGCAAGTCTTAAAGCTGTCAAGTTACAAGACCCTTGCACCCCCTAACCTTTTAGAAAAAAATCCCCAGGGGTGTTCAAACTTGACAGCTTTAAGACTTGTGGACTTCAACTCCCAGAATTCCTCCTCTCGCTCTTCATCTTGATGATGTGCGGATGGGCAGTGGGAGGGAGCTGGAACCGGTTCTAAACGGCACGGTTGTGGAACCTCTTCTATAGAAGAGGTTAGAACTGGCAGGAACCCACCTCTGCTGTAAACTCACTATACTTCCTTTCCCATCTACCAGTTTTTTTTCCCCATTCTGGCATGCGAATTGCACATGCAATTCAAATGTGAGCCTTGGAAATAGGCAAAACCTCTGTTTGTCACGCATACATCAAATTTTAGATACAACGGCCCTTAGTATCCTCGCCTCCTTTTGGCCCGAGCTGAAAAAGAAGAGAAGAAATTGCAGAAATCTACTCTACTAAACTAATGAGATGCTCATTACAAAACAAATAACCAGGTAATAATGCATGAAACTCTAATGAGAATGATATTAAACCTGACACTTCCACAATCCTTGACAGACGATCGAATTAAAGAGTGATATGTGGCTTTGCAAAGGATTGTTTTAAGCCGCGGAATAATATGTTGTGCTATTCCAAAAGTCCTGAATGCTGCAATGGATCACAACTGAGACAGGATGCACAAAACTTGATTCTTTCTCAGGCACAGCATTGAGGAAAAGAATGATGAAACGTGATCTTTCTTTGTTATGCCCCAAAGGGAAGAAAAAGACAACAAATATCAGGTTGTTCTTCAAAATAAATAAAGTTGTCAGCTTTCCAGCCCTCTAGGGAACTCTTGCCACTTGGAAAGAAGATATTTAGTCTCAAATGGTTAAACCTCTCGTTAAATGTCCTAACTTGTTCATGTTTCCAAAGGTTCCTGATTATTTGCTGTTCGTTTCATGTCTTTTCTCTGGAATGTGGTCTCACTACAAGAGGTGTGTGAGCAGGGGTGAAATCCAGCAGGTTCTGACCGGTTCTGGAGAACCGGTAGCGGAAATTTTGAGTAGTTCGCAGAACCGGCAAATGCCACCTCTGACTGGCCCCGCCCCCATCTATTCTCTGCCTCCCGAGTCCCAGCTGATTGGGAGGGAATGGAGATTTGATAGCATCCTTCCCCTGCCATGCCCACCAAGCCACACCACGCCCACCATGCTCGCTGCACATGCGCAGAAGAAAAAACAAGATGGCGGTGCCGCAGGGGCCGCGGGAGAACCAGTTCAGGGGCGTGGCAGGCCTGGGTTGCTGCCGGTTCCAGCGACATAGTCCGCCAAACCACTACTGATTCAGCCGAACCGGTAGGAACCCACCAATGCTGCGGGCCATATCAAAGCGCTCCCCAGGCTGGATCCAGCCTGCAGGCCTTGACTTTGACACCACTACATCATTTTATACCATCTTGGTCAGGAGCAAATATCTATGACTCGTTGGGCCCGTTTTCCGCCCTCCCCAGGCTCCGGAGGCTTTCCTGAAGCTTGGGGAGGGCGAAAACGGCCTCCCACGGCCCTCCGGTAGGCCGGAAATCAGCTGGCCAGTGAGCACATGCGCGCTGGAGCTGATGGCTCGCATGCCATAGTTTTGCCATCACGGTCCTAGACCAACCCTTGATTTTTACTTGTATTTAATTCGGGAAGCAGTGCTGCCATTGGGAATGCTGGTGTGTGCTTTGTTATTAAGGCCTTGGGTGACATAAATGAACAGCTGGCTTAAGGAGTCATTTTTATGCTTCTTTAAGACCGGTGTGCCCAAGCTCACAGAATCAGTCCCTGACATTCAAAGAAATCTTCAAAATGGTTCTTTCGCACCCAAGCTATGTCGAAATCCTCTCTTTTCTGAAAGTAAAAATGCAGTAACAAAAAGGAAATTATGGTCTGCGATCCTTTCATGACAAGATGGTTGGACCTCTACAACTTAATTAATCTCATTCATTCCTACAATTATTTTTCAGGGAAATATTACTTATCTCTACGCCCGGGGATTCATTGTAGGAATGAGACTGTTGGCTGGCTAATAATTCAACCCACTCAAGCATCCGTACATAATTTTGCATGTCATCATCTGCACAGCTCATTAGGTTACAGGCCGGAAACTTCCAAACTACATTATTTAGAAGAGAACACAGGGTAACAAATGGTTGTGAGCCTGAATATTCCCAAGAATTGCCAGCTTGCATTCAACAGGGCAAAAGAATAGCACAGCATTGGAAGCAATTTCATCGGGGATGCCCACCGCCAGGGGGCAGAGCTGTGATGGCAAACCTATGGCACATGGAGTCCTCTCTGCGGGCATGCCCCAGCTTAGCTCCACCGTGCATGCGTGCGCGCCGCCTGCCGGCCAGTTGAATTTCAGGTTTCTGCCGCGCATGTGGGAGATACGTGCGTGGGGGGGTCGCATGTGCATGCGCAGGAGGAAGCACGGGGGCGACTCTCCCCATGCAACATTTTTGGTCCCAGGAGGCTGCAGGGAGGCCTGCTAGGCCCAAAACGGGGCACAGGAGGGGGGGTCATGCGCACATGCACAGGGGAGTGCAGGTGGGTCATACACACATGCGCAAGGGGTGGGTAGCAGTGGTGGGTTCTGCTCAGTACTGCTCGGTACGGCCATGCCAGTAGTAGTCAGAGCAGCAGCCACGGTACCAGTAGGGTGGTTCGTTTGGCCCACCCACCCACTTGCATTCCATACCTGTTTTTAAAGCAACTGGGCCAATTGCGCATGCGTGACCTCTGACGAGCAGCTGGGTGTCGCAGGGGAAGTGGAGTGTGCATGCATGCGCAGTGCACGTCAGGCACGTGCGGGGGGGATGTCACACGTGCATTGTGTTATGGGTGCGGCCACACACTGTGCGTGCAAAAAGGTTAGCCATCCCTGAACTAGAGGCACAATTTATGGAAATTCTGCCGTGGAAATGATTTAAAACCTACGGCAACGTAGTTGTAGTTTTTCAAAAATAAATACAGACGTAAAGAGATTTCTTCTCGCAGGACGGTTGCCGGTAGAGCCAGCCAAAGGAGCATGGTAGCTCACAAGATTAGAAGGCTGGGCTGTCCATTGGCAGGCTGGTGTTCGAGATCCGATTGCTGCTGCAGGATGGGCTGAGCTCCCATCACACGCTCCACTCCTGCCAACACAGCAGTTTGAAAGCGGGCGACTAAGAGTAGATTAATAGGTACCACTTTCGTGGGCAACTTCACCGGGACATGAAAGGAGCAGTGTGCCATCGGAAGAACGGTGATATCACTGGCAAATTATTTTGCCATGGAAGCACTTTGTGCATCCAACACACACACACACACATACAAACACACACACAAACACACTCACACACAATAGAGCCAGCTCTATTTTTCACTCAGGTAAATATTAGATATCTAAGGTTCATTTTAATTATACAAATCTGAGAAGAGTTTCTTCTGATTTTTAATATCTTCTTTCCTTAGAGGATTAACTCCATTACTTCATTATTATTGTTTTGGGGTTTTTTGCAAAATGCTTTACCAATTTCTTCTGAAAGAGTGGACCCAATGTGTCCCTCCAGCCAGATGGAATTCAGTGTTAGACTTGAAAAGCAAACTTTTCTCATTCCGACTTGAAACAGTTACTCAAACTTCATGTTGCTGACCGTCACATTTCACCATTATGGTTTGGGGGGCATTTTTGAGAATGAAAGGTTTTTCAGGGTCACTGTCATTGTTGCCCTGTTTAGGGACCTGGAAGGCCTCTTAACTAGTGTTTCACTTAGCAACAGAAATTTGGGCTCAATTGTAAGTCGAGGAATACGTATACTGGAACACAATTTCTCCTTTTTAAAACATAATAGTGAATTGATGGGATGTACCAGATCAAAGGCATACAAGAAAATATACGAATAGAGGAATAGCTATGATATGTAACAATGATGGTAAATGTATGGCACGCATGCCACAGGTGGGACACAGAGCCCTCTTAGCTCCAGCTGAGCTCACCACGCATGTATGCGCGCCTCCCACTGGCCAGCTGGTTTTTGGGTCTCTGTCCCGCATGCGTGGGGGCGGGGCACACACGAGGGGTCACATGCGCATGCGTGGAGGGGCAATGAAAGCTTGGGGGAGTCACTCGTACATTGCATTATGGGCGTGCATGGGTGCGCTTTCGGCACGCAGCAACGAAAAGGTTAGCCATCAGCGATCTATTATTATTGTCCACAAATATTTCTTTTAATCAAACTCCATTTGAGTGCTGCTTCAGACACATAGAGAGGCACATATTTATTTTCTTCACAAGTTGAGGCAATGTACCATTGGAATGTGGTTAATACAGCTAGTTATAATTGCCTTGTTCTAAGCCAATCAACCCTAAAGTTACAATAATGAAGATGTTGTTTTTCTGAAATAAAAATATCATTAAACATAACCAGAAAACAAAATATTTGGGGCTTTAGACATTCCTGAAAAACAAGAAGGTCAAGTATCAAATATCAGACGTATAACCTTTTTCTGGATCTGATTATTTTGAATTTGATCCCATGGATGAGCATGCAAGAAAAAGTCTTGAAAATAGATAATTGTGTTTCAAAACTGAACTTTTGAAAGGAAATACGCTCATAATGGGAAGCAAAGGATTCTTGGTTGTTGTTCCTTAGCCTAATAGGAAAATGTGCACATCAAATCTTTTCCACAAGTAAATACTGCCCCCTGGTGAATACTAGTGAAACGTGCAAGGAAAGAGCCAGAATTGAAATAAATTATTATAGCAATCCTAGAACACAAGGTATGGACTTTCAAGGAAATTATTTTATATACCGTATTTTTCGGATGATAAAATGCACCTAAATTTAGAAGAGGAAAACAACAACAGAAAATGGTTTTTTGCCTCTGTGCGCCACATATTCAGCCCTTTGGGGGGGGGGCTTTTTTTTGGCCCTTTTCCAGCCTTTTTTCTACCCATTTTCGAGGCTTTTGGGGCTGTTTTTAGACTTTTTTCGGACCGTATTTGAGGATTTTTTCAGCCTGTTTTTGAGGCTTTGTTTCAGCTGGTGTTTGAGACTTTCTTTGGCCTGTTTTTTCAGGTCATTTTTGAAGCTTTTGGGGGGGCATTTTTGAGATTTATTTTGGGTTTTCTCCCCCCAAAAAGGCCCAAAAAAAGCCTCGAAAACAGGCAAAAAAAGGCCTGAAAATGGGGCGTGCAGAGGCCAAAAAATGGCCAGCAGGTACTCTCTTTAATAGAAGATTTTTAGATATAAACCAGCAATGTCAGTCTATATACCAAACCAGTGCCAGGATAAGGAACATGTCAGGCCTGGAAGCCATCTTTTTGCATTGGGCCTTCAGGCCTGCCACCAACTCATATTTATGGCCATTTGCAGTAAAACATAACTAGGTTTTACGATATTTTTGCCCACAACCGGCATTTACTTCCAGTTTTCAATAAAACTGCACCCATAGTAAACCATTAGTCTGCCTAATGACCAGCACAAAAAGATCATAAAATTGGGTTGGTTGCATGTCGAGGTGAACAGCTATGGCCCCTTTACAACCTCTGGACTTCCAGAATTCCTGAGCTCAGGAATTCTGGGAATTGAAAGTCCAGAGGTCAGTAGAGATTCTCATTTATCTGGGTCAAAAAGTGCTTTTTTCAGGAGGCAACTGGACTTCCTTGTTTTTTCTTTGAAGACGTTTTGCTTCCCATCCAAGAAGCAGAGCTGAAGAGAAGAGAAGAGCAACCAGGATGGTTAGGGGACTGGAGACTAAAACATATGAAGAATGGTTACAGGAACTGGGCATGGCTAGTTTAATGAAAAGAAGGACCAGGGGAGACAGGATAGCAGCCTTCCAGTATTTTTTAATGTCTTTTAAAAGTTTTTTTATTTTATTTTAATTTCATACATATAACCACAAGTATATCATTACATCTTAACAGAATTTTTTTTGTATCGTCCATTATTATATCATTGCTTCAATCCAGAACAGCTACCATTTGCTCTTCTGCTTTCAATACACCATATTCCTATTTCACCGCCGTCCTATCTCCTCTCCCTCTCTCCTCCTCCCTACCTCCTTTCTTCCCTCTGCCATCCCTCTCTTCTCAACTTCCCTTTCCTCTCTCCTTCTCCTCTCTCCTCTCTCCACTCCTTCTTTTCTCTCTTACTTCTCCTCTCCCTTCTATTTCTCTCTCTTCTGCCTCCTCTCTTTCTCCTTACCTCTAACTTTCCTTTCTACTCTCTCCAATTAATTTACATGGTATATTTCAGTATCTGAGCACACTTCATTTAATATTTGCTGGTATTGATAACTCCGTTCCAAAAAACATCTTTCATATTTTATAATTTTACATACATCCTCTTTTTAGTATGGTATACATATTTCAGAATTCAATTATTCCATTAGTTCATTAATGGAATAATGAAAAATAATAATGCAGTGTTCCAATATTTGAGGGACTGCCACAGAGGGTGGGGTCAAACTATTTTCCAAAGCACCCGAAGGCCAGACAAGGAATAATGTATGTGAACTGAACAAGGAGAGATTCAACCTGGAAATAAGGAGGACTTTTCTGACAGTGAGATCAATAAATACATGGAACAGAAGTTGCCTTCGGAAGTTGTGGGGGTTTCATCACGGGAGACTTTCAAGAAGAGATTGGACTGCCATTTGTCAGAAATGGTGTAGGGTCTCCTGCTTGAGGGTGGGGGGGGTTGGACTAGATGACCTACAAGGTCCCTTCCAACTCTGTTAATCTGTTATACAAACTTCTTGGATGAGAAGCGAAACATCTTCAAAGAAAAAACAAGAAAGGCTCCTGAAAAAAAGCACCTTTGGGATAAGTCCAGAGCTCCTCAAGTGGCCATAGTTGCCCACCATGGATGAGTCAAATTACGACCATGATGGGCAGTCGTACTTCAAGGACTACCCATATCCACCATAAGGACTGCCCTGAGTCAGAATCAAACGACTCTGTGGACATATTGATGTGGTTGTCCTGGCAACCATTTGGAATGCTTTTACCATAGAAGAAGCATCTACTAGCAAAAACTGCCTAGAATTCCCCCGGGGTAAAAGAAAGGATCCACACAAAACCAATAATTATCAAACCTCCGGGCCAAATCAAATAGGCCGCCTTCAATTTATGGCGCTGAATTATATAAGCAGGTCAAGTTGCTACTTAAGCAAGCTTTTCCTTCTTGGGAGGCCAATTCCATTCTGACCTTCCAGGAGGTTGAGGGTGGGGTGGGTAACTTCATCTGTGGCATCCAAAGTCCCGCACCATGGAATATTTTTTTTTGCCATAAATCAAAGGCCTCTTTGATTTGCCCCGGGAGGTTTAATCGTTATTCATCATTGGTGGCTTTTGCATTTTACTTATTTATGTATTTTAGATGATGTAAGTGTTCACCAAATGTCAAACCTCCCATCACCACCACCATTTGATGGCCTACATAATGATGTAAACTGGTTTTAAATATGACTTGGAAGGCCAACTGGTGTAAAACTGTTTTGAAATGGGCCTGAGGAGGAAGATGTTCCATGGCAGTTAAAATCAGTTGGGAATATTTAAGAAGGGGGGGAAAAGAGCCATAGAACTAAAGTTTTTCTGTTCTTCATTCTTTTGTACGTTGTTAATGACAAGCCAGTTGTTAGAATAATTGGTTATTTGTGGTAGGGTCTCTTTATTGTTCAGCTTCAAGTATTTACAATAATTGTCGTCGCTTCCTCCATTTGTCTGAAGAAAGTACCACCGAAATATTTTCTACTGTTTTTAATTTCCACCAATTTGCATCCTGTGGTTGTTTTTATTTATTTATTTGTCTCTTTTCTTTCATCTCTAATATTTCCTAGTTGGGCCGTGTTGTTTCTTTATCTTTCTTGACCCTCATAAATATTTTTATATTTCTTGATCCTGTCAGAGGACAAAATGTTCCACTTCTCAGTGAAGCATAAAGTCCTACATAGGGTGCAATCATAGTTTTATAAGGTGACTAATAATTATGACGTGATCAGTATCATGTTATTCTAGTAATAAGTTACTGCCTTTATGGAATTGATGTGATATATATGCTATAAGCCGCTAAGAGTCTGTTGAAGTTCATGGCGAAATGAACAAACAAATTAATGAATGAAAAAATGAATGAAAAAATATCTCCCAAATATTGTCTCCCTTTGAAACTTGGAAGCAACTCAGTAAATGCAACTCAATCAAGACTTTTAAGACTGCACTGGGATATATAAATACTACTGAATATTTTGAGGGCTTTTTTTAATTCATAAGCAAGCAATAACCATCTCTTCTTTCTTTAGGAAGCAGCATCTCAAACTGTGAGATGGGCAGCAAATAAATTTGACAAATAAATACATCTTCTATGATCAATGCGGAAAATCTTAGGAAAATCATTTATATTGGGAAGAGAATCAAGTGAGGCAGCCTTCTCCCATTAAGAAAAGGTGGCAGTGTTGATGAGCCATTTTAGGATACTGTATTTAGGGCATAAGGCAGGGGTGTCCAAACTTGGGAACTTTAAGACTTGTGGACTTCAACTCCCAGAATTCCCCAGCCAGCATGGCTGGCTGGGGAATTCTGAGAGTTGAAGTCCACAAGTCTTAAAGTTCCCAAGTTTGGACACCCCTGGCCTAAGGAATGTGGTAGCTCGGTGGCTAAGACACTGAGCTTGTTGATCAGAAGATCGGCAGTTCTTCGGTTCGAATCCCTAGCGCCACGTAACGGAGTGAGCTCCCGTGACTTGTCCCAGCTTCTGCCAACCTAGCAGTTCGAAAGCACGTAAAAATGCAAGTAGAAAAATTAGGAACCACCTTTGTTGAGAAGGTAACAACGTTCCGTGCACCTTTGACATTTAGTCATGCCGGCCAATGACCACAGAGACGTCTTCGGACAGCGCTGGCTCCTTGGCTTTGAAACGGAGATGAGCATCGCCCCCTAGAGTCTGGAACAACTAGCACATATGTGTTAAGAGAACCTTTACCTTTATTCAGGCCTTGCCCAAATTCATCAGGCTGTAAAAAGAGCAGGATATTCATGCTTTCAGACTTGCAAGATAGATGAGTAAATTATCTTGAGTAGATTAAGCACCAAACGCAACCAGATGAACCAATTCTACTTTATTGTAAAGCCATAGCAACAGAATCATGTAAATCTGTAAGCACAAATTTCCCACTGTTTCTTTTTGACACCCTGATTGATTAGGGCGGATTCTTCCTAAGTTTCTTTCCTCTCACTATTAAACAAATGTAGGCTCCTTCTCTTCTTGTCTGATCATTCCTTAGGCCAGGGGTCACCAACCCTTCGGACCTCAGGGACCACTAAATTCATAATTTTAAATCCAGCGGAATACTAATATGATCTGCCTAATGACCGGCTGGGTGGGCGTGGCAAGGTAATCATGTGACTGGGTGGGCGTGGCCAACTCGATGTCACTCGCGTTGAGGGGCACCTTGCCAGCCTCTACTCGCCATTCCTCACCTGCCCACCCGGGCTCTGTATGCCCTGGTTAGCAATACAAAAATCCCAAAATTACGTTAACAACTCTTAATGCCTTTTTCACAAAGCTGTTACAGTCAGATCTGGGGCTTAGATTGTTTGAGATGAGTACTGTTACCCTGTTTCCCCAAAAATTAGACCTCCGCAGATGATAATCCCAATCGGGCTTTTGAGCGCATGCGCTAAAATAATCCCTCCCCCTAAAATAATCCCTCCCTGAAAATATTGCAACACAGCAGCAGCCATGAGGTGACCAAGCTCGCCACCTCCTGCACCGCAAAAAAAAAGACCTCCCTGAAAATAAGGCCAAGCACTTATTTCGGGAATCAAAAGAAAATAAGACCCTGTCTTATTTTCAGGGAAACATGGTAGGTCCTTGACAGAGTGAGGGTCGTCTTATGAGGTCGTTTCCACCCAGCTTGTATTTGGTGTTCTGATTTTTATTGCCAATGTGTAGGACAGAGCATTTATTTGTCGAGATTTGAAGTTGCCAATTGCACGACCATTCAGACATATATGGTCAAGGTCGCATTGTCAGTGGTGTTGAATAATTTTACGTCATCAGCGAAGAGGACGCAGTTGCTTTTCACATGATCGCATAGGTTGTTAATGTAAAACAAAAAGGGAAAAGCATATACTGCTTCACAGGGCTTTACATCCCTCTGTAAGTGGTTTACAGAGTCAGAATATTGCCCCCCAAAATCTGGACCTTCATTTTACCGACCTCGGAAGGATGGAAGGTTGGGTCAACCTTGAGTGTCAGAATCAAACTCCTGGCAGTGAGCAGTGAGTTAGCCACCACAGTTAGCTAAGTTAGCCACTGCGCCACCACAGCTCATTGCCTCAGTCACCATGATAGTTATGTTACTGTAAATCTAGAATCTCTGGAGTAGGCAATATATAAATGTTGGTGTAAATTAAAAGAAAATAGAAACATGAACTATCTTGGCTACATTCTTATCTTAGCGGATTTATAATACAAATTTTATTAATTAGAAAGCAGTTGTTCCAAAAGCATTTTCTTGGCAATGTTGACCCATGGCCCCTTATATTTTATTTCATTTATGATCTTAATGTAATTTAAGACTTACGTAAATATGGCTGTTTTAAACCAAATTCTTTCTCCCAGGTTAAGTTAAAATTACACTGTAGGTATATATCTTAACTCTCTTTCAGTTATGCTTATTGAAATTCATACTGAACTTTTTCTTTTCAGGGTTTTTTTTCTCCAGATTTGGAAGACAATTGAAGTAACTCCCTGAGATATCAAGTGCTTGTGCAGGGTTTTGTGTGTGTGTTTAGTGCTAATTGGCAAGACATATTAATAAAATAGAGGGTACGTTGGTTTAAACTTTAAAATATTTTGTTTTAAATGGATTTAAAAGTAGGGCAACAGGAACTCAGTTCCAAAAAACTAAATGAGTACCCTGTTTCTCTGAAAATAAGACCTCCCCACATAATAAGCCCAATCGGGTGCTAAAATAAGCCCTCCCCGAAAATATTGCAACACAGCAGCAGCCATGAAGTGACCATGCTCACCTAAAAAATAATAAGACCTCCCCGAAAATAAGGCCAAGTGCTTATTTCGGGAGTCAAAAGAAAATAAGACCCTGTCTTATTTTCAGGGAAACACAGTATGAGTAGCAGTGAAATTTGTCATATCTGTATGCTGTCATTGAATGGCAAAAAGGATGTTTGCCCCCCAAACTAGTAATCTAACTTAAGAAAAGTTCATTTGAGAACACAATATATTCTAACGGAACAAAAAATAATTTAGTAGATGATCTGTCTACAGCAGTGTTTCCCAAACTTGGCAAATTTAAGACATGTGGACTTCAACTGAATTCCCCAGCCATTTAGATATTGGCTGGGGAATTCTGGGAGTTGAAGTCCACCCTTCTTAAAGTTGCCAAGGTCGTGAAACATTAGTCTAGATTAGGGGCATCAAACTCTTATTTCAATGCGGGCTGCATCAGGGTTGTTTGACCTTGGGGGTGGGTGGGATGGGCATGGCCAGCTCGACGTAACGTGTTGGGGGTGCCTGTAGCGCTTAGCCAGTGAAAATGGGCTCCCGAAATCTGTTTTTGGCTGAGGCTGCTTCCGGCAATCCTTTGCCAGCGAAAACGGGCTCAGTTTTTGCTGGCAGAAGCACCGTGGGCCAGTCCTTTGCGTTTTCCAGGGTGGCCTCCCCCAGGCCAGATCTAAGCACCCCGTGGGCCAGATCCGCCCCTCCCCCGGGCTTTGAGTTTTACACCCGGATCTAGATTAAGAGGTCAAAAAGCAACCCAGAGTGTTTTTCATTATTACAGCCAAAAAAAAAAAAGGTTACGGTTAATCTGAGCCATTGTTTTCAAAGCGAGAGATATATAGTTCTAGTGGCATAATGCCCTTAATGCTATAAATAAATGGATTGTCATTTTAGAGCATTGACTTTTACTTTGTGATTCTATTCAAAAATGCTTTTTCACTACTGGTCTATCCTGCCGGAGGGAGGCCTATGGAATGTTGTCAATTGCACACTGGATATTTTTTCTAGGACAGTGATGTTTTAAATTTAGAAAGATACACAGAACATTGACAAATGTCTATTTAACAAAATTCTGTTTTAATAACCAGATTCTCCATTCTATTTTTGGCTGTTGGGTTTGCAATTGTAGCTTTTAGATAATGGGGTTGTTTGTTGTGGCTGAAAACTAGAATAGGACCACAAATGGAGGCAAATATACCTGTCCCAGGCAGGATAAATGTTGCAAGATCCAATCTGGGTTTCTTACTGGAAAACAGAGGTTTACTCTTCGGCGCTTTCAGGCTTGTGCTGGAGCCTTTGCTCTACTGGAATATGTGCTTTGGGCCAGCGGTCACCAACTGGTGGTCTGTGAGAAAATGTTGGTGATCCACAGAAAAATTATTGCACTAAATCAGGGGTCTTCAAACTACAGCCCCTGGCCAGGATACGTGCTATGAACGCTTGTGTTGCTGCAGAGAGTCTCCCCCTTTGGGGTCTTTTTGTGCGGGTCAGAGGGGGGAAGAAACTCTGACTTGGGGTCTGCTTCAGCCTCCTGGTGGGGGGTTTTGGGCGAAGGGTGGAGGGAAGCGCCGCTGGTGGAGAAGAGCCAGAGGGCCTCGTTGCAATGGGACTGCATCATGGCCTGGAACTGGCTGACCATCTCAGCCCGCTGAGCCTCCGGGAACTGGTACCTGGCCTTGCCTTCCTGCAGGCCTTCCCTCTGCTTGGAAAGCTTCCTTAGTCCTTAGTGAGGTGCTTCTGCTGAGCCTCCTTCTTGGTCAGATCCAATTTGAACTGAGCCAGCTGTTTTGCCAATTCTTCCTCATGGTGGCTGCAACCACTGCTTCCTGTTGAGGCCCAGGCGAACAGGTGAGGAGTGCTGGGAGGGGAGGAGCAAGTAGAGGCTGGGCAAGGCGCCCGTCGACGTGATATTAAGTTGGCCATGCCCACCCAGTCACATGACCACCAAGCCACGGCCACCTGGTCATTAGGCAGATCATATTAGTGGTCCCCGGGATGTAAAATTATGAATTTAGTGGTCTCTGAGGTCCGAAAGCTTGTTGATCCCTACTTTAGGCTATTCTATGAGTTGTGCTTATGTGGTGCCTTCCTACTGGTTGATTAGTGTGTGGATGGCCAGCAATGCGCTGTTGTTTTCTCAAGCTGCTAATAAGAAAACCGGTCTTGGCAGAGAAGCAACGCACCGTTTAAATATTAAAATAATATACATATTTAAGTCCACAGCACACTTTTCATGAAACAGTAAGAGGCGTCTTAACTTAGCATCTTTAAGACCGACTGGCATTACTTGTAACAAGTCTAATCAAGTAAACTTGTTATCCTGGGCAGATGGCGAAATCCAACGATATCGCAATTTCTACACTTCAAGTCCAAGTTGATGACGTGAAAAGTGTTATGACTCAGAACATCGAGAAGGTCCTTGAAAGAGAAGAGCGGCTGAGTGAACTTGCTGACCGAAGCGATGATCTTGAAACAGCGGTAATTGTTTACTCTAGACCAGGGGTGACAAACCTCTGGCACGTGTGCCACAGGGGGCACGCGGAGCCATTTATCAGGGCACGTGAGGCGTTGCTCTGTCAGCTGGCCAGCGCGCATGCGTGCGCTGGCCAGCTGACTTCAGCCTTTTTTTTGAGGCCATTTTTTGCCCTCCCCAGACTCCAGAGGCTTTATAGGAGCCTGGGGAGGGCGAAAACAGCCCCCCCCCACCTCCCCGGAGGCTTCAGGAGCTTCCCTAAAGCCTCCGGAGCGCAAAAAAATGGCCCTACGGGCAAACCGGAGGTTTGGGAATGGACTTCTGGTTTGCTCATAGGGCCGGTTTTAGTCCTCTGGATCCTTCAGGGACCTTCAGGAGGCTTCTCCGAAGGCTCCGAAGAACAAAAAACAGTCCTATGAGCAAACCGGAAGTCCTGTTTGTCCGTAGGGCCGTTTTTAGTCCTCCGGAGCCTTCTCCGGAGGACTAAAAACCGCCCTACGGACAAACCAGAAGTGACCCCCAGGCTCCGTCTTTGCTGGCAGAGGGCTAGCAAAACAAATCAAAAGCAAAACAGAACGAGAAATGTTTCCCTTTTTGCATTTGAGCATCCAAGAAGGGACAGGAAAGAAGAAAGGGAAAAAGGAAGGACAAAGAAAAAGAAGGAATGATGAGAAGAGAGCAAGGAAGGAAAAAGAAGGAAAGAGGGGAAGGAAGAAGAAAGGAGAAGGAAGAAGGGAAGGAAAGGAAGGAAGGGATTATGAGAGGGAGGGAAGGTCCAAGGGAAGTCCTGCCTTAGCACTTGGCCACCATAGGCGCCCCCGACATGAGTGACATTGGGCTGGCCACTCCCACCCCGGCCCCCCAAGATCAAACATAATCCTGATGGGGCCCTCAATGAAATTGAGTTTGACACCCCTGCCTTAGAGAGCGACCTATCATCCAACAGGATGTAGCAGTCCAAACCTATTACAAGTAGTCCTCAATTTACGGCCTCTTGCATGATCATTCCAAGTTACGACGGGACTGAAAAAAGTGACTTGTAACCGATCCTTACATTGAGGGCCATAGCATCCAGTCACGGGATCAAAATTTGGGTACTTGGCAAGCAGCGTGTCTTTCCAGCATTACAGCACCCAGGGTGATATGATCACCATCTGTTTCCTTTTCTTTCCAACAAGCAAAGTCATGGGGAGCAGCCAGATCCGCTTAAGAGCTATGTGATATGCTTAACAACCACTGGGAATCACTTAACAACCATAGCAAAAAAAAAGAATCAGGCACTGACTCACTTAATGACCTCATCTCTTAGCAATGGAAGTTCTGATCCTAATTGTGGTCGTAAAGTAAAGGACCACCGGTACTTGAGAAAACTGGGCTGATTCCGGAACGTGTGAATGGGTTAATTAACAGGGGTAAAATATTCATTGACTAAGGTACCCCCCTCCACTGCTCAACTAGGTTCTCCTCCGATCATCAATGGAAAAAGGGAAAATCAAGGATATATTTTCAACTTTCACCCATTCAGGTGAAACAAGATGCGATCTTACCCAATTTAATCTACATTCTATGGACTTTTTTCTCTTCCTCACCTGCCACATTCATCCTAACCACATAAGGATTGTACATTGCAAGAGAGTCTGGTTTGTTTTAAAATATTTTAATCACTTATTTAAGTAAATAAAACAAACTTACTGAACGAAAATGTATGCTGCGTTTTTAAAGCAGCTTCATCTTACTGAGTGAATCCCATTTTTAAATCATTTTTCCCCATCCGATTTCAGGCTCATGGCTTCCAAAAAACTTCTATCAAGATTTCAAAGAAGATGTGGTGGAAAAATGCTAAAATGATCATAATTATAGCAATAATATTCATCATCGTCGTTATTTTCATAGTTCTTATAGCCACAGGAGTTATCCCAATGTAGGGAATGTTTAAACCTACCTAATGTACAAAGTATTGTATATGGAGCGCAAATATTTATGTTGAAACCCTATTTTTATACATAAACTGCTCGCTTTCACCCATTAATAAAGTAGCTCATGCTCCTTCTTCTATTTGGAAGAGTACTTTTTTGCAAAGTGGCAGGTCATTAGCTCTAATTAGAAACCTTACACAAAACAACTGAACCAAATTTCTTATTCTATTCAATTTAAGAAGTAACTTTCTCAATCAGAATTGGAAAGAGGCATCCAAACAGAATGAGTCTTTTTTGAGTTCTAGCCTTCCTGTAAGGTTTCCTTTAGTTTCTACCTATGCAGATTAAATCAAGCATAAATTAAAACTCTTGGTATTTCCCTCAAGAATACTCTTCACTGTTATTTGTTACCTAACATCCATTAAGTCACAATCAGCTTTTCTGGAATCTGGAAACACAGTGAGCTTTTCAAGGATGTTGAGGGGCACTTATATATATGTTTATGTGCCATATTTTTGGGGGTAAAGATGCACTTTCCCCCCTAAAAGAGGGTGAAAATTTGGGTGCGTCTTATACACCAAATCTAGTCCTGCCCACCCGCCGGCCCCCACCCTTTGGCCTCTGCCTCCCAGCAATTTGCCTCCTTGCAGCAAACAACAAACAGCTCTTTTCAGTTTTAGCTTCCGCACAGCTTGATTAGCACAAGCAGCTGGTTGTCGGTTGGGATGGCCTCCTGATCATCAGCTGTTTCAGGCTGCAGGGATTGCTACTGCCTATTGCTGCCTCTGTGCGCCCCGTTTTCCACCCATTCCGATCCCCGCTGCCCGAAACGGGCAGAAAATGAGGTGTGCATGACATTTTACCCATTCGTGGAGCTGGCTTGGGCGTGGCCTACACGTGACACATCTGGCCCGCCAGCCGCAGTTTGACACCCCTGCTATGCAGTTAGTCCTCGACTTACAAGTGTTCATTTAATGACCGTTCAGTCAGAACGGCACTGAAAAGAAGTGACTTATGAACATTTTTCACACTTATGACCATTGCAGCATCCCCATGGGGATGTGATTTACATTTGGATGCTTGACAACTGATTTATATTTATGACGGTTGCAGCGCCCCTGGATCCCCTTTTGCGACCTTCTGACAAAGCAAAGTCAACAGGGAAGCCAGATTCACTTAACAACTATGCTACTAATTTAAGAACTGCAAGTGATTCACTGAACAAATATGGAGAGAAAAGTTGTAAAATGGAGCAAACTCACTTCACAAATTTCTCACTTTACAACATAAATTTTGGG